>NW_008825288.1:28853-39154 GCF_000699105.1 Pygoscelis adeliae | reverse complement strand
CATCTGTCTTACATGAATGAACAAGAGGTAGTTGAGGACATAAGTTGGAGCTTTTGACAAAGAAATCAATCTGACTGAATTTAGCTCTGTCCAAAGTGACGACAACTGGACCACTGGGATTCCGGTTCTAGTAGGCACTACCTTCATGTCCTAGAGGAATTCTGATGACTTACAGTGTGCTTGGAGTTCTCTGATATCGTGTCCTCCTGCACACATACTGTTATTACGGTCTGTGGTTTAAAACCCATAAAGTGGCTCTTGCCACCTTAAATGCTAAACTACCTTTTTGGCAAGCGAGTATGTATATGATCTTCCTTGAAAGATTGTTTTCCCTTCTATAGTTCATGTTTTATTGCCACACTCAAACTTGAGTGGTTATACTGTCTTCAGGAGCTCTGAGAGGCATTGTCCTCTGTGTTTGTATCTGCCCTATGAGACTCCACAGAGTACACCTGGAGGATTGCATTGCAAGTTTTGGCAAATGCTCAGGGCAAGTACCTTGGTGAAGGTTCTTCCAAATCACTTTTATTAATGCTAGTATCATAATGAGGTTGGGGTTTTTTAGGGGGGACAGGATGGGGGGACATGCCCGCCACCATTTTAAAAGGAATTCAAAAGAAAACAATAACAACAACAACAAAAAGAGTGGGATGGAAAGGATGGTGCCTATGGCACCATGCACTATTATGGTAGGGATCTTCAAACAAGCTTCCAAGTCTATCTCATACCATATAGCATAGCAATGAAATACTAAGTCAGATCTGAAACAATATAGCTGCATATTAATCTACAATTTACATATAATCTTTGAAGAAGTAAAAGTAAAATCTAACTTATGCAAAAAAGTGCCATAATTAAATTCAAGGAAGAAGAATTTTTTTCTTTCTAGTCTAAGACCACAAAGAAGTAATGTGAGTAAGCATTGATGGGCTGAAAAAGAGAATCTTTATCATGACTATCTGGGACAACAGTGAACTGCAGTAGGCTGCTGCTTTCCCTGCAAAGCAACATTTTAAAAACTGATTTGAAAGTGTTTGTTTCATCATTAAACAAGAGAGAACCCTGCTTTGCAATTGCCCAGTTCAATAATCATCTTCATTTTAAACTTTAAAAAGCAGAGATATTGTCATTACTGTTTTCCTTTGGTAGGGTTTTAATGCATCTTTGAATTCCCATCCATAGGCTCCATGCTCACAGCTCCATTAGGATGGGTTACACTAATTTTGTTAATACAAATCATAACACATCTCTGAAATAGCATTTAAAAAATAAAGGTTTTAGATGGAGTTCTGCATGGTGCCTTTTGAAGTAATGGGAACTTATTTTCTTTTTTTCCCCAAAAAATATCCTCTGCTTAGCTCAAAAATTATTCTCGAACAGGTCTTAATAATAACAACAATAAAACTTTGAAAATGAAGTGCAAGAACAAATTACAATACAAAATTTCCTTGAGATAAGAAATCTGAGCAGATACCTACAGGGCATGTATCTTAAGGAGACAGCCCTGAATAAAGTACCTGCTGAAGGGAAGCAAATGACACACAGAACTCACCTGCCATTCCCTCAGCTTATGAGAATTGCATACAACTTCTACTTTGTTCTTCAAGGATGTCCAAGTCACATTAATCATAAAAAGAAAAAACCCAGCAATCGTTTCGTGCTGTCAGCTGAAATTTGAGAGAAGGGAGAGGTAGTTAGCAGTTGTTATTAATACCTGTAGACTTGTCAGATGAATTAACTAGTTCCTATAATATATGTATGTGTAATGCCAATGTTCCTACTCAACGTGGGTGTAATTATGGGAGGAGATACCAAAATTATTTACTCAGAGGAAATGCGTTCTCTTGAATCCCAAGACAAGAAGAACTTCCTACAAAGGATAATAGGTGTGCCATGAATAAGTTATCTTTAAGGATGAGGAAATGGGCAGTGTGGTGGGATGTAAAAGCCATATGAAGGAAAAAGGAACATTTCCTGATTACTTAACTTCCAGGTTGGTTAATGTCACTTCTGGTTTCATTCAACAGCTGTGAGTTGGTTTTAGAGGGTTTTTTTTGGGTCTCAAATTATCGCCAATGCCCCCTGACTTACGTGAAATGATAAACTCCCACCAGAAACAAATGTCTGTTCACCTATTATGTTAGCCAGCTCCATATTACTATTTCAGCAAAAGTTTTATTTCAAAAAGAACCCTCAAACTATTAACCATGAGTAGTTTTTATCAGTGCAAACTCTAAGCCTGTCTATCTTCACAACTGTGAATATATTTCTTTTTATTTTTGTACCCTCGCTTAAAAGTGTATAGGTAAAAAAGTGACATTGTTGTGGGGAGTAATATTTATCTGTTTAAGATTCTGCAGCTCCACTGATCATGTTTTAGCACTCAGTAATGACTTAAAAAATAAATTAGTCTGAATTTTAAGTTACAAAGAAAAAAAAAACCACAACTGCAAAAGAAGCAGAAGTTAAGCTCCAACAGCTGTTTCTAAGGTTGATTTTGCCAAAAAATTGGCTTCTTGCACCTTTTTGAGAAACTTTGTTTTGATACCATGAAGACTAAAAAAGTACTTACTTATACGACATTCATGCTAGCCCTATCCCGAAAGAAAAACACTAAAGCAGCAGTATATCTGGTATGGTGTATCTCCACTTACATTATAATTCAGAGGTCCTTCCTCCTCTTGGAAGTTTCCAGGATGTTCAGGCTGTCAAAACTTGTTCCGGGAATCGCCTCAAATGGATTTGATTGCTGTTCAGAGCTACTTTAGTTGGTCTTTTTCTCTTTTCCTTAATTCATATTCCTTGGAAACCATAAGAGCCACAAGCCTCTGATGTTACCTGATCTTCACACACAGCCCTAGTGACAAACCGCATCGACCAGTTCTTAAGTTCAGGTGTTCAGTGCTTATAGTGATTGCTTCAGACGTTACACATTGCTCCTGCTGGAGTATGACTATTTCCTTTCTTCTTCCTTGCTACTCACGTAAGTAATTAAATCTCAGAACACTTTTTCTGTTTCAGCTGCAACCACCTCCTTTACCTCAGTATGACACACCCACAGCAGTGTTCACCAAGCCACCAGAACCTCTCTCTCAGACTGGCCTACATCCCAAACTGGCACCTGTCAGTCCACACCTTCACCACAGCAAAGCATCAGCAGCTGCTTTTGTAATCCCTTTGGAATGCAGTGGTCATGGTTCCTAAGTGACTAATGACTTAACATTGTGCAGGTGTTTTTCCTAGCTCAATTCCACCCACCCATCATCCAAAATGGTTCAAAATACTTTGTTCCTCCTTTTCCCTTGTTTCAGAGCCTTGAAATTGCAGTGCAGTTTGCTAACTTTAAGAGAAAAACATATTCTTTTATTTCATTCATCTCCTTAATAATTTTGTCTATTGTTCAAGTATTGCATGATCCTCAGGGTAACCATATTGCACCTTACACTTGTATTGTTGCTTCTCTTTACTAGAAAGAGGAGATCAGTATAAATTCCACAAAAAATGTTGCAGAATCCCTTCTGTGAATCTGTATCCAAGTGGGCACACATTAAATTCATGTGTGTGTGAAGTGTTGCAGGGGAAGGGTGTTGCCTTCCTTTTAATTCCCCTAGAAGTCCAATTTACAAGCTTCTCTCATTTCTGCTAGTGCAATTCACTTGACTTTAGCATAGTCTGGTTGTTTTCATGCATACAAGAGATGTAAAAAGAAGTAAGTGTTTCCACATTCTAAATCCAAGGCTATGCTTGAGGCTGAACTTCTACTGTTTGGTCTACATGACGAGAGCTCTTGGCTCTGGCAAGCCTTGAGGAACATCAGGAGAAAAAGAGAGGGTACCACTGTGGGCTACTTGTACAACCTCTCTGTAGCACATCTCATTATATGTCCAGTATGGTCTCATACTGACATCATGTGACTGGCAGCGGAAAACTAGGTGGCCGCATGTGCCCTCCTAAAGCAATTTTGCAGGCTACAAGGACAAAAGGAGTTTATAGCCAATCTGAGCTTGGGCTGCTCATGTAACAGTGAGGAGTCCCTGTCACAATTCACAGGTACCCTGTGCTGTGTGGTGGAAGTGGGGGCACAGAGCTGGTTCCAGGAACTTGTTGAGATTTTACTGGCTTCCTGGCCCAGCAGTCCAAAGTGCAATAGAGCAGTAGCTTGACTTTCCATTCACTTCATCTACACAGATAATTTTCAGTCAGAGATTGACTTACTGTTGTACAATTATTGGCCATAAACCAAGTCACTTACTGGGCTACACCTAGTTCACTTGTTCTTGGAACCCAGCTTTTGGCCCATACCTATCCTCCCATAAAGGGTTTAAGTAAGCTTTACTAAACTTGAACTCTGAAAGACGACTTCCTGACACACAATCTATAGTGAAGAATTCATAACTCTTCTCAAGTTAAAATACGCTTAGACTTAAGATTACCCTCCCTTTGATTCCTAAAGAAGACTTTCAGCAAGTGCAAAATATCAGCATGCAAAAATATCAGGTATGTTGAGCTGAGCAATTATCTCAACGTATTTGTCAAATGGCTCTCAAATTGGACACCACCCAAATTGCTTTTGAACATTTTCTATGCCTCATTAGTCACTGTGATTTACCAAAAAAGGAAAAATGTCAGGAGAGACTTTGCAGCAAAAAAGACAAAGCTAAATGACATAAATTGTGAAATTCATCCTGGCTACTTTCTACTATCATGGTTGCAGTAAGGAGAAACACCACTTTGAAAGTCCACTGTATAAGGCTTTGAATGTGTGAAAATGAGTTTATGAATGTTTGTGCAGAGACATCTGGAGCCAGAAAGAATGATTTCCAAAGAAAAACAGACAAAAGTCAAACAAACACTCTCTGAATAGAAGGTAAGATGCTCTTTTTAATAACATGGACACAACAGTAAATGAAGAATCATCTATTTTATTTAAAATTACAATGTAAAATTTTAATGATATGATGTTGGTAACCCCTTATCACAGGAAGTGAGGATTTTGTTTTACTAATTTTCTCATTGTTTTCTTATACAAGATTTCTTATGACATTTTGTTCAATTTATATGCACACAGACCATTCATTGTATATCTTCATGTTAGTCAATCACATTTACCATCTTAAAGGTCTTGATAGCTGAAAATTTGTCACAGGAGAAATTAACAAGTAGATGTTTGGGACCTGTCTCAAAAGGGATGAGTTTAAACTTTGTACTGGATTTCTCACTGGCTTTCAGTGGTGGTACGCTAAAAATAGGAAACAAAGGGAAAAATATAAGCTGAAAACAGGCTTATGCATGATGCTTGAGTTTCTTCACTAGCCATCTCCCATCTTAAGTAAGAATTCCTATCAGTTCAGTGTAGGATGGCCATCAGAAGACCGTACAGGACTTGGCTATCTGATATGTATTTACATACTCAAACCCATGCATTAAGGTCTCTCACAAATACATTATGCAGTGACCCAGATAAGCACACAAAGGGGGACATACTAGTATTGTATGAGATAAAACTTCATGCAGAACAGAGGGTATAAAGCACATAATTGAATTATTAAAAAAGAATAATCTGAGACCATGAAGAATGTTAATACAAACTCCTGAATTAGAATAGATTATAGCACCAAGAAAACCTCAGTGTTTACACACCAGGAAATTCTGAACGGAAGTTAAAATGTTTTAAACCAGTATACTTTGTAATTCTTGGAAACTCATGTTTATGGTTTTCCCAAACAGCCTTACCCTGTCATATTGTCTTGTCTTGCCTGAGGATAAAGTTGTATGTGATAAACAACATGAGGTTGCTAAATTCCCTCAGGAGAGCTTATAAATTATGGCATAGACCATTCCTAGTTGCTCAAGCGCAAATGGCAATGTTAAGTTGCTGTGTATGTTTGTTTGTGTTTTTTTGTGTGTGTGTGTGTGTTCAGTTAAAGAGCACACTACCATATACCAGGTATTTTTTAGAAATAACTGCATTTGCTAGCATATGTCGAAATCTGTGTGCAATTTTGTATATGTACAAAATGGGGGACAGTCTGAAAATTTAACCTTTCTGTTTCAGTTGTGAAATACTGAAGGAAAAAGAGCAAGACAAGATACAAAATCATCAAAGCATAAAAATAGGAACTTGGGATCTACAGTAAAAGGAACATATTTTGTTCCAGTCTTCTTATTCACCATCTCAATGCCATCTAATAGTTTCTTGACTCTGTTTATTAATCTCCTAACATCATTATTTTGTAGAGTTCTGAAAGCAGAGCTTGAAAATCAGTGTGCCCATAGTTCTCGTTTGGGAAAAACTTTTTTTTTAAATTAAAAAACCCAGCCCAACTCAAACCAAACTTTTATAGTCATATTCACCATTTTTCCTATTATCTTCCTGCATGCCTCATGGATTTCAGCTGTGTTCAAATTCCAGGCCTTAGTAAAGTAAATTCAGTCATCTAAGGAGTAGCTGCTGGTCATGGTTTAGTCTGTTCTTTAAAAGCTATCCTCCTTAGTCGTGATTTATTGTGTCTAGAATAGCTATGCATGGAACATACTTGGGGCTGTACTTTTCAGAGGTACCACCCTTTGAGATCACAACCTGTGTCTAAACAATCTGCGTTCATTTTTGTTCCCAAAGCTGGGACACTGGTGCATCTGCTTTTTACATGTATGTCTATCTGATGTAAACGCACATTGCTTAGAAGGCTGAACACCCAGATTGGCACTTGCAGTCCATTTAATGAAGTGAAAAAAAATCCTGGTTAATATATGCTATAATTTGGGTATAGTATGGACAGAAACATTCATGTATCCTATTGTTGGCCCTATGATCAGAACAAGAAGGTTCAACCTGTCTAGCCTATAGCAGCATAGGCAGCCTCAGCAAAATTTACTGCATGGGAAGCATGTATTTTTTTGCTGGAACTGTGGGATCCTGCTAGATAGGCAGGAAAACAAGTTCTGTCCAATTATGACAGCAATTATTTGACCTCCCAAACTATGGAGCCAAAGCCTAGCTTAGATGAAGAGCTGCTTCATTACAAGATGTTACATTGACTGGCCTCCCAAGTTACAGCAAGAAGAAAATGCTGTCTCATCCCACTGTTCCCTTCCAAGTCATCCATGCCTATGCTCTTGCTCATGTATCTTTAATAGCAGGAAGGAGGCATTTCTCATACTTACTCTATCTCAAGGATTCCTCTGAGCAGGTCATTGCCTTCTACCTGCAGTACACAGTCCATCAATTCCATATCAATAGGATTGGTAAATATCACTTCCACATCCACTTCTTTATTCACTTTTGCTTCACCAAGTACCTGTGCAAAGAAAAGGCTTGAAAGGCCAGGTTCTCAGTATTCTTTTCTATCTGAGCCTTCTCAGTCACCAGAAGAGGAGATATTATGAGATGCTATGATGGACCATGGCAGAATGTGAGCAGAACATATCTTTCAGGCAAGAAAGTGCTTATAAGAGCTCATTTCCCTCTTTCTCTGCCACTGCAGTTAGAGCAAAGGGACAGCAATTTACCTGTATGTCGATGGCAGGATTGTCCAGGGTGATGTCTCTTTGCACTAGCACTTGAATCCCACCTTCTACATGACATAAAGCTGTTACCTGGATTGTGTTGTCTGTAGTTAACTGCTGATGATATTCAGGATATGGTATCTTAATGGGAAATTGTTTCTCTGGAAGAAAAAAAAAAAAGAAATTGATACACACTTTTATAAGCCCACACGGTTTCACACCTAATATTAGTATTTTCCTTTTATGATGTGTCTGGGACGAGGAAGGCCTTCAGCCATCACTGCCAAACTCCATTCATGCAAATCTATCAGTTTGCTATATAGAGTGATTTCTTCAATGTTATCCCTCCTCCATTCCCTACTACCACATTGCCTGGCTTGTTTTCCTCCCAATTGCTCTGAAAGATAAGACAGTTGGAGTTCAAGGAGTTTACCGGTGCCACTCCATTTGTTATGGGACATGCTCTGATAGGCCTCATCAGTCCTATTTGCTCATGATATACTGAGATGAGCTGAATGACGTCTTTACATTTCTTTTATCTTTCCTAGCCCTATCTACTTTTTATTGTCATATGTTTTTACGGTAGTTTCCATGCTGTAATTCAAATCAAGGAATACTGGATGGGAAGGGATCTCCTCTGTATATGAATCCAGACAATTCCACATTTTTGGCTATTCGTACAATAAATATCAAGTTCAGAAGAACTGTAGAGTAGCTATGCTGCATGCAAACACTGTGAGCCACAAAGTACTTTCCAGCAGTATACAGCAGATGAAACACAAGAAAAGATGACAAGTCACCAATGTAAAGCCCACGAAAGTAAGCAAGAAAATGGGGGCAATGTGGATTTCCTAGATTCCTCCAGTAGCAACAGATTTGTTAATTACAAATGCTAGCAAACAGAGCATACCTCCAGAAGAGGGCAAAATCTCTTTAAATGGTCCCTGCCATCAGATCTGGGGAAAAAACCTCCCTGCTGACTGTAAATTCAGCCACTGGTTTAACACAGCCTGTGTGAGCACAAGACACCACAAGGTCTCTGCATGACTGTAATGCCATTAGGCGTATAAACTCTGTCTTCACCAAGAGTCCAATTCCTAATGCTTTAGAGGAAGCTGATAGATCCCAACTCCATAAGTCAAATTGCATATTAAAGAAATGAAATATTATTTCTGCTTCTCACTAGTGACTTGAAACCTAAGATTAATACAATATAGAATCAGTTGTGAATCAATGATCTTTCAGTCACTTTAGAAATGCTGATATAGCTATTATGCCAAGCTCCTAACGGTAACTTAATTTCATCTTTCCAACAATACTCATATTTAGGTAGAGGATTTTTTCCATGAGGTTATCAAACTCCATCTGAAAAAAAATTTTCAAAAATCTGAGGTCCTTTACTCCTCAAACATTCTTTGATACAAACTTTCTTTACTGTGGAGCTTAGAGGGCTATTTCAGCTTTTTCTATTGCTCACACTTTAATTCCATTCTAATGTGCTGATGGATCAGGTTTCTTGTTTCTGCTGTTAGCCATGTGCTGTTACTTTTCAGTAAGGCCCCTCATAATTGACCAGAACACATTTAGTTGGAGTTGATTTCTATGCTTTTATGTTATCCTTATCTTTTTTTAATGCCAATTTTGTTAAATGAAACTTCATGTTTACTCACCATCTTCTTTTCGCTCCTGAGATATATGTTCCAAAATGTGACTAGTACTTAAGGAAATGATGGTGTGAAACATGCCTTTTTAATATGTTTATAAGTGCTAGGTAATTTTTTTCAGCCTTTTCTGCATAGAAATTTAAGATTGCAGTTTCTTAGAGCTTTTTCCCCGAAGTTGACCAGGTTCTAATGCCCATTTGCTGATAAAAGAATTATACAATTATGATTAAAAGTTATTTGAAAAGTTACCTTCATTAGGAGACAGAATGACAGATATGGAGTCCTTCCAGATCTCATGAACTGGTCTTCTAGTGTACACAGTGCTCCAAGCGGTCATATTTACATGAACAGTCTTAGCATCAGACTGTAAGTTTGCAAGAACCAGAATTAGATTGAGATCTTTGCCAACTGCTAAAGGCCCAGCCACCTTGAACTTCCCTGAGATGTCAGGCTTTTGATCAATTTCCTGCGGTGTCGGTGCTGTAGGATCAAATTTATCCTCAAGTCCCAGCTTCTTACGGGCTTTTTTAAAAATATCTCTTTCTTTTTTGGAGCCTGTCAGAGAGAACCATGAAAAATATCCTCAACAGTTAATATGCATCTCTTATTTTACATGACTGCTAGAGACAAGCCAGCAGAACGTAGTGTCTGTACTTACAGATGAACAGAACCTCTATTTTCCACAGCCACGCCTAATTTTCTGGATCTGCAGTCAGTAATGTCACTGCCCCTCTAATAGCATTTTTTTGTAACACAAATCTTAAGTCTGAAGTTTCGCACTCTTCCTATTTCTATCCCTTTTTATGGTTGTAATATTTAGAAATGTAAATTCTTACTTGCTAATACAGAAAAGGCCCCTAATACAAGGGAAGGCTGATGGTACCGTGTGGTGGGTTGACTCTGGCTAGCAGCCAAACATCCACTCAGTCTCTCACTCACTCCCCATTCCCACAGGATGGGGAGAAAACAGAAGGAAGGTGAGAAGACTCGTTGCTCGAGATGACAGTTTAACAGGGAAAGCAAAAACTGCACACGAGCAAAGCAAAAAGAGGAATACATTCACTACTCTGCATTGGCAGGCAAATGTCCAGCCACTTCCTGGAAAGCAGGGCCTCAACACACATAATGGTT
>NW_008825288.1:21351-28703 GCF_000699105.1 Pygoscelis adeliae | reverse complement strand
GCCAACCCACAGCCTGCTCTCTGTGGCAGGGAGGAAGAGAGCCTTGACACCCTGCATATACTGTTCTGCAATAGCCAAAACACTGGGGTGTTATCAACGCTTTTAGCGGGGCAGCTATGAAGAAAGTTAACTTCATCCCAGCCAGAGCCAGCACACAGTAGTTATTTGGGCTCTGCTTTATCATGCTTTTCACCCTTCTGATATATATTTCCAATAGCAGTGTTCATTCCTTGCACTTGCAAATTCAGTTCATGATTGTAATTTTTCTTCTGCACAATCAAATCCCAAGGTCCAACAAGTTCACCTGCTGTTTGACCCTTTGAAAGAGTTGCTTTTCCTGGGCCTAAGTGCTGATTTAGCTTAGGTTTCTGTAATAGGCCTTTAATGCTGCTGTCAAATAACTGGGCTGTAGACTAATTCTCATAAAGCAGAGGCAGTCAGTACACGTTAGCAATAGGCAGGTGGAACAGTGACTGCTTTACTCAGAGATATTTGGACTTGCCTTATTTAGGTCCCACAAAGCTGATCCATATCAGAAAGGGCAAGGCAATATTTTTTACTCTTTCCTTCTCTTTCCTTAGAACTGTTAGAACTGAATAAACAGAGTATAAATTTTGTTCCTACCTTATAGGTGCCCTATATTGCCCACTAAGAGACTCCTGGCCTAAAGTTTGCATGTGTTTGGGAATGAAGCAGCTATGTAACCAGAAGAACCAGTGTTTTTATTTACCTTCTTCATATTTATAATCATTGGTGACATCTACACGATCATCTCTACCAACTGCCTTTGTGCTGATGAATTGGCCAATTATGGTAGACTTAGAGAATATTAATGTTTTCTTTCCAGTTGCGGGGTCATAATTCCAGTACATACAGTCTGCATTCACTTCTGCAAATACGAATGGGCAGTCATAGTCCAGATCTACATCTCCTTCTTTGATGGCGTTCCGTGAGGCAGGACCACACTGATAAATTCCTATGGAATCAAGAAAAAATAATTTAGACCTAATCAACTCTTTGACAGTAAGCAGATTACTAGACAGATATTTATCAATGACTCCTGAATTTCCCAGTGCTGTTGTCCCATTCTAGCCCTTTCATCCACATAGACACTCATACCAGGCCAACCATCCATGTATCTTGTGATTATTCTGAAGGTACACTTGATTTATTTAATATTATCCCTTGATTTTCAATAGCTCTGGATACCTACACTGGAAATATAGGAATTGCTGCAAAAGACTGCTCCTAGAAGTCTAGTTTGTTTCTTGGCATCCACAGATGATCTGAGGCTTTTCTAATGCTATGGATAAAGTATTCTCTTCTGTCACTCTATTTCTGAGCAGGATGAGAAATTAGTTTTACAATGGTTTTACTTTTTTTTTTCCTTCTCTCTGAAAGTGACTGACTATAATTTTTCAACATTATTCCTGAAGTAAAATCTGTGTACCTCCACTTTCTTCCTGGGGAGTTGCATCCAGAACTTGCCATCCACTGTATGAGGGACCCAAGTCACTGCGGGAAAACCAGCTTTCATTCCAGACATGGAAATTCCTACATGCAAGAATGAACAAAGCTACTAGTATGTGTTTCTAAATTCCTGTTCACATCCATCAATCAGCCATCTTAGTTAAATGTATTAAGTGCCTTAATTTGCATAGGTTCTTATCTGAGACTGACCACTTCCACTCTGATCCTGACTATATTAACTACATAGGAGCTGAAAATTGCATTGTGGAACAGCCATAAATGTTCAAGGGCAGAAAGCAAATTTGTAAAATTATACAAAATGTCTTGAGCCTGGTTTTCTCCAGAAGTTCTGAGCACGTGCACTTCCTTAGTTTTAGCTGTTTTCCTTATACCACAATGCTGCAGTTATACTTATCACTTATATTTAGAATGGGTCCAGAACAAGCAGGGGAGTAAACAAGGCAAAAAGTGAGGGACTGCACCTGTTCTTTGCTGAATGCAAGCTTGTTTGAATTGCATTTGATGCTTAATAGTGGCAATAATTAAATTATTTTCACTGCAAATGATGTCACTGCAAAAAAAAAAAAAAGGCAGGGAAGCTGGTTCTGTTGAACTTTTACAGTTTAACGTGAACTGTTTTTGAAGAATAGTTCCAAACTAAGCCAAGTCCCACTGTTTGATATTTTCAGTGTAATATCAGAGATTTCCAGTCATCTGTGGTATCATAACTGTAACTTTGCCTGCCCTGGCTTCAATTAGCTGTTGTAATTCATGTCACAATTCTCTGTTTAACTGAGAAAGAGTGAAAACACCAAGGTTTGTAGTATTATTTTGTAGTGTTTTTTTTATTGATCCTTTGTGTGTGTAGTTGTTTTTAAGGCAATTGTTAAGAAGGTAACAAAGCATTTGTCATTAGAATCTATACTCTGCACCTGAAGACTCTATAGGCATTGATAGGTCCTACTATTAAATACCATATAGCCTTACCATACGCTGTCAGCTGCCCTGTCCAGATGATTTCCATTAGCATCGTAAAACTCATCCACACGCAGATTTTGATCTGCATCGTGGGCAGAGCTGAAGTTTGTAATTGTACGAGTGGGAATCCCCAGACATCTAAGCACTAAAGAGCGAATAGAAAACCATAGTCAGAAAGCAATATTTCTGGAATATGAAGTTTCATATAACATACCAATATCTTGAAAGACTTTCATGTAGGAAATATTATTAGTGCTTCTTTTAACAGAATCTGTGCAGTGTCAGTTATGTGCATGACATAAAACATACCTGTAGTCAATACCGCTGCAAAAACCCAACATTGTCCATATCTAACAGGTTTGAATCCTGATTTCTTCCAGTTTTGCAGGATTTCACCACTTCCAGTCCAGCTGCTCGGACTTTTCCCACCCGCATAATTTCCACTCCAGTTTCCTAGCAGCACCCCTTGGTCATCATTGGCGTTGACCTGTAAAAATATTCACTAAATTTATGATGAGATAAATTAAGAGTTTACAACAGATGTAGTAGTGGTAGGGGAGCGGGCAGGAGAAAAGCATTGAATGACATTTTAGTAGAAAAAAGTCACTGCTTCATGCAGCTGGCCTTCAGAAAGAAGACTTATCTTTTCAGGGAAATTAAATGTGTGTCCTCTCAAGAAATGGAGAGCTTTTAATCACTGTTTCTCCCACCCAAGTACAGTAGCACCAGGCAAGAAGGTAAACACCAGTTTTCAGTGAACCCTCCTGACACGAGGTGGCAACTTTACCACTGTATGATTGAATGGCATCATTAAAGCATATCATGCAGCTAAGCTTTCAGAATGTGCCTGGATCATGATGCAGTGAGCCCTCAGCAAATTTACATTAAATTAGGGGAAGTGGCTGACACAACAAATGGGGCACAGTCACTTTGAAAATCTTGGGTACTGTGTCAATAGAAACCTCATGAAGTTCAGGAAGAAAAGGTATAGATTTCAGAACTTGGGGTAGAATAACCCCCAGCATTGGTACAGGCTGGGAAGCAGCCGGCTGAGTGGCAGCCTGTCTGAAAGGGGCCTGGGAGTTACAGCAAATGCCAGATTGAATTTGAGCCAACAGTGCCCTCTCATCATAAAGGGAAAGCCCGTGCTAGTCTACATTGGAAAAAATGTGACCAGGAGATTGAGGGAAGCTGTTAACCCCTTTTAATTATCCCTAGCGAGGCTGTGCCAGGAATCCTGTCTCCAGTTTTGGGTCCCTCAGTTCAAGGGGATGTTGAGACACTGAAGAGGGCCCAGGAGGGAGGGCTACCAAGATGGTCAGGGGCCCTGGAGCACACAATCTACAAGGAGAAGTTGAAAGCACTGGGCTAGTTCAGTCCGGTAAAGAAGGGGATAAGGGGAATGTAATAGCAGCTTACAACTACTTGAATGGAACACACTAAGTTGTCAGAGTCCAACTTTTCTCTGTTCTGGCAAGTTATATAACAAGAGGAAACAGCAGAAAGTTGTAGCTTGGGAAAATCATATTTGTCATAAGAGAAAAATTCCTCTCTAAGAGGGTAGTGCAGCTCTGGACCAGTCACCCAGAGAGGCCATGAAACCGCCATCCTTGGAGATTTTCAAGGCAGCCTGACAAATCCATGGCTGAGCAGATCTAGTACCACTGTAGTTCCACTTCAAATGGGAGGTTGGACTAAAGACCTCCAAGGGACTGGTCCCTCAACATATCACCCCGTGCCTTATACTTTCAGCTTGACTACTGGATATCAAAGTGATAAGTATCAGAAATGCCACCAATGAGAGAAATCTAGCAGGCTCAGATCAGACAACCACCTAGGTGTTTCTCTGGCCCACATTTCTGCTGCATACAAACAGTGGCCTAAAATTTTCTGAGAAGTGTCTTCATACTCACTTTCACTAACTACTTTAAAAGAACAGTTAGTAGTTTTGACTTTTTGAACATGTTGCTTACCATTGCACTGAGAACGCGGCCCAGATATTTGGGGTCATTTCGGTGAGATAGATCTGTGGCAGGATCCTGACGATAGTTTAAGCTTCGATCCAGCATGGAAAGGCAAATATTGAGAATATCTCCTTGAAACTATGTTATAGAAATAAGTTAGTGTTTTGGAAACATAGATTACTAAAAATCAGGACAAGTAGAGCCATATAGGTGTTCAATGCTTTTTTTAATCACCAAATGAAGTGCTGCAGCTCAGCCAGGAATTATCATATAAAAATGTGGCCTCAACAAACTGCGAAGATTAGAACTCAAAGAGCTTTTCAAAACTTGGAATCTGTGGACTTAAGGCCAGGACTTTGCCTCTCAGCATTGCTACAGTACTTTACTACCCAGCAGACACTAAGGTTTCTGCTGGCTGAACCTCCAAGTTCTAGGTCATATCACTGACTAGTCAATTACAAACCCTCATATTAATCAGTATAACAGGGTTTGGCACGAGTTCTGATTTCAATACCAGACTCCTGCTCTTCAGAGGTGTATGACTGCAATGAACTGGAAGAAGCAAACAAGCCCTGGTCAGCTTTCAGCTCATGTGAAAACCAGAGCACGAAACACTGTCTGGTGTTTTAGTGCTGCATTTACCTGGCCAAAGTTCCATCCAAAGCTGTTGATATGATTTTTATTGCCTGCAAAAATGATGCCAAACTCTTCTAGCACATATTCCTCACACTCAGCCTTGTTAGGCATGAACACGTCATCACCTGAAAAGCCAAAACAGATGTAAGTACAACCACAGCAGGCAAAATAAAACAAAACCTCAGAAGCCTTGGTCTCCATCAACAAGAATGCTTGCAGATATCCACCCTTTGCTGTTCTTGCTGTTATAAACAGATCATGAAACTCAGGATTTCCTATAATTAGAGAAAGGGGTGGGGGGTGTCTGAGTGAAGACAGAGATATGACACTGTCAAATCTGGGAGAAGATGGCAGCTGGTAGATATGACTCTTTTCTTGGTTCTACAGAGACAAGACACTCTTCTAAACTTGTGCAGAAGTAGGGAAGCTCTGGCAAGAGCAGAACTTAATCTGCTTAAGCAGAACTTAATCTTTTAGGGCAAGGAGCTCTCCAGCAAGTACATGATACAGAGCTGATTTTATGTACCAGAAGGTCCTAAGAAACTGTTAAACCCTTTTCTTTTCTCACTGATACATTATGTGGTGAATATTCAGGCCCCATATTAAAGAAGTATAGAACAAATGGAGAAGCTGCAAATATGAATGAAGCTACAAGCAACTTAGTTCTTTCAGGGGAAATTTGACATGTTCATACCTGAAGACCAAGGGTTAAAGAGCAAAACAAAAGTGCCAAGGCTTGCTGGAGAGGAGCTGTCACCTGAAGTACTTTGAACACTCAGCTTGTAACGTCCAATGACAGCATTAGGTGGGCTGTAAATGGAGATGCTCACAGAGTTGGAACTGGTAGACTGTAGAACTGCACTCCAGCTCTCCTTGCTCACTGTGCTGGAGATACCAAACGTGGCCTGGGTCTTAGCCAGCTTTGAGGGTTTTGGACCTTTTAAGGAAAATAAACAACATTTTTTTCCCCGGCTTGCAGAAACAGAGATTTAGTTGTCAGCTAACTCAGCAGGGATGTAACCCTCCCCTCAGATGAATTTGTGCCATATGTTGGAAACTGAAGGAAGCTATTACTGCTAGCTGAGATGGGAGTAATACAACACCTCAAACAGTTCCATGGCTATGTGAACTAGCATGTTGGCTCTGAGGTATTATCTTGCTGCCCTATAGTGCATATCAGGCCAAAAGAATGTCACAAGGCAGCATTACTTTTTCTGCGAAAGAAGTTGAGAGCCTACCTGTTTCTGCGATGAATGTTAAGTTTTGCTCAGGCTGTTCTGTTCCATTGAAGGTGACAATGAAGGCCTGTCCTCTCCTCACAATCAACTCTTTGCTAGAAAATTTACTTGTGTGGTGATCTCTTGCATTTTCTTTCAGGTGCCAGTCGGTACTTGGCTGCGTTGCAGCTACGAAAAAGTGAGAAGAGCAAGAAAACTTGAGGGTACATCCAAGGGGGAAGGAGCACAGACACACTTTATAAGGAGGAAGAAGCACAGACACACTCTCAAGAATTGGGTGTTACTTTCTACAGGTAACTAGTACCCATGTGAGGTTTCCACCAAAAATAGAAATAATTTATTTGGAGCATTTTATTCTTTTTTTTTTTTTTTTGAGAGAGAGAGACTCCACCTTGCATAGACTGTTAGCAATTATCTGCATAATTAAATATAGAAGGAGTAGTGTATCTGGTACTAAAGAAAAATCAAAAAGGCATCTAAGAGGAGAGAACCCTGAGAGAATTGAATACTCGTGAGTTACTTGGATAAAGATTCTGGCTTAACTCAGCTAATTCTTTCAAGGTGTCATCCATTCCAAGACATGGTGTTATACTAACAGAGGCACAGCCTTGCTGTCTCTGAATAAGAAATAAAGAAACCTGACTGAGCTGAGAAACACTTCTGCATTTTAAACCATGACATGTGATCTCTAGCCCCATCTACGTGTCATGTACCTCTGATATAACTGACAGCTGCTATCTGTTGGAAGCACCTAACAAGACTATGTTGATGGACACTGGGCTGTCATTTGGCAGTGAGAGAGATGGCAGAACTGGAGAGAGAACACTACTAAAATAATGTATGTGAAATAATATGTTGCAGAAAGCTCTTGCAGGTGAACTATGGCTTCAGTCAGAGGCCAAAGAATAAGCATCTGAGACTGGTTTGGCTCTGACATCATCAGAGCCTATGGAGGGTTCTCCAGTAGAAGATAGCTTGATGGTTTAAATGAAGTGCAGAACTACAGAAGAAAAAGAGAATTTTTTTTCCTAAGGGCACTGTGTGCTTTTTAAAAATATTTTTATTA
>NW_008825288.1:0-21326 GCF_000699105.1 Pygoscelis adeliae | reverse complement strand
AAAGAGGAAGAATTTGGTCCTTAGTAGTGGAACACAGCTACCCTGTGCCATTATTGAGTAAAAAAATCATTATCCCATGTTCAACCAGATTTATTAGTGTAAAGATTTTTTTACAGCATGATCTTAAGTTTATCAAGCTTAGGCAAGCCCTAACAGAACTACATTAGTAGTCTTAGCACTGTAGTCACAGTTCAAATGGGGGGAACAGGTTTTTTTACAGTATCGAGGCGAGCAGCACGTACTTTGATTTTTTGGGAGTATACCTACTTTAAAAAAAAAATCTTCAGAAACTTAGCAATGAAGCACATCTATTGTAGAACAAGCTGAGGGGTGGGGGAGATTTGTCTTTAGAAAGGCAGGAGTTATCTGGCAAGGTTGGAAAAGCAACATGGGTCCATTTATTATAATTATTAAACTGCTAAATTTGCATAGGTATAAATATTAGCATGTAAGCAAAAAACCACCCCACTGCCACAAACAAACCACCAAAAAAAAATCCCCTACATTTTTGTATCCTCTCTGCTTTAACTTCAGGTTTCAACCTTCTTTGCTCATTGTAGCCTCCCTCAGCCTTTGCAATACCTTCTTCAAGTTCTGCTTTGCTTCTTTCTCTTATGTCAGATTTGTCGGTCTCTCATTTGCACTTGTCTGACAACTTCAAATAGCTGCAGACTTTCTCTTCCTTTCTATTTGCAAAATACAACATTTTTGCATCAATAATATAACTGTTCTCCCAAATCTCATTCTGATAAGCTTGCTTTTCCCATGCACACAGTAAGTGAAAAAAATGCAATTCCTGTGAAAATCCTTCTCCTAACACTTGATGGAAGAATTTTCTCTTCCTTTTTCTTCCTGGATCAAAACTCCTTAGAGAAGTAGTGATCTTTCAGTGTCCATTACAGAACTGAACATGAGGTATGGATGTAAGAAAATAACAGAGCACCATAGAAGGGGCTTCCCCGTTGCTCACCTTGGCCCATATCTGATCAATATGTCCTGTATAAGCAGTTTCTGGAGCTTTCCTCTGAATGGCCTCCTCTACTTCTGTTGACTCAAGGAATGGCTAGTGCCTTTCACTTCGCTAAAAGTCTAGGTCTAAAGTTGCCTGTTTGCAATATTTCCTGTGGGGGCGGAGCTTGAATAGCCACCTTTGCTCCCCAGCCTTTATCTGACCAACAGGGCTTGACGATTAATTTTTCATTCATTTTTCGCTCTCTCAGTCCCCTCATCCTGATCTCACTTCCTTGCAACTTAACATCTGAAGCTTGCAGAATATTTAACCCTAACAGTCTGGCCACTTGTTAAGAGTTTCTTAATGTATTTAAATTTATAAGAAATTCAGCATTTAGTTGCTTTTCTTTCTGTTATAATGATAAAATTACAGGAATAGCATAACTCCTTCTTGCACCACATTGTTTTTAATTTGGAATACTTAATGAGCAATATTTACAGTGACAACTTCTTTAAATTAATTCACTGAATCCATTGTTTTCCTGGACCTGCTTTCCCCCGCCCCCCCCCGCTGCATTGTAGTAATTGCAAAACAATGAGCAAGCTACTGCCTCTGCCCCAAATTTAATCAGGGCAAATTTAAAGAACCAATTTTTCATTTATCAGATAATTACTGTTTAACAATTTTAAATAGACAAGCACTCCATGTCATATTTGCATGACACACTACAGGGATGATAGGTAAGTACATTTGTGACTTGTGATAAAATAGCTATCATTGTTTTCAGCCGGTACACTACTATTCTTTTGATAGGATATCTCTGAACATGCAACTGGCAATGCCAGTTTGTTCACAAATATCCTTCGCTTAATTTCAAGGAGAGTGATTTTTGCTTAATGCTTTGCAGGTGGCTCCACTTTCTGTTACAAAAGAGAGAGACTAATTCTGATACTTTTATGAAATGACCTGTAAAATTTGTTGTACTCAATGCACAGTCTTAAGGACACCTCTGAGTGATACCCATTATGCTGGACTGGCCACAGCTATACACCTTCCCAAATGTAGAGTTTTAATTGGCTGGGCTCAGTATTCAGCAGCCCAAATTGTTTTATTTTCAGGTTTGGATCACGTTTGGAAATTCTAGAATTGGAACTTGCTCAACCCATTTCATATACAGCCATATTTTATTCATATTTCCTATAAAAAGGTGTTATTAGAAGAAACAGTTTTTAACTGGGTATAATTCAGACTGCTGCTTTGAATCTCTGTTCATTAATAATATTTAATCTTAAGAGGGACCACAGTTTTATCACATGCAAAGCCCAACTGTGATTTTAAAATGATAAGACTTTTATTTGTAAATTTCAAATTTCTTAGAATTTGATTTTAAAATGTTAAGTCCAAACTTTAGAAGTTTCAGATGTTAAGCTACGCTCTCCTACCCATACTTTTAAATTCTCTTAAATAACATACTAACAATTTTCAGAATAAATTTGCTTTAAGATTTCAGCCTATCCTTGGATACATAGCAAACCGTTTCTCTTTGACAGAAAGATGAGTTACTGTTGAAAGAAAAAAAAAAAAAAAAGTCAGTGATTATTCACCAAATAGCTGCCTATGCTTATTTGGTCACGTCTTTCACCTTTTTTTGCGTGACAGCAATAGCGTGCTGGATACGATTGTCCTATAGGTCAATGGCATAATTGTTTTTGGTGTTTGATGGTATGATAGTATAGTTATGAACAGCATGTTCCAAAAAAACAGATACAGTCCATTTATTCTAGAAGACAGTATGGCAAGGAGAACAAGTTGCATCTGTTCCATCAGCTCCTGGTGTTTATTCCCAGCTCTGGCTAAGCTGCCGTGCAGGCCTCTCATGTGCTTTGTAAAACAGATGAATGATACATACTGGACCTTTGGATTAAAGATTATGGGCAAAGGTTGAGAATGAGGGTTGAATTAATGAAAAATATTAACACCAATCAGAATACTAGTCCAGCAGAATGCATCTGACCCAGGCAGCTTCCTGTAAGCCAAGTAGTATTTGCAGAGCTTGTACGGTGGCTGTAAATGTAAGGATTGCACAGGTAGGTGCTTGAAACTCTGGTGGATAGCAACAGAAGATTTTTTTTTCCCTCAGAAAATGAAAGCTCTAAGCCATCTTAGTATTTTGTTTCATGTACCCAGAATAAACTATGTCAGAATAACCTTTTGCAAACTGGTTCAGTCATATAACTCATGACATCCTTTTCCAGTGATACCCAGATTTCTTCCCTCACTCCAGTAACTGTGTTAAAGAAATGAATATATAGGAGGAAGAGTTCAGTAGTGAACAGTGAAGGACATCTTTTGTAATAGGCTAATTCCCCTCAGTATTACTTTTTCTCCTTCCTTGCATTGTCGTTCTCTTCCTCACCAACTCTGGATAAATCCGCAGTGACACCTGAATTCTATTAAATGTCACCTATTATTAATTGTGCCTTTGTTTCAGGATGGGGAATCAGTCCCTAGAATAGCCTATCTGCTTCTTTTTTCTTTCTGAGCACAGCTCTTCCTCACATACCCCTAAAGCACCATGCTACAACCATATGGCTGTGACCCACTGGGGACCGCCTCAGTACCCTGAGAAGTTTGGGCTGTTCTGTCTCCCCTTGCATTCCCTCATTGGATAATTAAGGAAGGAATTTCATCAGCAAAACCCACTCCTGCTATCCTAGATACAGGAAGTCAAGTGGTTTTCTACAGCTATGCTGTATTTGTGAACCACACTAGGGAGAGACCTGGGCCCCTAGAACAGTGGTATGAACTGACTCACATCAGCACTTTTCAGGACTAGAACCCCCCTGACGTAGATTGGTCAAGTCCATATGGAAAAGCATTTGGCTGAGATCTCTTCTGGCCCCTATATGCTGTCCAAGACATACTTCTTATTTTCTGTCTTCCTCCTCCATTCACAATGCCCCAAATAGGAGGGGCATTTTGAATGGAAGCCTGCAGCCTGCTGCAGCCTGAAGCCTTCCTGAAGTTCCTGATTGTTCCTGAAGTTCTCCAATAGCCAGACTTTGAAGGTAGCCAAACTTGGCACAGTCAGCTCCCATATTGTCTGTGTAAAGTAGGCTACCCTGTTAGCTGGACTCAGATCTTCTCTTGGGATCTTGGCTCATTCCAGATGAGATGGCTCGTTCCAGAAGGGAGACTGACAGTGACATAGTAGTGACATGTACTGATATGCGAACTTCAAAAACTACCATGGGACCAGTACACAGGAATAAGCCAAACTGACAGCGCACAGACTGGGATGAACCTATGTGAGGCTCCCCGGACAGCTCCCACATAGTCACACACAACCTGTTATTTATAGCCTATTATATTTAAATGTATTTCCCTACCTCTCCCACTTATGCACACATCTCTTCCATTGGAATGATGTAAAGACATTATTTGGAAGTTTTAACTTCCAGCTACTGCTGCACACTCATCAGCAAAGAATACCTCTTTGCAGGCTCCCATCACTACATCGCTGTGCTCATTTCTTCTAAGAATCCAACATGTTGTCCCATTCTGTGGGCAAGCACTCTTAATTCTAATACACAAACAAGATGCTTGCAGGTGTGACTCATG
The DNA here is from genome assembly GCF_000699105.1 of Pygoscelis adeliae. Taxonomy (NCBI): domain Eukaryota; kingdom Metazoa; phylum Chordata; class Aves; order Sphenisciformes; family Spheniscidae; genus Pygoscelis; species Pygoscelis adeliae. The sequence goes on along the minus strand of NW_008825288.1, from coordinate 16,753 downwards.
CCTTAGTTGTAATGACACTGAAGCTTAAAAGTGACAGACAGAAGCTAAGATTATTATTTTGAGTGAGACTGTGAAACAAATTGCTGAATCCTTAGTAGCAGAAGTGTGCTGCAGACTATCAAAACCCTTAAAAAAAATCACGCTATCAAATTTATAGGATCTCTCTAGGTGCTTTTCCCTTTTCTTTATGCACCACCCTCTAAATTCTGTTAATGTAGATCCTTTAGAGATTGGCCCACAGATGGATAAAAACTTTCTGGGAAAGAAGTGTGTGTATTTGTAGGATGTGTGTGTTGAGGGGGCGGGAGGAGGTGGGGAGAGAGAGGAGGAATGAAAACAGTTCTGCACACACACCCCTGCATGCAGACCCTCACAGTTTTTTACATGAAAATTGTGCGTGGCACTGTGAGGAGCATCCCCGAGCACTTACATTTCCAACTGAACTTGGGCTTGCATATTTCTTGGGCCCTGGGTATTTCACAAGCAACTGCTGACCATCATCAGCAAATACCAGTTTGTTCGTTAAATGCTGCTATTGCTTCTTGCATTTTGTGCGATGAGAAAATTGTGGTTAAGAAGGATAGACTGGTGTATGACACTTAAAGAGGAAGTTTTTAGGGATCACCTTGCTAAAACGTCTTGGCTAAGTTATTGGCAAATCGTTGCTTAAGAGGAAGTGTTACAATGCAGAAACAATTGGTTTGTGGTTTTTTCCCCATTGCTGTAGATGAAGGTTTTTACTGTCCACTTTACCGTATATTTCTTTTGTTAAAAAGAAGGATTTTTCTACTCAGTCCAATCTTTCAGCTTGACCTATCAAATTGTGTTTTGCCATTTATTTAAGCTCTGCTCAGTGGAGAAGATTTATGAGGGAATCAATAGCCTTATGCCCGTATGTACCTGATTCCCTCTCAGCCTATGTTCTGCTCTTAAACAGGTAAACATTTAGATGGTATTACACTTAGCAGATGCATTGAGACAGTCATTAACTAAGCACCATCAGGCCAGAAAAACAGCAGATGCTGCTGAGGGATGCTAGCACAAGTAGATCAGGTCAATAACATGAATTATTTCAAATAATAGTATATAGACGAACACTTGTGTCCTAAGAGTTCGTGCAATCAGTTCTCCTAAAACTCTGAGAATGGGGTAACCATGCCTCTTTTAACCTCCATGAGGGGAACACAATGTCTGTCATTTCTGCGCTCAAGCCTCTGCTCTGTGGATGGTTGGTTTTTATCAGCTTCCTGAGCTTTTAAAGCCCGTGTCACATAAAGCCAGCACAGCATGAGCTCTATGCCTAGAAGAGGTAAAGTGGTGTCATCTGCACTCAGGCCTCATTATACATTTTTACAGAGGTCCCAGCAAGCCAGGCCTAAGCGAGAACGTGGCCAACCTTGTTAAATTGATTTAGTATCTTTCCTCCTAAGACCTCAGTCCTGGATATCTGCTTGCTTTGTCTGTATTTTAAAGTGCCTTTGCCTTTCACACTAATTTTAACAAATAGTTAAAATGGCATTGCAGTTTGCTGACTCTGAATCTACAGGAAGGAATCTAGTCCATAGCCTATTCTTGGCATAAATATTCCCACCAACACAAGATTCATTCATACCTGAACTACTCTCTGATTCATTAAGTTTCATGCTAAAAGATAGTTTGCAGTTTGCCATAACTTCTGCTCTATTTGTGGTTATATAATATTTAACTCCAGTATAGTAATAGATGGATTATCTTCTTTTCCTTGTTTGTGTCTTTTGGAAAATTCAGGAAAGAAAAATGCTGAAACAACGTATTCATAATCTCAAAATGTAGTGTACTCCAAGAATTCAGAGCCCTTTACAAAACATAACCCCAAAGAAAGCTAACATATGGTACATTATTCAGTTGCCCATTCCTTATGCACAAAGAGCCTTTTTTTTTTCCTTTTTTTTTTTTTTTTTTTACTTACCAGCCATGCTTCCTTGCTCCTCTGTGCCTTGGACTTTGTATTTCTCTGAGCAACTGTAGGCCTATATGATAAGACTTCAAGCTCTGGTTGTGTGGCAGCATTTATAGAGAAAACTTTAGGCCTCTCCTTATGTTCAAACCAATTATAATTCACATTAGGTGGGTGAGGCAGATAAGTCATACCAGTGGGCATGTAAACTTCCTAGTGACCATATATTAGCTCATGGGTTTTAACACATTGCACTTATGCAATTCAGGCTATTTATCCAGAGGGTTGACTGAGATGCTTAGAAAAGTAGAGCATTTAATTGCATACGTGGAATCCAGAATTTCACATACAATGATGCGTCACACGGGAAGGGATATTTTTTGAGTCAGTATGAATTAATATCTTTTCCCAGTATGATCCACAGATGAGTATTCATGCAATAAAAGTATATATTCATAATAAAATTCATAGGGTTCCCTCCCTATGAGTGTACTCATAAGTCTGAAAAAAAAACACAAAACTTTTCATTTAGCTCATCAGTCCTTTTTTGGGGATCACCATAGTAACGCCTCTGTGTCAGTCCCTCCTTAGAGTCTCTGTGAATTATACTAATGGTATTAATGCTGTAAATGTCATGTAAGCTACTATTAACTTGACAAACCACTGAATGCTGAATAGCTCTGAGGAGTGGATCTCAAGTGGTAACTCTCCCTGAACAAAGAGAAACTTCATCCTCCAAAAAAACTCCACTCATTTTGTAGCAGGTACAAATTACGACTATAATTTGTGCTTCTATGGTGGTTACTCATCTAGTTACTGACTATAAAGACACAACAATAAATGTTAAAATACTTTGATCTACACATATAGGACATTTTATAAATACAAAGAAAATGGATTTGTTAGCATAGCCTCATAATATTTCTTTTTTTCAGGCTAATTCTGCATTTTTCATATCAGCCCTCTAGCAATGGATCTCTCTATCTCTCTCTCCTTATACAGGAACTTCCATTTCCTTACACTTATACAGATTTGAATAAGGTATTTTGTCTCATTTTATTATTACTTCATCTCACTTATCTACAATGAGGAGAAGGGACTGAAGCAATCTCAGGAATGTTAGTGCTTACCTTGAAGAACTTGAAGGGCAGAAATTTCATAAGATCAGAAATGGGCAAGCACAATATCTGTGTATAAAATGGGGCAAGAGGCATGAGAAAGAGCTGAGAAATTATAGTTGACGTCAACTAGTTTGATGTCAATTCCTGGAAAATACTGAATTAGATAAACTTGTTAGCATCTAGAAGATGATTAACAGCTAGCATGGAGTTTGCCAAGAAGTCAGTCAAGCCCATCTAATTTTTTTTCCTTTTTCCTACATCAGAGGAGAAGTAAGAAGTGGCAGCTATCATACATACTGACCAATTTGCAACAAGATCCCACACGGTATTTTCATAAGCATGCTTTGGAAACACTGATTACACAAGATTTCCATTAGTTAGCTGCATAACTTGTAAAAAAAAAAAAGCTGCATTGTTTCAGTGTCAAACTGCAAGGGCATAGTAACTGAAGTGCCATTAAAAGCTGCCTTGGAGCTTTGACGTTTGTTAAATATGCTCTTTCTGTTGTTAATAAGACTTCAGCTGAAGTACTATGTTAGCCCTGAGCTAACCTCAGCTGGATAATGTCAAGAATACAGAGAATGGAGAGCTTACAATAATTAGAAGGATCAAGTTGGATCAGTCTAAAACAGAGGCAACTGCAGAGATATGATGATGATTTTTGAAAAAGGTGAAAAGTGCTTATAGAAAGAGGAGGCCAGTCATGGTCTTAAAAACTTTAGTCTTTCACTACAGACACTGAAGTGAAGCATAAAATAAAACTGTTGGCAATGAAAAAAAGTACTCAGCTAGACCCTCTAAGCAGGTTGTAAAAATGTTAATTATTTTTTCCATGGAGATTAAGAATGGACTGAACACACATGTGTCAAGGATAATATATATATGTGTAGTTGAGCTGTCCTTGGGGAATTTCTTTTGATGTCAAAGCTGTGACAGTGACACTTTTTCCCCCTGTTGTGTACTCTTGGTACTTGACACTGAACTGTGTGATGTAGAGAGGGCTTTAGTAGGGAAACTAGGTATTCTGCGTCCAGTATTGATTCAGTCTCATTTGCCTTGCTATTGCTTTATTGCTGCAACCGACTCATCCACAGTGAATAAACTTAGCATCGTGACCTATGGTGAAGGGTTACCAAGTTCCTGAATAATATGACACATAAGCCTGCAGACTTCTTGCATGTCATGTTCATCTTAAGAACTGCTCATTTCAAAAAAGTAATAGAATGTTTTGCATAGAAACAGAGGAATGGTAGCACTGTATCTGTGCATCAGTTGAGATTCCTGTTTCTGCCAGTATAAGCCAGTATAAGGGAAAATCTGTCCTACCTTCAGTCACTTGGGTACTTGTTCCCTGAAAGAACGACTTTACGTAAGTGACCTGAAAATAACCACATCTTTTTCTTGTGCAGAGAAAAGCTGCCTCCTTTTTAGGATCCATTAAAGTTCATTGGGTTTTTTGTACCTTAGAGCAATGAGTTTCACACGCTAATTATGAGTTGTGTAAATAATGTTCTAAACATTTCCTTTCTTCATTTAAGATCCACTATCCACAGATAGTTCTTACATTGTCGGGGTTAAAAGGTACCCGTATGTGGGAACCTGGCTAGCTGACCGGGGACATGTAAACATCGAAATGTTAAGTCAGCAGGAGCACACAGCTGGTGTGAAAGCCAATGAAAGATAAGAATATTGTAGCTAATTAGACACTGTTGCAAGTATAGTGGAATGTTTGGCAAAAACACTGCACCTCTATTGTTAGACCATCTTGTTGAAACCGACCTCGCAGTCTGAAGCTCTGCCAACTCAACATTCTGGGCCAAAGGTGAAGGTACTCGGTGAGGAAGACTGTGAATCTTCCTCCAAAAGACCCCAATAGACGACCACCAGATGGCAATACGCATGCGCCAGGAGGAGGAACCCTATGATAATAGATTCTTAGAAGTAATTAGAATATCCCGCCTTTTCTTGGAACTAATTATACTAACCCAGCCTATAATAATAAATATGTAAGAAGTAACCCTATAAAGTCTGATGTTTGCATTCCAATAAACGAAGTATGCTGATCACTCATATTAAGTGACTGCGTCTTCCCTCCGTTCCGGCGAAAGGCACAACACCCGTAGCTTGCTTCACTTTATTATTCAGTGCTTTGTATTCCTCTAAAATATCATGTCTTACGATATGATATTATAATCCTCCAAATTACATAATTTCAGACACTTCAGTCTCTTTTCATGCTGATATCTTAGTTTGAATGTCATGCATTTCTGAAACTTGTTCCAATTTCTTCTGTATACTTTTTGATCTAAAGGAAAAATAATTGAACATGATGCAGCAGGGAGAATACACCATCAATAAAATAGTGACAATGATTTTAGTATTTCCTGATCTATTTTTTATTAATGCAATTTTTGTTTATTTGTTTGTTTGTTTGTTAGTTAAGCTTTGCTCAGCTCAGCCCACAAGACTGTATTTTTTCATCCTACACAAAGGAATGGTGTCATGAGATATAAAATAACAAGACCCTGGACAAGATGTTTAACTGTGTAGATAGATAAAAATGGGCATATTGGAAATCTTGTGAAGAGAGGCTGCACAACAATCTGATGGGTGGAATCCATAATAAGAAAGGATAGGATTGGAGTGTATGAAATAAACTTGCAAGGGACTTGTAAATAGCATGCTCAGTGAGCTGATAACTGCAAGGAAAATGCTGTAATAGATGGAAAGGCAAGTGGAATCAATTATCTGAGATGGAAGACAATATTGTTATTAGAGAGAAGCCAAACAAGTGTGAAAGACCAAGGAGCAGAATTAAGGCGATCAGGAATTGGGATGGAGCACAGCAGGAAGTGCAGAGGAAGATGAAAAATTCATACATTTGAGACAAAAGAGAAATAGAGAGCTTAAAGATGGAAAGTTAGTCAGGAGTACAGCTAAGGGGAAGAGGAAAACCACACATTCTGATGTTTTTTCATCAAGAAATATTACCTTACAAGAGGAAAAAGATCACAGACATGAAGGAAACTAGGGGTGAGTCAAAGATGGAGAAAACTGAACCAGAATGAATGTTTGATATTCATTAAAGTGCAAGAAGAGTAGAACTGAGGAAGAGGAGAATGAAGTTGGAGGAAATATCATCAGGTGGAGGTATTGGGGGAATCCCTAGCCTGGGGATGGTTGGCAGGGATATGAGTATGAGAGACAGAGAAAAGTTCTGGGACAAAGGAAATGGAAGCTTTAAGAGAATCAAAGACCAAATCAAACAAGAAAAGTGAGGAGATGGTGAGTAAAAAAGTACATCATCAGCATATCTATAAATACTGTATTTCAATTCTTGTGCTGAAATCCAACGTGCTCTCTAAAATAGAATTAGCAAGACCTAGTGTAAGAAATCTCACATGCCCACAGCTTTTCCATGTTTTCCAGTTGCATCTGCTGGCCTGCTGTTTCACCCTGCAAATCTTGTTTGTTGTGTAACCTTGGACCATTATGGCTACAGCAACAGTACCACTAGAATAGCATGGTATTTTGGCAATGCTGAATTTGTCCTAAGAATTTAAAGCAGTACTTCACCTGGAACTGCTGGCATCTCTGTCCACAAATCCTTTGACTCATAGCTAGACATTTTCTCTTTTTAGCAGGAAATCATTTAGCGCTATACACTGTGGCTGTGCATAACCAGGATGTTTTAGGTCATGTTCCACAATTTGCCAGCTCCTTTGACAGTGGACCAGTGAGAGCAGGTCCAGCTCTAACAGTCAGCAAAGTAGGAAACAGCCAAGGACAGAGGCTGCTGGGGAGTCAGCAAGATGCCGCCTTTTTTTTTGCATCAGAGTGCTGGAAAGTCCCAACAGTTGTTACTGCTGCCAAGCAGGATACACCCTGCTGTCGGGGTGGCAACTACTGAGGGAGTAGGGGATGCCTCTCCCAGAAACAGTAGTTACCATCCACACCTCCTGTCACACCAGCAGTCCCTTTTCTCCTGGGCGCTCCCCACAGCACTACCGTGCACCCTATCCCTTTCCTTACTCTGTTTTCTTGCAGCAGAGGCAGTCAGACAGGCACTTACAGAGTTTAGAAGGGCTGTAACTAGATAGTTAGGAGTTCATTGTATATTCCATAGTGGATAATTGTGTCTGACGCTGTCTCTGAAAGAGAATTCTTTGGAATCTATGAGTGCCAAGGAACAGGTCATGCCCACAGTATACCAGGCTACAAACACTATCATGGTTTTGAGAGGTTTTCTCTCTAGTCACTGGCATAGCATTAACTTAAACTAACCAAACCTGTTCTGCAGAATCTAGCACTGTACACAAGTGCTGCCTCTGTAGCTCCTCTTTACTCACAGCCACACGACTTTTCTCAGTTTCAAATCAGACTGAAGACATTTCTGGCCACCAGCGTGGCATCTTACTTAGCTTTGAGGCCATTCTGTGCTTGTTTCAAGTTCCTCCAGCAATAAAGCATCTGGTCAGTTTGGAATGCATGACTACGGCTAAAACAGAGTATAATCCATTTAGTTCCCAAACTAGACTGAATCTATGAGTCTAACTGGAGTAAAGAGAGTGAACAAGATTTGGGGAGAGATCGGCGAGCAAGAAACACAACAATCAAACCAAGGGACTTTCTGAGGATTATTTCCAAGGCGATAGATCAGCCTATATTTGCATTTTAGAGTGTTAAGTGAGTCTCACTGCAGATTTAAAGAAGCATTAAAACATTAAAGAAACTGCCTTGTTTGTTTCTTTTTATGGACGAGGCAAATGAAACTTCTCTAGCTGTACAAGAAGGCAAGTGCTTTCCACTGTAAGAGAATTGTGGCTGCTGTCATTTGTAACCATGAGATAGGTTCAACAGCAGAAACTTACTATTTTGGACAGGATTTACTTTTGAAAGTCTGAAGCCACTTTTAACTGTGAAAGAGGGGAAGGGACATGGGTAAGTAACATGTTCTTATTTACAGATATTATGGCTTTGATACTGCCCATTTTGTGTCCCTGGAAGCATAATAATTTCATAACAAGAACATCGATAACACTATCAGCTTACCTTGAACTCTTCTAACTTTTCTTTTTTTATTCACTGTAGTGAATAGTATCCCTATTTTATAGCTGGGGAAACCGGCAAGATAGGTGCAATAACTTGACACTGTAAGTGATCTGATATCCTAAGTCCCATCCCAGTACATTACTGTCAGCCCTTTTGTCCTATTTAATCATGTCTTTTATGATAAAAATATTGGAATAATGTTCCCTTTTGGAAATTTTTTGAGCAAATAACCTCGTAATAGATTATACTGCAGTAATTTATCCTTTGTGTTTAGCAGAATAACCATTGGCATGACTCAGTGGCTACACAGGGAAAGAACAGGTCACTGGTACCAAATATCCCACAATTTTTAAACTACTGCTGTTGGTATTAACAGTAACAACATTGACTATTGCAAATGATTCTGCAAATGATTCTGGCTTTTTTCTTTCCATTCAGTTTAAAATACTCAGTAGCATTCTGAGAAGCCATGAAATCTGCAGGGCTTTTTAACCTGCCATTTATGTTTTGCATCTGAAATCTTGTTTCTAAGCCTCACGTATTCAGGTGAAGAGAAATATTCATTTTCTTGGCCTTCCCTCTGTTCAGGTTGCTCATATTAGCACAGTTCTGCATGTGTCACTGTACAAAAACATTTAGGACATTTCCTGTAATTTCATACTCAGGGCTAGTTTTGAGAAACCAACTTCTTTTAACAGTTATTTCTTCTTTGTGAACTATGAAATAAGAAGTTATTGGTGTAACAGCAGAAATTGTAAGTGTGACAAGCCTCTTCCTTTGGGCAAAAGAGAGAGAAAAGTATTGCCTCAAAAAGGCAAGCTATTTCAAGCTTGCTGTGTCCTCACTTCCCTAAATAGCGCGCTCTCTTCTTTGACGTTCTTCTGTAGGCACACACTATTAGGTTTCATTGAAATTTTTAAATAATCAACTGGGAGCAGCTACTGATGTAAAATGAATATAGCAAAGCTAAATGTGAGACTGCATAGAAGGGGAAGGTGATTTTATTTTAAGCAAAAATTATTTCAGTCACTCACATTCATTCTGCTATAGATTTCAATCAGTCAGTCTTTCATACTTGTTTTCCATACCCACATTTTAACAAGGACCAAGATGTGTATGTCTGGCTAGTCCAACCAAGACTATTTGTGGTGAAACAGAGGACAAAGGATGCCAGATTTGGAGTCATCATCATGTTTCCTGGGTTCTCTTTGCTGGGTGACCATGTGCTCATTTTGGAAGTGCCTTTTGTACCCTTCAGGGACCCAGGCCCGTGAGTCATTAAGCAATGTTGTTGATTGACTGCCTGCCCTTTTGTCTCCTGTTCTGTGAGTAGTCTCTCTTTAGTTTTAGGCTGTCCTTTGTTTTCCCAGTCTGTGTGTTTCAAGACTCTGACCGTGATCTCAATGACCTGCTGTTGCTGTCAAATCATGCCATTCCTTTGTCCCTTCTTTTCTTGTCATTTCTTCTGGTGCTTTCATACATATGTTTCTGCATGTAATTTATTAATTTCAACCTTAATGTTTCTATTACAAATCTCTGCATTACAGAAGTACATCAGGTCACACAAATGAGCTAGACAAGGGAAGTACAGTGTCTCAAACAGGTGACAAGCTATAGAGAGGATCCTGGGCTAAGTACTGTACCTGTGACACTAAATTACATTTGGAGGGACTTTTGCACTGGTCATTCTGACAGAATAGCATTCATTACCAATGAAAGTCTATCAGTGTAAACTAGCTCACTCACTTGTTAAGGCATGAAGGGTACCTGGTTTTTCTGGTGACTTTTTAGTCACCAAACTCAATGCTATGAACACTTTTGGAAGGAGGACAGTGAGATGAACCCTCTGGAATGACTGTAAATATATCAGTGCTCTTTCATGTACTATTGCTCCATTGAGCATTACCCAATAATAACAACAGTGCTATACAGGCTGTTGTAAGAGGAGTTCCTGAATTTAGGTACCGGTAGCTTTGTTTGAGAGGGTCTACATTGTCCATGCACCTACAGATCTGGTTTTGGTTGAATAATGGCCTACAGTTCCTGGAAGCTCACTAAATGTCATCCATCTTGTAGGTAGTTAAAGATTCAGAGAACTAGGGGTTAAGCATGTTTATATGAGGGTTTGAGAGAGAATATCGAATAGTGGAATAATATTGAACAAGAATAAAAACAGTGTTTTATGGAAGATGTTGCAGGTGAGTATAAGATGATGCTCCTACCTGTCTAATAACCAAAGGTTAGCTGCTGTATTTAACATTTCCAAAATTTTAACCCTGTAGTGCAAGATGGCGAGTGATGTATTAGGACCTTTCCTTTGAGGGAAACAAAACAAAACAGAAAAAAACCCACCACCATGCTAAAGAAAAAAGAACATGCATAAATTTAACAGCACCTCAGTTAAAATGAAATGTAAAGTTTATTTGTTTGTTATGGAGATGAAGCCAATGACAGCAAATGTTAAAAGATAAAAGACAGAAGATCCGTGAATGGGTTTAGCAGACCCCTGATATCACCAGAAGCTCCTACAGAGGGAAGTGTTCCAGCCTGGTTAACTAAGATAACTATTGATAACAATTGTGCATTATTTCTGTCTCCCACTTGCACCCTGTTGCTATTGTTAACTGCATCTTGCTTAGCTTTGCTTCGGATGGCTCTGTTTGTAATCTTACATGCATATGTTAAAACAGAAAGACACCATGCTTAGTTTTTAGATTGTCATGGCTGAAATTGAAGAGACCAGACAAATATAAACAAACTAAAGTAATAAAATCAAATAGATCCAATTGAAAGCTACCTCCTTCTCCAAACAAGAGAAACCAAGTTTCTCCTGGTGATTAGGAGAATAGCTCACCAACATGTACTGCAAAGTCTGTATACGTAACACAAAGTATGATACATACACGTATATTTGTGTGTGATGAAGCATTATCTTTTAAAAGTTACAAGGCACCAAGTTATTATCCTAAGTAGATGGTTGTCAAGTGACCGAGGCTACGGAAGAGGAAGTGGGAGAACTATCTAAATTATAAAGTTGAGAGATCAATTTCAGTAAGGCTCAATTAGTGCTACCCCAGGAATTGTAACTGGGGAAACGGGAAGACAGATAGATAGAATACAGATATTTATGTGGAATGAAAGCTTCTTCTCAACTCCAATTTAAAGAAGCTTTAGGAGAATTTAATTTTTCACAGCAGTGCAAGGTAACTTTGCTGGTATCAGCAGATGGCAATGAAAATTACCGGAAAGGATCGGAATGGAGCTGGAACAAGGAATATGCTGCTGCTTTCACTGAATTTCAATAAGCAGTTGTAAAAACTCCTGCCTTAAAACTCCTGAGACAAGGAAAGCCTTTTCCAATAAGGATTTTCACATTCACTGATACTATGGGAGTGGCACTGTTGCAAAGCAGAAGTGAGTGAAAGCAAGTACTAATAGCATTGGAATTGCATTACTTTGGGGTTGGATCAAAACTGCACCCACTCTGAGACTGTTTAGCAGACGTCTGGACTATAGCAGTTTCGCCCTCGATAGCCTGGTTGCAATCCAGTTTGCTTAGACCCTCCCAAAGTACCTAATTTCAGGGAAATGAGTAGGCAGCAGAGTACCATCCACCCAAGTGGCACAGCAGGCACTAATATTAACACATAGGGATTACTGTACAGGAGTTTTAAGAAGTGGATCATCTTACTTGTGCATTAATTGAACGACAGGCAGAGCACAGTTATGTCCAAAATGTGGACACAAAGCTCCAGAAAAATCAATCTCTCAAAGCTTCTTAGTCTCACATAACTGACCCTCTTTCTCTCCTATGGGAAGCCCAAATATCATCCTATTCTGCCCCTAAAAGAGGGCGAGTGGGAGGTGTATTTGTGGCTTGTATAGCCTCATTTACCTTGCTTGTGTATATTAGATTGGCCTATAGGCTTATATACTACCTTTATTTTTTCATGGTTTTCTGCAAGCATTGATTTTTGCTTCCTTTATGTTTCTGTAGCGTGATAGATTTGCTACACCTCCATCAAGAAGCGCTGGCTGACAAAGTTATAATGCCATAACAGAGTCTCCGAGTTGAGACTGAGGAGTTGAGATACGTGGAAGAACATTGCTTAGGTGCAGTTGCTAGCCTTGCTTCATCGATAGGCACTGGTGAGTACAGCTGATTCTCTCTGACCTGAACCGGTTTACTGCAGCTGCAGACACTTTTAGTCTGGCTTTAACACCCTACAGTAATAGTATGTATGTGTTTATAAATTGCATTAACCCTAGAACATTACGAAATAACTGCACGCTGCCACAAAGAACTACAGGCTAGTATCTGCAGACCTTTACAAGCTATCACAAGGCAGGAGCAGTCAGGAGAATGCAAACAAACACCTGCCCAAAGGCCCTCGGGGCTTTGAGCTGTAATTCAAAACTTCCACCAACCCCCAAACTCATCCAGCCCTGCCCCAAAGCTCCCAACTGTCCCCACATGCTATCCAAACCCTGCCCCAAAGCTTCCATCAACCCTAAAACACGCCAAAGCCTGACTCGGGGTCCCCAAAGCTCCCAGCCTCCTCCCAAAACTCCCACCGGCTCTCGATCACCCCAGACCCTGCCTCGGGGCTGGCACCTGCGGGTGACAGACAGGACAGCCGGGGTCACCCCAGGACACGGGGGACTCCCAAACGCCTTTGCCACACCGAAAGCCAGGCCGGGGAGCGGAGACACATCGCAACCCTCCGCAGCCTGTCCCCAACGCCCGCTCCCCACCCCGTCCGTCAGTGGCCAATCGGTGAGCGGTTCCGCGCAAGCCAATGGAAAGCTCACGCCTCATCACATGCAGAAGGCTCGTGCAGGCGCAGTGAGGCTGACCCTGCTACACTGCTGCCACCTCTCGACTACAGTCCAGTACTGCATGTGCCCGGCACGCGCACATGGGCACAGCAGCCCGCTATGCTTATTGCTGCCCTCTCTTGAACGTCCTATAGTACTGCAGCCAGATGCGCGACGCATGCGCACTGCAGCCCGTGGTGCTCCCTGCTGCCCCCTGTTGATTCAGCCCAGTAGTGCAGACAAAAACCTCGCGCAAGCAGTTTGAAAGGGGATGCTCTCTACCGCCCTTCCCGGAGACCCAGGCGGTATTGCAGCCAATGGGTTTACGCAAGCGCAATATATCCTGCCGTGCACCGCGCTGCCCTCTCGTCGTTAGACTCCAGTACTACAGCCAGCCGACTGACACATGCGCACTGCTTCCTGCCGTGCTCACTGGTGCCCTCCCTCGATAACTCTTCAGTACTGCAGCCGCGGGGCTTGCGCATGCGCACGCGCACTGCAGCCTGCAGGCTCATGCAGGCGTCGTTTGGGGCAGTTCACCGGAGTTCTGGTTAACGGCAGCACTTGCCCCCCTTTCCTGGGGCTCACAGGTCGTCAGCGCAGCCCGTCCCTGGTTGCTGCCGCTCCACAGTGCTCACAGAACGGCACAGCATCTGCCTGTTCCCGCTGCTACCCGCTCGTGTCTCTGGGACAGGCCAAGCTGCCACGATGCAGACATTACTGCGCCTCATCCCGGGTGTGAGCAGCATGCTCCGGTGCACGTGCGTGAGGCGGCCGCTGCTCACCAGGGGCAGTGGTGTGAGCAGCCATGGCGGCACTGCACGTGAGCATGTGGGGGTGTGCGTGCTGGAGGTGGCTTTTGGGGTCTGTGTTGTCCCTTCGCTCTCCTGTGCTGTTGCTGCATTCATGGCCGGCACGTGCACGGTGCCCGGGAGCAGCAAGGTGCCGAGGTGGGGCGGGTTCCTCCTCCCAACGGCAGGTGAGAGCCAGGCTGGCTGGTGCCAAGGGCCCAGGGGTCCGTGCGAGGTCACTGTGGTCCTTCAGGTGGCTGCAGGCAACGTGGGTGGGGAGGTCTCCTGCCCGTTGGGGCCATTGCTGCCGGGAGGCAGAGGTGGAGGGCTCTGGCTGGGCTCTGCTCCTTACTGGGAGCATGGGGCATGGCCTGCCCAGAGCATGGATTTGACTTTCCCTTTTCCTTGTATCACCATTTGGGCCCCAGTTCCTCCCCAGCACCAGATGGTGCATGCACTCGCCCCTGTGGACACGGGCAGCCTGGAAGTATGGGGAGGCAGGCAGGCCCTGGAGCAGGATTTTGGCACGGCATCCCAGGGAGGACAGCTTCTGTGGCAAGTATGCCCTAGAGTGCTGGGAAGTCACAAAAAGGTTTAAGACCAATGGACTGAACAGATTTAAGGTTGGTTTTCAGTCAGGCACGATGAGTGCAGCTGTGAATTAATTACTTGAGAATTGTAACTGGAGAAGCAAAACAGACACTTTCAGGCACCCTGAGCTCTCTCCCACCCCCCTGGCACAGGCTGTGGGAGCCAATTAACCAGGGCACTAACTAATTGAAAACCATGACAAGCATCTGCAAGCCCTGCTCAGCCCGTGCAGCTGACCCAAAGTCACTGGGCTGCCTATATCCGCATGTGACACTGGGTTACTCATTGCCTCTGACATTGCCCCAGGAAACCAGCAGCACCAGGACAAGCATGTGTAGCATCAGTATGCACTAAGCACCCTTCTGGAACCGGACCCCCATTCTGACACCATGCCAGCACTTCCCTTCCCCAGCTAAAGGCCCAACAGAGCCCCCCCCCCCCAAACCCGTCCCCTCCAAGACCCAGAACTCCAGCCACAGCCCCACCAGAGCCCCCCCCCCCCCAAACCAGTTCCCTGCAAGACCCAGAACCTATATATTCTGCCCCAAACCCCTCCATGACCCCCAAACCCCGCCCCAGCACCCTCACAGATGCCTCCAGACTCTGTCCCCGCATCATCACCAACTCTAGAACATCCCCGGGAGCCTGTCCCAAAGCCCCACTCAATACCAAAACCACCCCCAAACCCTGTGCCAACAGCAGCAAGCTAGCCCTTGAATATGTTTTATTCTCAGTTAATACAGGTGTCATTAGAATCAATAAGGGGAAACAGTCCCAGCTGGGCAGGCCTGCAGCCTGCTTGGCACCAGCACCACTGGAGGCTGACATGGCTCCTGCCAGCTTCATGCCACACAGGGATCCACCTTGTCACCTGCGATGGGACTGCAGTGATCCCATAGACCTGAAACACTCCCAGCCATGCCACAGGTCCTCCAGATCTTGTCCCAAAGTTTCCACTGACGCTATGTGTTGTGTAAGTAAGTAGTTATCTGCTATTGTTAATAGAATCTTGATTTTTATTCATAACAGATTAGTTTGTAAGAGGTGTTTGAATAAGCATCGGGTGGGACCTTTCTCTCCTTCGCTCGGTAGCCTTTTAGAGGAAAAGGAATTTACAGCCTCTTTTGGTGGAGACTGTTGATGGTTGGGCATGTAGATGACTACCAGATTTTTTTTCTTTTTTGCTTAGAGATCTTTCTTAACCCTCTGTCTGTGCAGGAGGACTTTCTAATATGGCCAGTCTGGGATAACAGTGCTGTGTACAATGCTTAAGGAAAACATGGAGATGAAAAAGTAAAAGGGTCAAGAAAAGCAAAGGAGCAAACTGAAGGCTATGGGAACCCTGTGCTGGTTTTCGCTGGGATAGAGTTAATTTTCTTCATAGTAGCTAGTATGGGCCTATGTTTTGGATTTGTGCTGAAAACAGTGTTGATAACACAGGGATGTTTTAGTTAATACTGAGCAGTGCTTACAGAGTCGAGGCCTTTTCTGCTTCTCACACCACCCCACCGGCAAGTACGCTGGGGGTGCACAAGAAGTTGGGAGGGGACACAGCCAGGACAGCTGACCCAAACTGGCCAAAGGGATATTCCATACCATATGATGTCACACTCAGCATATAAAGCTGGGGGGGAGGTTGGTGGGGGGACTGCTGCTCGGGTACTGGCTGGGCATCGGTCGGTTGGTGGTGAGCAATTGTTTTCACTTGTATCACTTGTCTTTCTTGGGTTTTATTTTTATCTCTTTGTCATTTATGTTTTCCTCTTTTCCTTACAAGTGGTTGTGGTTGGTGGTTGTGGTTGTTGTTGTGGTTGTTGAACTGTTTTTATCTCAACCCGAGTTTTCTCACTTTTACCCTTCTGATTCTCTCCCCCATCCCATGGGGCGTGGGGGGAGTGAGTGAGCGGTTGCATGGTGCTTAGTTGCCAGCTGGGATTAAACCATGACACAAGCCCTGCCTGGCTAATGCTTTAGGCTCTCCATGTTATTCCTACCATCTTGACTGGCCATCCTTGTTCTTCATTGCTGCTTTACAGTGCCTTTTGCTCCACAAGGAGCAGTAGTCATGCCGTCCAAACGTACCTGTCTCCCAACCTCTGGGAAGTAACTCTGCCAAAGACAAAGAGCGAAACAACCACGGCACAATCTACAGCAGTTCTGCCTCTCCAGGCACCCAGCAGGCTCCCTTCTCTCGCCTCTTACTCTGTCCAGCTAGGCTGGAAAGTACAGTTGTTGCAGAAACTGCTACACCCTGTGACTCCTTCTTGGGTTATTAGCTTTGCCCTGTGCACAGACTGCCGAGGTCATCGACTCTGCACGGGACACAGGCAGCCTGGCGAGCTTTACACCAAGTCATTCCTTTCCCCTTTGGGCAGCAGCGGTTCTGCCGCTGCTACAGGCGGCCACTTTCTCAAAGGCAAAAGGCCGGGACGACAACAGGCTGG
>NW_008825287.1:103698-105250 GCF_000699105.1 Pygoscelis adeliae | reverse complement strand
ATGACTGTTGGAGCGCCTTTCTCAATTAATGGCTTTGTTTAATCATACCCCCTGTCCAGAGGAGTATTGTCTTACGGATAATTTCGTTTGCCTAACGAGATTTTCGCTAATTAAATCTCCTTTCGGTCGGTGCGGTTCTCCCTGCAGGATAGGGGGAAACGTTTGTGAAGCCATCGCCGCTGCCGGCTAAATAAACCTTTCCACTCGGCTACCGAAAAAAAACCCACGGGGATAGCGGGACGCAAACCTCGCCTTGGCAAGTTCATTAGTTTTTGCAACCCTAAAAGAGCTTTTCCATCCCCCAAAAATACAGGGGAGTTTTTTTATCTTTTTTGCTCCGGCGCGGCTGCGCAGCGGGATGCGCATGCATCAAAAAAATCCCGGTATTTCTGGTCGCAGAGTACCAAATTCAGGAGGGTTTTGGCTTATCTGGGCTTGGTGGATTGGGAAAAACCAGAGTGGGGTTCTGAGGCTCTAAAATAGCCCCCCAAATTTGTCATCGGGGTTTTGGGGTGTCGCAGCAAAAGGCGGATTTATTTAAGAATAAATTGGATTTTCTCCAAAGAGCCGCAGCGCCAGGCTAGCAAAATCCTACAAGATCAGGAAATTCAGGAAAATGAATTCAGGAAATTCAGGAAATTCAGGAAAATGAATTCAGGAAATTCAGGAAGGAAATTCTTGCAAATTCAGGAAAGTCCCGTTTGATCTGAAGTCGTTGCATCTCTCTATCTCGGGGCTGGTTTTCCTCCTAAAAATCCCTATTTCCGCCAGCCCCCGCGGGAATCTCCGAGCAAATTCGCTTTGGATTAAACAGAATAGAATGGAATAGAATAGATCCCTATAAATGAGATATTCTCAAATATCTCAAATATTATCATTTCTCAATCTATCTCAACTGAAATATGGAATTGAGATGTATCATACCTCAAATATCTCAGATATTATTATTATATATGTCTGTCAGATGAGAAATGATCCCTACAAATGGCTCGCGTACCAGATCCTGACCCTGGAAATAAATCTCAGCCCTATCCTAAAACGAGTCTAAATAATGCGAATTTGGATGGGGGAGAGGGACGCGCTGCCTGCTTGTGGATGTCCTGCTGCGGATGGCAAAGATTTCAGGTCTTTTTGCGGCTTTTTGGGTGTCTTTAGGGGCTGAACTGTGGGTTTTGACCTAAAAAATGGCTATTTGCTATCAAGTAGGGGCTGAACCATGGGTTTTGCACAAAATACATGTATTTTCTATAAAATATGGGCTGAACCATGGGTTTTGCATAAAATACATATCATGCATATAATATATAATGTATAATTAATATAGAATATAGAATGTAGAATATCTGCAGTTCTGCCCATATACAATATATATATTTCAATATATATTTGCATTTTGTGTGTGTGTGTATGAAAATGTATAAAAAATGCATTCATGGGGGTTGCATAAAATAAGACCGTTTCAGCCTCGGTGGGCAATTCGGAGTTGGGCGCGCGTTGCGGGGGAGATTTTGGCCACGAGTTGGGTTTTTTCCATAGGGAAAATAGTCGGGGG
>NW_008825287.1:101074-103651 GCF_000699105.1 Pygoscelis adeliae | reverse complement strand
CCCCGGCCCCGCCTCGGGCGCCCGTTCAGCCCCCGGCCGGTGGCCGTTGCCCTGCCCCGGCGCTGGCTAACGGGGACCCAATTAACCACCGGTCGTTACGTTAAATCATCTCCCGGAGAGGCGGCTCAAGAAAAATCACTGTCCCTTCAGCCGGAGCTCCAGTGAAGAAGAATGAACTACATTCACCCTGTGTATTTATTATATATATTATATAATTAGATATATAACGTATTACCTATATTATCTACTTCATCTGTATTACCTATATCATCTGTATTACCTATATCATCTGTATTACCTATATCATCTGTATTACCTATATCATCTGTATTACCTATATCATCTATATAATCTACATTATCTATATTATCTGGATCATCTATATTATATAGTGTGTATATCTAGGGAAGAAACTGTATTAACTCTGTATATTCATCATGTATAATACATAGATAATATAGATATAGGGATATATATAATTTATGTTAACTATATATCTACATTATATATAATATAGCACGTATAAAATATATAATGAACTATATTAACTCTGTGTACTTATTTTCTATATAGCAGATAATATAGGTAACATATAATATAGATAATAAAGGTAATAGAGATAATATATAGAATTATATTACATAGTGTGTATATATAGAATAAACTAAATATAAAATATTTAATATTTAATAATATTAACAATCTATTATATATAGATAATATAGGTATATGGGTAATATATAATCCATATTATCTATGTATCTGTATTATATAATCTAAATTACCTATAATAAACTATTAGCTACATATTTATTATATATAATATATAATATAGGTTAACACATAATATAGATAATATAGGTAATATAGATAATATATGTAATTATATATAACTATATAATAAATATGCAGTTATATATTATATATATAATAAGTATAACTCTGTACATATTATATTTTTTATAGATATATATATGTTATTGCACAGCCTTTTTCACATTGTACCAGTCCCCGTGCACCTTGCTTGGAGCTGGTAGCCCAGCGCACCGACAGCAGCGGTGCCGATTCACTCCAAATTTTCACGCCCAAATTACCACAAAATCACGGAATTAAATGATTATTTATAATAATATAATAATTTCACAGGGCTGCTCGCTGCCGCAGCGTCGCCACGTGTGCAAACGTGACGCCAAGTCCCCTGCAAAGCACCGCCGGCTGGTTGGTGGGTGCAGTAACACCGTGACTTTTCCCAATTCCGGCAAATTTGACGGGATTTTGAGTGGGCGCCTAAGAGACCCCCGAGGGAAGGGGGCGTCGATCAGCGAAATTTCAGTTTTCGGCACCAAAAAGTTGGGGGCTGCGAGAGCATTCGGCGGTCGCTCGGCTGTGCGCTTAAATAAGAATAAAAAGCAAACTTGTAGTTTTTTACTCCTCTGCATCAAAAGTGCCTTTTGCTTTTGCTCCTCCCCCAGAAGGAAGAAAAAGGCAATTTCCCTGAAAATCACCTTTTTGCACATTTCCCACAAGTTCCTTTTTCTGTTTGTGTCGTTTCTGGCTGCGGTTACGTGCTTGGAGTGTCTCCCGTGCGTGCTCCGTGCATGCTCCCTGCACGCATGCTACCGTGCACGCTCCCGTGCCCAGTCCCATGCACGTTCCCAGCTCCCGTGCACGCTCCGTGCACGCTCCCAGCTCCTGTGCAGACTCTGTGCGCACTCCTGTGCACGCTCCCATCTCCCGTGCACGCTCCATGTATGCTCCCAGGCATGTTCCTTGGCACTGTCCCCTGCACGCTCTCTGCACGCTCCCATGCACGTTTCCTTGCACACCTCCAGCTCCCGTTCATCCTCCAATGCGCGTTCCCCTGCACGCTCCCTGCGCGCTCCCTCGCACACTTCCTTGCACACCTCCAGCTCCCGTTCATCCTCCAATGCGCGTTCCCCTGCACGCTCCCTGCGCGCTCCCTCGCACACTTCCTTGCACACCTCCAGCTCCCGTTCATCCTCCAATGCGCGTTCCCCTGCACGCTCCCTGCGCGCTCCCTCGCACACTTCCTTGCACACCTCCAGCTCCCGTTCATCCTCCAATGCGCGTTCCCCTGCACGCTCCCTGCGCGCTCCCTCGCACACTTCCTTGCACACCTCCAGCTCCCGTTCATCCTCCAATGCGCGTTCCCCTGCACGCTCCCTGCGCGCTCCCTCGCACACTTCCTTGCACACCTCCAGCTCCCGTTCATCCTCCAATGCGCGTTCCCCTGCACGCTCCCTGCGCGCTCCCTCGCACACTTCCTTGCACACCTCCAGCTCCCGTTCATCCTCCAATGCGCGTTCCCCTGCACGCTCCCTGCGCGCTCCCTCGCACACTTCCTTGCACACCTCCAGCTCCCGTTCATCCTCCAATGCGCGTTCCCCTGCACGCTCCCTGCGCGCTCCCTCGCACACTTCCTTGCACACCTCCAGCTCCCGTTCATCCTCCAATGCGCGTTCCCCTGCACGCTCCCTGCGCGCTCCCTCGCACACTTCCTTGCACACCTCCAGCTCCCGTTCATCCTCCAATGCGCGTTCCCCTGCACGCTCCCTG
>NW_008825287.1:97904-100865 GCF_000699105.1 Pygoscelis adeliae | reverse complement strand
GCACATTCCCACACACGCTCCCAGCAAGCACCACGACTGCCTCCCTCTTCCTTCTTCCCTCCTCCACCAGCAGTGAACTGAAAAGCTCCAAAATAGCCCAGTTTTCCCCCAATTTGCAAGAGCTTTGCCCAGCATCTTCCCGGCAGGACTCTGCCCGCTGGCACCCAGCGCAGCATCCCAGCCCGGTAGCGGAGGCATTTTGCAGTTCCCAAATATTTGTGCATGCAGCTTTGCAGGATATTAAATCACCTCAAATAATCTCAAATAATCTCAAACAATATTTAGTATTATTTAACATTATTTAATGATATTTGATATTATTTAATATTTAATATTATTTAATATTATTTAATAATGCAGGATTGCGGCGTGAGCACCTGTGGCTTACGGAAGGCAGTAAGTCTAAAGAAGCTACCGGGAGAATTGCGATAACCCCTTTGAGAGCAAAATAATAGGCGACCGAGGAGAAATATGGAAAATTAAAATAAAAAAAAAAAGAAAAGTGTTAACGAAAAAAAAAAAATATATATATTAACGAAACATTAACTCTCAACATGAGTTGACTTCCATGGGAGCTGGGAGGGGGGGATGCACTGCTAAAAAATCCCCCCGTAAGGAAAAGAAAAGAAAATAAAAATGTTTTATCTCCAGTCTCATTCTGTGATAACGATCTTAACGGAGTTTGGAAACGGCAAGGAAAAAAACGTGCGTGGTTTTTAAATGAAAGTCGCCTTCGCTCCAGAGGGCTGGAGCGGAGATTTAGGGTATTTTATTATTTTTGGGGGGGTATTTTATTATTTATTCGGGATATTTTATTATTTTGGGAGGTATTTTTTTATTCGGAGGGGTATTTTATTGTTTATTTGGGGTATTTTATTTTTTTGGGGTATTTTACTATTTATTTGGCATATTTTATTATTTGGGGGGTATTTTATTATTTTCAGGAGCTGTTATTATTAATTTGGGGCATTTTATTCTTTTGGGGCGTATTTTATTATTCTTTGGGGTATTTTTTTATTTGTTTTTTTTTCAGGGGGGGGCAGGGTATTTTATTATTTTGGGGGGTGTTTTATATTTGGGAGCATCCCAGTCAGAGCTTGGGATGCTCGCAGCGTCGTTGGCTTCTCCCACCCGCCCGAGCAGGATTGCAGGGGCTCCAAGGAGGAAAGAAATTGTAAGAAATACAATTCCCCAGGTGGTATTTCACCTCTATTTGGGAAAATATGATGGGACAGGGATTGAACCCAGCCCTCCGAAATTCTGAGATCAGCTGCAAGAGGTGAATTTTGGGGCAAATATTGCCTGTATGGAGGATGGAAGGAGAGAGGGAAGATGCTGGGGGGGGCTTTTTTGGCACAAACCCCTCTTTAAAGGACTTTTTTTGGGGTGCAAACTTCGGCTTGAATGGCTTTTTTGGGTAAAAACCCCCGTTGGAAGGACTTTCTTTGCTGCAGACACCTTTTTGAAGGCCTTTTTTAGGTGAAAACCCCTGTTTGAAGGACTTAATTTGCGGTGGACCCTTGTTTTAAGTGGTTTTTTGGAGCAAACCCCTGTTTAAAGTGTTTTTTTGGTGCAAAGCCCCTGCTTGAAGGACTTTTTTTGGGTGCAAACCGCTGTTTGAAGGGCTTTTTTGATGCAGCCCCTTTTTTGAATGACTTTTTTTTGGTGCAAACCCCTTTTTGAAAGACTTTTTTGAGTGCAAACCCCTGCTTGAAGGACCTTTTTGGGTGCAAACCCCTGTTTTAAGGACTTTTTTGCGTGCAAACGCCTGCTTGAAGGACCTTTTTTGCTGCAAACCCCTGCCTGAATGGCTTTTTTTGGTGGAAACCCCCAATTTGTAGGACTTTTTTTGCTGCAAACCGCTTTGGAGGAGCTGCTAAAGCAGCATCGGGGTGGGATGAGGATGGGGACGGAGCCTGGATGCTTGCACAGGACGCAGGGCTTATGTTGGGGGAAAAAGCCGGGATTTTTGGAGCAAGGAGGGAACCCGCTGACGGCCGCCTGCGCGGGATTTTCAATGTGATTTAACCCTTTTTCCTTCCTTCGACAAGCAAAATACCCCCAAAATCCCTGTCTGTAATGCTTTTTTATTCTTAAATTAAAATAACACAGCCTTTTGCTAAAATAATTGCATTTTGCATGCAAAAAAACCCCCCTCTGTTGCGGAGAAACTCATGTTACCCGATGATGCTCCTGCACGCTGTCCCGTGAGCAAAACCATCTCATTTTAAAGTTTGTTTTGTTTTTTTTTCCCTTTAATTTCAACCCGGAGCAGGTGATGGAGGAGCAAACCCATCCTGGGGTGGGTAGCGGAGGAGCGTCACCTGCATCCCCGTGGGCAGCATCCCCCCTTTCCAACCATTTTTTGCTCCCGATAGCTTCGGGCGGGTGGGAAAAGTATTTTTTCCTGCCGTTTTTGGGGCAACAAATGAAGTTTTCTCCACTTTTCCCCTTCTCCGTGCCGAGCGCTCGCCACCCTGCTGTCTGTTTTTCCTCGCCGAGGTTCAGTTCTAATTATGTTGATTTTCTCCAGCCCACCCCCCTCCTGGCAAGCTTATTAGGGGGAATATTTTTATTTATTATCATTTCGCCCAACTCCCGCCAGCATTTCCAATTACTCTCGCCGCTTCCTTGTAATTGTCTTTCCGTAATGGCTGCGAAACAATTGCGCTAAATGAGGTGGCTCCGGCAAGATGAGGGTTTCACTTCATTAAAGGCTAATGGATTCCCAGCTCCAGCTCTGTGGGCAAAAAAAAAAAAAGGGAGGAAAAAAAGGGGGGGGAAAGATATTTAAATGGCTTCTTTTATTTTATCGGGATAACTTTCTCCCGTATAAAGGGGTTTGGGTGGGGTCTTGGTGTTGGGTGGGCGTTAATGACCATTAAATTTGCAGCATCGTCAAGGTGTGTGCGGGTTTTCCCCATACCCAGGCTTGAACCTTTCTGGGTTTTGGGGGGTTTT
>NW_008825287.1:85199-97874 GCF_000699105.1 Pygoscelis adeliae | reverse complement strand
TCTTTTTGCTATAT
Organism: Pygoscelis adeliae; assembly: GCF_000699105.1. Taxonomy (NCBI): domain Eukaryota; kingdom Metazoa; phylum Chordata; class Aves; order Sphenisciformes; family Spheniscidae; genus Pygoscelis; species Pygoscelis adeliae. Next base: position 97,860 of record NW_008825287.1, on the reverse strand, counting down.
AAAGCAATATACTGTATTTTTTGCTATAAATATATTTATATATTATAGAAATACATGATATATAGCAATATAATAACATTGCTATATAATATAACACATAATATATTAATATAATACATGAATATATTCATAAAGAATTAAAAAACTACATTATATAGAGAAATATATAATATATTGCTTGATATAAGCAATATATTATCACTATATAACGCTTGATATATAGCGATATATTGCTAATAATCATTATATTGCTATATATTATATAGCATAGATTATTTATAATAGCAATAATTATATTGCTCTCTGTATATAGCTATATAATCTATTTATTGCTATAAAATACCTGTTTCTGCTACCAGACGTATCTGCCCAGCGGCCAGGGGTGGAGGCAAAGCTTTTTGGGTTTTGGTTGAAATTTGAAGGCTCACTGGGTATTATTTTTGAGCCTCAAGCAGATACTATTTCAGCATTATTTTTATTTAGAAAAACTTCTTTTTTAATTCATTTTTTCCCCATTTTCGCAGTCCTTCCTCTGCGTTTTCCCTTCTTTCGCTGGATGCGGATGTGGTCCAGGTGCCGGGATGGAGCTGGGATCCACCCTGGTACCACACAGAGTCGGGCGCCACGGCTCAGGGATCTTTTTTTTTCTTTTCGGCAAAAAGTGAATCAATTGCCAGCAGGACTTTCTTTTTTTTTTTTTTTTGCAAAAAAAGGCAAAATGGAACCCTCGGCCGTAGCGTGATGCTCAGGGCCAAAGCGCCCCGACACCGGGACGTCGTTAGCGCAGGCGTGGGGCTTCACAGCAAAGCAAAACTCAGCTGGACACTCGTGGAAAACCCTTCGAAAAAGCAAAATGCTCAGTTAGGTGAAATACTCAGAGCCAGACCCGCCACCAGAATTATCAGGTATTTGGGTAGACGTCTAAAAATGGGTAAAACCCGGGTCGAAATGGCCGTATCGCTTTCATAAGCATCATGCCTGCTCAATCTGCAAAAAATAGCTATTTTTTGAAGCAAGGGGCACCCCGGAACGGAGGGGAAAATGCTTTAATCGTAGCAATCATAGAAAAAATGGAATTATCGTTGTCGCGGTGGAGGGGAAAAAGCCAAAAAACTTGGGAAGACGGGCTTTTTTGAGAAAAGTGCGGTAGTTTGATAAAGGAGATGAAAAACGGCAGCAGAAAAGGGTTAATGCTTACAGAAGGTGGGATATATATACTGGATATATATTGGATATATTACAGTATATCCATCCATTGCATCTATTATATTGGATGGATATGTTGGATATAATGTGTATATATATTGGATATACGTTGGATATATTGCGTATATTACATTATATCCATGCATTGGAGCTATTATATTGGGTATGTATATTGGATAGAATATATATATGAGATATATATTGGATATAATTGATATAAGACATTATATCCATCCATTGGATACAGTATATGTATCCATTGGATATATTACATCCCTATAATATCATATCCATATGATTATATCCATATAATATATCCGTTGAATATATATAGTATAATATATCCAATATATCAATCCGGTATATATTATTTTTTTTAATATAACCTCTCTCTATATATTCTTCCCCCCATATACCCTCTCTCTCTATATATATCTAGGATGGTTATATGTATAGACATTATATATATGTCTTCATCCACGTTATCCAGTTATATCCATGTAATATATATGATAATCCAATAATATGTATATTGGATGGATTTAATTGGATGACGTGGATGAAGACATATATAACTAATACATATATCTCTAATATATGTATAATAATCGAATAATATATATTGGATGGACATAATTGGGTAATGTTGGTGAAGACATGTATATCTCTAATATACGTAAGTAATGAATGCATAATAATCCAGTGATTTATATGGGATGGCTATAATTGGGTCACGCGGATGAAGGCATATATATATTTCATACAGATAAAAAGTGGAAAGGCGGGTATGGCTCTTGTGGGGGGGTGGCAGATTTACTGGGGGTCAGTGCCTGGGCGGGAAGGGCAGCGCGGGGGCTCCCACCGGCCCCCCGCGGCGCCGGGATGCTGCCGCTCGCACATTCATCGCGCCGGAGAGCTTCGGCTCTTCTGGGCGTTAAACCGCTGGAATATGGATTCGCCCACCAAACGGGGGGAGCAAATCTTGCAATGTCTCGGGAAAACCCCTTTTTTTAATTAAAAATGACTCTGAGAGCCGCTTGGACGGCACCGCATCCTTTTGCCGACCATCGCATCCCGCGTCCCGTGGTTTCCTTCAGCTCCGTCTTGCGCACGTGAAGTGTCTCCCTCAAAAACTGCCTGTGCCCCAGTAAAAAAAAAAAAATTAAAATAATAATTTTTGCCATAGGAACAAGGGTTTCTCGTTGTAAATATATTTATCTTTCCGCATAATAATGGAAATATTGAACCATGCATCCTTCAGGGAGCCGTGGGAAATGCCCACGTGCTATCCCCAGCCCGGGGCCGCTCGCCCTTATTCCCTCTAAGAGATAAAATGCATTAAAAAAAAAACCCTCTGCAAAATTTGTCTTTTTAAGAAACTAACTGACCTTCAAGCCTTACCTTCCAGCAAGGTACGTGCGGTGGGATTTTTCCTAGAAAAAATGGCATTTTTTAGGCACGCGACCTTTTGAAAAGGCGTATAGGTACCGAACAGCTCTGCAAAATTGGGGTGACTCACGATGGCAGCATTTTTCGGGGGGACCTTAGATTGCCTTTAACCATCCCGAGCTGCAATTTCAGGTTTAGAAAGCGGAAAAACCTCTAAAATTGGGACGGCAACATTTCGGGCAGCGGCAGCGGTGGCCGGTTGCGCCAGCCCCCCCAGCCGATGCTGAAGCATCCGAGACGTGGTGCAAATTCAGCCCTCCCTCTGCAAAAAGCCGTCCCTTAAAACAGATTTTGCAGGAGTTTGTGCAGCCAGGAGGGGGAAAAGCAATGACCAGCAACCGGCCGTGATGACATGCAACCGTTTGCATCCTCGCCTCGCGCCGAAAGTGTGTTTTAGCGTCTGATTTGGGGCAAAATCCTGCATTTTTCATGAAGGCGGCTGCCAGCTGCTGCTGCAGAGCTCCATTAACCCAGCGCTGGGATGACACCAGACCTCCACTTCGTTAAGTTGATGGCTCTTGCTAATTTTCGCCCTGTCCTTTCGGGGCTTCTCGCCAGCCGGCAACCGGCCAGGACGGATGCACGCCGTTGCCTTCATCCTTACTTTACAAACATCCTCATCCTCATCCTATTTAGCATCCCTGCTTGGGGGGTTGCATCCCTCCAAGCTTTCAGCCCTCCTTATTTCCAAGGAATTTAAGAGCATCCGTGTCTTTCCACATGCTTTTCTTTCTTTGGGAACACAAGCACCAGCTCGATCGGCAGAACAATTCGGGATATTATTTGGGATTATTTCAGCAAAAAGCAGCCCTGATGGTGCAAGGATGGTGCAACCTGATGAGCCGAAATAATTATCGCAGACGTGACCTTGCTGGGATGAGCGACCAGACGGCCAGGGATGCTCGCCTCCAAAAAAACCCAGGGCAGACTTGGCGCAGGGTCTCCTGACGAAGCCAGAGCTCCCCGACCTTAATTAGACGCCCGTCATTAAGCACAGAGCTCGTATAACTGCGCGTCCAAACCTCCCTGGCCCTGGATCGCGACGTGACGGCACTCAAATGCACGGAAAGAAAAAAAAAAGCCCGGTGTGGTTGCAGAGCATCACATCTCATCGTGCTGGAGCCGCATCCCTATTAAAATAATTATAAAACCATTTTGCAATTAATATTGTTTTAGGATGCAATGTTGAACGGGGCTTTAGCGACACCCGGGGTTTAATTTGTCTTCATCCCGGGGCAGAAAAATGTTGTAAAGCGGCTTTGTTGGCTTCAGAGCTCAGCAGAGGAATTATTTTCTGTCCCGTTTGGAAACTGGGTGTAATTTGGGCGTGTGGTCGGGGACTGGTTTTTTCCTCCAGCTGTTGCATCGCTATTAGATTTGCAGGGAAAACACCATTTTTCGCAGCTTTCTCTGTCCTGGAGTCACTTCTGGGTTAAATCTAGCTCAAGTGTCCCAAGGGAGTGATGAAAAATCAGATGTTTCTGGGAAAAATCACCCGTTCTTAAAAAATACAGAGGAAAATAAGCAGTTAATTGAATTTCAAAGCATGAGGATTATTTTTTTTTGAGGGTGGGTAAAGGACATGGCCGGACTGAATTACTGTGCACTTGGGACAGCTGATTTACCAGTGCAAACAGGTGTCAAAAAACCCCCCAAACCCCAAAAAACCCAAATCTTGAGGTTTTCTTATGAGCTCAAGAACTAAATACAGATACTGCGGGGGGATTTGGTTGATTTGGGGTTGCTGGAAGCCTGGAAGCTGCTGGCAGCAGCATGTGTTTTGCAAGAAATTTGGGCTAAAAAGCACCTTTTGACCGAAATGTCGCCGAATTGGTGTGCCGGGGCTGTGCGATGAGTTAAACGGCAGCAGCAAATGATTTTTTTCAGAAAAAAACACGCCACGGTAAGGAATAGCCCGTGGGGTTTTGGGGAGTTGAACCGACTTACAGGCATGCCTGTACCACGCAGGCAGCGGAATGCAGACAGCCCGAGGCTGCCCTTAGCTCCGGAGCCAGGAGCAGGACGGACCTTTTGGGATCCAAACTGTGCCAGAAAGCGCCTCTGTTTTTCCCAGCTAGTTCAGTTGGGTTAATAAAAAAAACCATCGCCGCCTCGCCGGAGGGGCTGCGGAATGGCACTGAGCCTCGCCGGGCTGCTGGCAGACTGGGGAGATGTAAAAATCAGCGTTTTTTAAAAAGTTGGATCAAAATGGAGAGTCGCCGAGCTTTGCTTTTAGCCAGTGTCTCTGCTTTGGTCCTAGCCAACGTCTTCAGTTTGCTTTTGGCTAGTGGCCTTGGTTCGAGCCTAGCCAGCATCCCTGGTTTGATTTCAGCTAGCATCCGTGGTTTGGTCCTAGCCAATACTGGTCCTAGTCAGATCTTCGGTTTGATTTTAGCTAGGGTCCTTGGTTCAGTCCCAGCCAGCACCTTGGTTTGATTTTAGACAGCATCCTCGGTTTGATTTTAACCAGCATCCTCGGTTTGATTTTAACCAGCAATCCTCAGTTGAACCCTAGCCAGCATCGTTGCTCTGATTCTAGCGTGCGTCAATCCTAGCCATCATTTTCCATTTGCTTCTAGGTAGCGTCCTGGGTGCGATCTTAGCCAGCATCCTTGCTTTGACCCTCGCAAGCATCAGTTTGTATGTAGCTAGCAGCCTTGGTTTGATAAGCGCCAGCACCCATGGCTTGATTCTAGCATCCTTGAGTTAATCCTACCCCAAAAGCGTCCTGGCTTTGGTCCTAGCCAGCGTTCCTGGTTGGATTTTAGCTGATGTCCTCGGTTCAGTTCTACGGAGCATCTTTTCTTTGGCCCTCACCAGCACCTTCGGTCTGAGTTTAGCTACCGTCCTTGGTTCAATCCTAACTAGCATCCCTGGCTTGATCCTCGCCAGCATCCTTGGTTTAATCCAGGCCAGTCCCCATGCTTGGATTTTAAACCTTGCTTTGCTCCTAGCCAGCATCCCCACCGGCATCCTCGGTTTAAATTTAACACCATTTCCAGCTTATATATGTAAATATAGAAATACATATATAAAAATGTTCCCGACGGCTGCGGTGGGGCCGGTGCAGACCGCTGCACCCAGCATCCTCTGAGCAGCTCTTGCACAAACCAAGTCCGTGCAAAAACCAAGCGCTTTCCCTTCCCAAATCCGCCGCGGCGTGGCATCTTCCTTCTTTGGATCTAGTTTTGGCTGGATATTTTAGCTTTAGCTGATGCAAAACTGAAACGAAGGGGCTTGTGCTTCAGAAGAAACTCAGTCCATATCTGGCGTTTCTAGAGCGTCGGGTAAAGAGCCGAATTTTGGCATTTTTATTGCCCATTCCCTTTTTTTTTCCCAGCCAGTTCTCACGGTAGATCGTTCTGGCGAGTGATGGGTGGCAAATCCCCGGCTGGTCTTAATTCCGGGGCCGGGGGGGGCATGGCAGTTGCGTGTGCGGTGAGACCTGCCCAAGTTCAAGCCGAGCATTTGCTTTTCTTGCCCTAACGAGAGAACAAAAATGAGCAAAAAAATTACCGACGAGCTGCGTTTTGCCCAGGTGAGTGAGAAATCAGGATGAGCATTCCCAACGCCATGACACTATAGCAATTAATAAGCTGCCACGCTTATTAATTTACTTAAAATTCAAGCTGAACTCTGCAAAATAGCCTTTTTCTCGCTGCTTTGGGGATGCTCGGGCTTCAGCGCAGAGATGCACCCACCTCTCCGCTCCTGCGTCCCTCGAAAGCTGCAGCAGGCGGTTGCGTACTCCGGTTGTAAAGATAATTAAGTTGCATTTCTGCGCGTTGTTTACCGTTCCTCTGAACCAACAGTTCCCCAGAGACTTCAGCTCAGGCTTTCCGGTTTTGTTTTTTTTTTTCTTGCAAACCTCCTTGCAAGCGCATTCTTCATTATGCTTCCGTAACAATTTTAATTTTACTATTATTAACTCTTTGCCAAAAAGCTCCCAGAAGTGGGGGGGGGGGGGGGGGGGTGGTGAGGAACGACTCACATCTGGGCTTGTTCTGCAGATGTTTGCTCCGCTTTATAAAAGAGCAGACATTAAAGCCCGACGGCGAAAGGATTTTTGCCCCAGGATGGGTTTGCACAGGTCGGCGCGGGATGGGAATGGCCTTGGCACAAAGAGGAACCCGAAAACTTCATCCTTTGCAGGAGCTGGTTGCGAAAAGACCTCAGCTCGGCTTGGCTTTTTTTTTTGGGGGGGGGGGAATTCATGCTGGAAAAAAAAGAATAATTAAAAAAAATATGAACAGGAAGGATCAGCACAGGTAACCTGGCAAGCCAAAAACCTGAATTTCTGCAATCAAACCCTATTTTGCACTTTTTTCTCCCGACGTGGGCGTGAAAAACCCACCCCAGACATCTGGGAGCATCACTCGCAGGACCTGGCGAGTTTAGCATGCAAAAGCCGTATATAGTTTGCTACGAGGACTCCTGCGCGCATGCATGCATTTGCGTGTTTGCACATTTGCGTGTGCATTTGTCTATGTGCACGTGTGCGTGCTTGCATGTGCATTTGCCTGTTGGCGTGTTTGCACGTGCGTGTTCGCGTGTGCATGCTCGCTTGCGTGTTTGCACGTTGGCACATGCGTTTGCATGTGTTGCGCACGTGTTTGCAGGTGCATTTGCATGTTTGCATGTGATTTGCATGTGCATTTTCACGTTCGCATGTGCGTTTTCACGTTCGCATGTGTGTGTTTGTGCATGTATGTTCGCATTTGCACGTGCATGTTTGCACGGGCATTTGCATGCGCAGGATCGAATGTGCCTGTGCGTGCTTGCATGTGCCACGTCCATTTGCAAGTTTGCATGTGCATTTGCATGTTTGCACGTGCACACGCACCCACATTTGCGTGTATGCAAACGCACGCATGCGCACAAAAGTCCTCGTAGCAAAATACATACGTTTTTTGCACGCTAAGACCCCTGCGCAAGCCTGGCGAGGCAGGGAAGTGTGCTCCTAGCGAGCAGCACGTGCGGATATAGCCCCCCATATGCAGCTCTCCTGATTTACACACCCTCAATAACTTTCTTTTCTTCCCATTATCTCTAACCCATATACTCCAGGAAGTTTAATTTCTTCTCGCTGGTAATCACCATTAAACAGAAATTGTCTTTTTCTGTGTAAACACGTCATTAGTGAAGCTGGTTTCTGCAGGGTCCAGATTTCATTTTTATTAAAATGAAACATTTTTCGGCTCCTCACTGTGTCCGGAGATGAAGAGGATAATTTTAACCCGTTGGGTTGGCCACAGATAATTGTGCCAGCGTTTGATTGGGGCGATTAGGGAGATCTCCTCTTTTCATGCAGAAGAATTTGCATTTTTCCCCCTTACTTCTCCGAAGCGGAGTCATGCTTTCCTACACAGCCGGTTTTAATGAGCGTTATCAATCTTAATGAACATATTTTCATCTTCATTTTATTGGCTTGTTTTTTATTTGGGGAGGGCTGAAAAACAGGTCCAGGTAAAAACTCAGGGTGAGAAGAGGCACCAAATTTTGGCTTCGTTTCGCGAGGATGGTGGTCAATGTGGAAAATCTCCTTTTTTTTTCCCCCATCGTGAGTATCTGAATTATTTCGGAGCACCGAAAGCATCCCTGGAATGATGCAGTGGGGTTTTTTTTTGGGGGGGGAAAAAAGGTGGTTTTGGTGCCAGCGGTTGCAAACGGCCGTTGGCGTCGTCCTTCACCTGTCGTGCAAGGGCCGTACTCCCCCGAAATCTGCTTTCTGCAGCTCTTTGCCCCCATCCCGCAGTAACCTCATGGGTCCCGGCGTGCTGCCTCCGTCTCTCGTCATGTACCGCTCTGAAAAGACCTTTTTCCCCCTCAAATATCCAAGAAAAATAACGAAGCTGACACATATAAATACGTATATATGATACATATAAACATATATTAAAAGACAGACTATATCTAATACATTCTGTATTATTCCCATTATATTATATATATTCCCATATATGGGAATAATAGGGAATAAATAATTTATTGTTCCCCTATATATTACAATATCATATCATAGCATAGCATATATATAGTATATGGGATTAGTATATAATTATTGGAATAATAACTAATACTTTATATATTATTCCCATATATTGTAACATATAACACATACAACGCAAACACATAATATATAGTGTATATAGTATATAGTATATAATAAATATATAATATCTAACAGATAATGCAATTAGGTGACCTTGTGGGCTCTCCCCTCTCTCTCTGCCATACCCAGACCTTGAATTTTCCATCTGCATTACTAAAAAGAAGGCAAATTAATTCTGAATATACCATACACCATATACAATCCATTCGCAACGCTCGCTTCGGCTTCGAAAACAGAGGTTCCCATTCCCATGCTACCCGGAAAATCATATTTTCAGATGCGGGGGAGCAACAGATCCCCCCAAATCTGCTTCTCAGCATCCCCAAAGCGCAGATTCCCTGCCGGTACGGGGACCCCGGGTGCAACCTCTCTCCCTGCCCCTTCCCTGCAGCAGATTTAACTTATTTATTTAAAATCCCAGCTCGGAGGAGCGTGGCCGGAGCCCGGCCGCTCGCCGTTCGGATGCTGTTTGCACAAGCCCACTGGGGGACAGCGAGGGATTATGGGGCGACGGGAAAGCAGCTCAGCGAAGCCGATTTCAACCTTTTTTCCCCCCAAACTGCTCCAACAAGCTTGCTTTTTGCTTCCTTTTTTTTGCTTTTCCTTGCTTTTTTGGCTTTTCCTTGCCTTTTTTTTGATTTTCCTTGCTTTTTTGGCTTTTTCTTGCCACCTTTTTGCTTTTCCTTGCCTTTTTTTTTGCTTTTCCTTGCTTTTTTTGCTTGCTTTTTTTTTGCTTTTCCTTGCCTTTTTTTTTTTTTTGTTTTTCCTTGCCTTTTTTTTTTTTTTTTTTTTTTGCAGAGGCGTGCAAGCGGCCAAGCCTCCTCTCCCAGCTAGGAATTTGGGGTGAAAACCACCCTTTTTGGGCACAGAGGCTCGTTTCTCACCCAAATCGTTTTTTTGGGGGGGGGGGAATATTGCTGGAAAAGGAAAGCGTCACCTGGGTAAGTAAATTCCTGCAGTTGCTTCTGCGCCCGGTGGAGCGTCCCACTAACATCCACAAATGCCCCAATGAGCTTTTTCCCCTCCAAATGCAGCAGGATCGTGGCCTGGTTGCTCCAGAGAAATTAAATTACGCGGAACGCCCCTATTTTGGGGGGAAAAAAAAAAAAGAGAGTGGAAATAGTCATTTGTGGAAACAACAGGGTGCCGCGTTGCCTCTGTCACCTGGAGTTTTGCAGCCGGGATTGGGGGTGGGTTTGAAAGCCTCGGCCTGAATTTTGCAGGAAACTTAATCCATGTTTCGGAGACAGCCGAACCAATTCAGCGCTTCCAGCGCAAGTGTCTGGAAGCGATGTAAAGTTGCAAAGGTCCAGGCAAAGTTGCGGAAAAACCCCAAAAGCCAACAGGCATTGCACTGCAAAGTTGAAAGCAAATGGGCACTGTATTGCAAAGTTGCAAAAACCCATGCGAATACACGTTGCACTGGAGAGCTGCAAAAGCGCGAGCCCGCAGCGTGTTGCAGGGTTGCCAAAACCTGCACGCACGTTGCACTGCAAAACCAGCAAGCGCGTGGCGTTGGCGCTGGCAGTGCGTTGCAAAACCTGCAAACACGTTGCACGGCAAAACCTGCAGACACGTTGCGTTGCATTGCATCACAAAACCTTCACGCGTGCGGAGTTCCTCAGGTGCCGGCGTAGAGTCGATTTATTGCCGTCGCCAGCAAATTAGTTCCAGTAACTCCGTGTTTTTCTGACACGAGGAATGAATTCCCTCTTCTGTTTTGCCTTTGGAAACTCAAGTTTAATGATGGGAATCTTTCTTTGCACAGAGGATTACCCCTGCCCCCTTTTAATTCATAATCCTTTTATTACCGTTCAGATTTTCGTATGTGACCAGCCGCCTATCCCCTCGCTTGTGATCCCAAATTTGTTGCTTATTACGAAGTAAAAAATGATCTGTTTTCCTTTGAGCGTGGTTTTTCCCTGCTCAGGCTGAGCAGTTCTGCAGACACCGACTCCAAAAGTTGCTTTGAGCCTGTTGGAAGCTGTCGATGCCGCCGGGAAAGGGGATGCTCTGGCCGAGCGTTGTTAGCGCTGGGGGCCTTATTATTATAATTTAATATTTGTTAAGTGATTGCGGTGTATTTTGAGCAAATAAAATTAAGCCCGGAGAGCCGTTTTTCCGGATGATGTGCAAAAATTCGTATTATATCTGTTAGCCCTGGATGCTCAGCTCCTCGCCCCGGCGCCGGGATGCATCTGTGGGGCTGATGCCGAGCAATGGCTCCGAGGCCGGATGGCGAGAGGCGATTCCGCAAGCTGGGATTAACCCTTATTTTTAATTTTAAAGAATTCTTTATAAATTTCTTTCTGGTTTTGGGTTGCGTCCAGCTGTGGGAAAGCATCTGTAAGGATGTTAAACCCTGGTTGGGTTGCTTGAAATTCAGATTTTCACTCCAAAACCCCCAAACCCACCAAAACGCGGACGCAAAAGCGGGGGTTTAAGGACCAAAAATTAGTGCAAGGTTTAATTCTGGTATTTTCAATCTCTGGAGTTTATGTTCCCATGGCAACCAGTATTTTTATCCTCTTGGTTTGGCGCCTTGCGAGATGGAGCCGTCGGGAAATATCTTCCCTCCTGAGACCCGCGAAGGTGTTGGGGTCAGATCAGAAGAAAAATAAAAATACAGCCCCACCTGCCAATAAAAAAATAATATGCAGGGATTTGGGTGACGTCCCTCTTGCAACGAGCAAAAAAAAAGGCAGTTTTCGGGACGCTGCAACCCAACGGGCCGCGGGTCCTTGTGCCACTCTCTAAAACACACCAAAAAACCCCAGAAACAAATGAAAACAGATAATTTGTGCTGGAAAAATCTCATTTTTCCTTCTCCGTCTCATTTTCAAATGCTCCAGTTTGGGATGCGGCTTTATGGGCTGAGTGGGAGCTGAAGGAACTCAAGGAAGCGAGGGAAAATATCCCAAATTTTTGATGGAATAAAATCATCCAGACCCCAAACAGCTTTTATCCGCGGAAAATTATTCATATTGAGCTGCTTTTACTCCACCAAACCTCATCACCACCTTATTACCCGGGGTTACTCGCCGGCGTGATGCCTCTTATCTTTTTAACAATTTCTCCAAATTTTTCAGAGCTCAGGTCTCCTATTTATTGTAATTTTATTTTTTTTTCCATTGGAGACAAGCTCCTTGCTGGAATTCCCTAAAAATCAGTGAAAATGGAAAAAATTGGGGATTTTCAGAATTTTACATATTTGGACTTCTTGGTAGGAACCGATGCTCGCGGGTCGCGTTTGCAGGGCTAGATTGGGAAGGAGATAGAAATGCAGATTTTAAGGTGAAAAGGACCTTAAAACTATAGGATTTTGCTCCTAAATCCCAAAATGAGGGGAATTTCACCCAAAAATTATGCCTGGAATTTAGGCAAAATCTCAATTGGGTTGAGGGTACTGCACTCTCCCCAATATTCAAACACGATATATATTAATTAATTTGTAATATTAATTTTTTCCCATGACAGGGAGGGGTTCTAGCATCAACCGGCTCCTGGCCATCGGTGAAAACACCGAATTAAGCAAAAATTAAAGATTTTTGTGCCGTATTTTTTCTCTCGCCTTACTCAAACAATGCTGTTGGCATAGAAACAGCCTTTTGTGGAAAGGTCACCTGCAAGGAGGGTGGTTTAGGTGAAATTCAAGGAGATTACAGGGGATTAGGGTACGCTTATATATATATTTTTTATATAGAGAGGGTGCGTGTGTATCCTAGTGTACATATATAGATATGCGCATATATACTCCTGTGCGCATGCATACCCATATATATATATATATTTTTTTAAAGGAAATACGATAAAGGAGCAATAGGCAGGTAGGTTTGCTAAATTAAAAAGTCTACGATCAAGGTTTTATTTATTTCCTTTTTTTTTCCCCCTATT
>NW_008825287.1:51509-84811 GCF_000699105.1 Pygoscelis adeliae | reverse complement strand
ACTTTTTTTTTTTTCCGCCAACCCGCCCCGGGTTTCTTTTCTCCCCCCCCCCCCTTTTTTTTTTTTTTTTTTTTTTTTTGGCAACGCATGGCCAAGGCAGGAATTTAAAAGGTGAGATCACTGGAAAATTACATTTATATTGGATAGAAAACACCCCCCCCGTGCAAGTGCTCCCTGCAGCCGGCGCAAGCGCGGGAAAAAACTCCCCGTGCCGTTTCCCCCCCACAAATCCCCCAAACTGATGGGGGTGAGAGGGTGTCATTAATGCAAAATACAGTGGAAATCCCCCCCAAATCAAATGTTGCCTCTTCTAGAGGAGAAAAAACATCTTTTTTTCCCAGGCTTTTTCCCCACTAGTAAGGAAAATCGGTGTGTTGGAAATGGTTCTAGATGGTGGAAGGGGCTTCCCCCACCCTAATTTTTATCCTGTTGGGATATAATAAGAGAGAAAAGCTGTGAAAATATGGAAATAACTGGCAAAAAAAGGGTTCAGAGAGCCTACAATAACAAAAATCCCTGTTTCTCTTCTCTTCCCGTGTAGCTATAACAGACTGTGGTAACAAACATTTGGTTCAGATTACTTTTCGGTGATTACAGCTTGTCAGAAAATACTGTTTGCATCCTAGAGGAAATATTATATTTTAACTTTGTTTTCATTCCAAGAAGTCAAAATATTGATTTTTTTTTAACTTTTTTTTTTTTTTCACGATAAAATTCCAAAAGCATTTTCTGTTTGGACACATGGAAGCAAAAAACTATCAGCTCCGTCTGCAGACGTGAAATGTTTTGACATTTTTAAATGCTAGTTTCCAATTGACATTTCAACTTAAAATAGCATTAAAATGGCACCGAGTGAAGCTGTTGATTCAAACCAAAAATTAAATTTCATTGAGGCATTTCAAAACTTAATGTTTTTCTCTGTTCTGAACTAGCGCTTTGGACAAAGGAGCATTTATTGCTGAAGAAATCAAACATTTCCCTCCAGTTTTGGTATCAAATAGTCTCGACCCACTTTACTGTGGGACGGTGGTCACCATGCTGGACCCCCTCCAGCTGCCCACTTTGGTGGAGATGAGACAGCAGTGCTTTTTTTTCCATTTAACTGCAATATTGGATAAATCGCCGCGTATTCCTAAAAAAAAAAAAAAAAAAAAATCCCTAAATAAGTCAGTTCAACTGAAAAAACCCCCAAAACTTATATTTATTCCCACGTTGGTTGATGGCCAACGGCATTGGAGGTGGGATGCGCCTATTCAGCGGGGAGCAGCTGTGTAGGAGATCAGCCAATAATATCTCAACGGAGAGCCGAAAAGCTACAGTGACCCTCAAAATTGCTTTTACTTTTATTTACCCCACTCCTTGCAGCTCCCGTTTCATGGTAAATAAAATGGGGGCCACCATCAAGCACCAATAAACCAGCCATGTCTGGCGCCGGCGGCCATACGGCAAGTTGATTGTGCAGCGTGTTGACTTGCGTCGGTTCCCAATTAATTAATTGGCTCAATTTCTCATTTGATTTTGGGTATTTTTTTGGTAGATCATGTTTTTGGGCATCTTGGAGGTTCCTTGGGGGAAAGCAGCCATCAGGAGGGGGAAAGGCAGGGAGGGATTTGCAAGTCACGGTGATTTGGATGTTTTCTCTGGTGCTGATGGAAGGGTTGGGGCAAGGCTGGAAGAGGTGCGAAAGGGTCTTCTCGTGGGTTGATGTGGTTTTGGTTGGAGAAACGGCATTTCTGAATGCCCAAAAGGTGATGTGCACCTGGAAGTTGGAAGAAGGTTGCAAGAAAGTTCTTCCATCACCCCAACAAAGAAACACAGAAACCCCCTTTTTTGGGGTTTGGTTTTGGGTCCTCCAGTGGTGCCGATCAGCATCTCTTGAGTGGAAATCTGCACTTTTTTCCTTAAGAAAGCTCGTTTCTACCCTCTGACTAATCCTCATAGGCAGCTCCTCTTGGAATAGACCTCGTGGCCTCTTTCCACAAGTTAGAACTAAGAGATATTTAATAAAGAGGTGATTTAAGCTTCGGGAAAATTTCTGTATGAAAAATTACGGTTTCCACTGGGTCACTCAGTGGCTCCTTAGAAAGATCTTCTCGAGTTCGACCAGAATTGATGGCCAAGCCTACAACTGCAGAGTGCTGTTTCCAGCCCAAATTGCCAAACGAGGTTATAAATAGTCTCTTTCTGGGGATTTCTTGCAATATCTGAAGTCACTTTATAGCGGCGTTTGATTTTTATGGCAGTCTTCAGGCAGTTGGCTTGAGTCCTGCTTCTACGTAACAGTCATCAGCGCAGGGTTGGCTCTTCTCTGAAGGGTCAACGTGTTACTCGTTGCCGTTGTAGTCATCAACGCAGGGTTGGATCTTCTCTGTAGGGTCAACGCGTTACTCGTTGCCATTGTAGTCATCACCGCAGGGTTGGCTCTTCTCTGAAGGGTCAACGTGTTACTCGTTGCCGTTGTAGTCATCAACGCAGGGTTGGATCTTCTCTGTAGGGTCAACGCGTTACTCGTTGCCGTTGTTTAATAACTGCTCAAATAAATTCGTGTCAGTAAATGCTTCATAACCATGGTTTGTTGGGGAAGCATCACATCTATTTTCAAGATCTTTCCAGAATTTCCCTTTTTCTCACTTGGAATTTGACTAACAATAGGAAAATTCTCAACTTCCATGGAAGTGAAAATACCAAAAGACGATGATCTGGGAACATCCTACTGTTGAGTTTCTCAACATGAACTTTATGGCTTTCATTAATTTTCTTTGAATATTAATAACTAACAAGCATGGATCAACACTAATTAACAGGTCAACAATGCAGGTTAACACCACACCCAACGCTCCACAGGGTAAACGCCACGTCCATGCTTACTCTCAAATTACCAGATTTCATTTTGATGGAAGAAATCCTTCTTTCCCTGAGAAACGTCGAATTTCCTGGAACTGCATTTTTCATTGAAGACTTCAGTGATTTTTTTTGATGTGCACGGAGTGCAGACATCGGTAATAACACCTTGTACCGAGGCGTGCAGAGCACATGTGGCTCAAATCTGTCACAGCCTTACTGCAGGGTATTAATAGTTTATTAACTCCGTTTAAACTCTGCTTAAAAGCTCCCGGCGTGCCAAGTGTCTCTGCATAGAAATTATTAAGAAAAGACGTTTGTAATCGAATTACAGAGTGGCGCCGGGGCACGTTTGCAACCCGTACCGTGCCCTGTGTAGCCACGTTTCTGCAAATATTCGTGGGTATATTCACGTGCAATATAATAGCGGTGAATTTTGGGGGATGCGCTCCCTCTTTCCATAAGGGTTGAAGCATTGCTGGGAAAAAAAAATGCTTTTCAGGCGCTCGTTTCAAGTGGCATTTCTTGCTGAGCCAACCCAAAGCCTGGGGTTTTGCATGAGCAACCAAAAGCGGACTGAAATTTACAGGGATGAATATTTGAAGCCAATCATCTTGGAGTAACTCAGGTAAGGGGAAAGTCCCGAATTTTAGAAATCCATTCCCATAAGAAGAAAAGAAGAGTTTTTCCAGCCTTCTCCTACCTATGGGGAAACTCAAAGTTTGGGGAAGGGCTTACGGATGGTGAAAAATTTTCTTCTGCTGGAAGATTTATGCCCCAGAGTTGGGAACTTACAATTTTGATTTATTTTTATTGCTGATACATGCCAAGGGGGGACCCCATCATTTGATCTCAAGCACTCCCTTCCTGCCAAACATGGGAAAAATAGGTTTTTTATTTCATTTTCTTCCCTCCTTTGCTTCGCTGTGATGTTTCTTTGTCTCCCGTTGGTCCCCGGGTATCGAGAGTCAAGCCGGGACATTAATATTGATGCAGACCTCGGTTATTAGGAGCTGCATTTCCGAGCGTGCCAGCAGCATATAAATACTATTACTGGGTAATTAGTGAGCATCAAGCTGAGTTTAGATTGAGCAGGGCTTGGTGTCCTACTTTCGGGGTTTGATTTTTTTTTTGCACTGGGTTGTTGGGGTTTTGCCCCAAGTAGGAGGCGGAGAAATGGAAATCCCAGCTCGGGAGCACCTGGACGCTGAATGAAACAGAAAGAAGCAAAACAGAGAGGAGAAACTGGAAGAAAAAAGGTCTTCCAGGGTTTTCCCTTTTTGAAAACCGCCTGTATTTGAAATGCAAAATAACTTCTGAGTTTCTTACTCATTTTTCACCTTTTTTTTTTTTGGTTGCTTCTATCCCTTCTTGCCGTGGTGGGGTTTCTTGGTTTGCAATTTCTCTTCCCGTGCCTCACTTTAATTTTGTTCCTCTGGTCCTGTAAAAGTTTTGAAAAGCTTCAGTGTTTTGCCAAACGGCAAATGCAACTGGGTTGCTCTGGGTGGATGCACCTGAAAAATGGGTGCTCCTTGCGTTTCCTTGATCTCCGGCCCTTTTCTGGATGGAGGAAACCCTTTTATTTTATCCTCTCCCCCATTCCCTTCTCCCCAGTAAATACCAGAAAGGTTTTTCCATCCAGAGCCGAGGAGACATCCCAGGGTCGTGGCTCTGTCACCAGATCCTTCCCTTCATCCCATCGTGGGGCTTCAATTGAAACCCCATGTGAATAATTTCGGGGCGCTTTGCATCTTTTATACCTCTGAACTTCCACTAAAAGGGGTTTTGCGATGCTTCTGCCTGCAAAATAGCGTCTGAACGGGAAAAAACCCTCAATTTTGCATGAGCTAAAAGGGACTTGGATGGGGAGGAGGACTTTGCCAGGGAAGCCTCGGAACGCGGGGAGGTTTAACACATTAGTTTCACGTGTTAACATCAGAGAAAGGGCGTCCGCTGTGAGTGCAGCTTGGCCCCGGTGTTTCCCTGCCTGGAAGCATGAGGGAAGTGGGGAGGTTTGGGGATTGTCACCCTTTGTGGGGAGCCATCAGGTGAATCACTGCCGTGTGCTGCACCCTGGGGTAAATCACTGCGGCTCACTGCACCTGGGGGGTAAATCATTGCACCTTACTGCTTGTAAACCGCAGTGGCTCACTGCTTTTGGGGGAAAATCACTGCAGTTCACTGCACCTGGGGTTAAATCGCTGCAGTTCACTGCTTTTGGGGGTAAATCACTGCGTCTCACTGCGCCTGGGTTTAAATCGCTGCAGTTCACTGCTTTGGGGGGTAAATCACTGCGGCTCACTGCACCTGGGGTTGAATCACTGCAGTTCACTGCTTCTGGGGCTAAATCATTGCATCTGGGGGTAGGTCACTGCAGTTCACTGCTTCTGGGGCTAAATCATTGCGGCTCACTGCACCTTGGGTTGAATCACTGCAGTTCACTGCTTTCGGGGGTAAATCGCTGCGGCTCACTCCTTCTGGGGGTAAATCACTGCAATTCCCTGCATCTGGGGCGAATCACTGCAGCTCACTGTATCTGGGGGCTGAATCACTGCACCTCACTGCACCCAGGGGTGCAACCCCAACTTCTTGCCCTGCTCTGAGCCATCCCCACTATACTGTCCCCCTTTTTTTTTTAATTGCAGCTTGGTCGCTGGCTTTCCCTCACTGTGGGGTTTTTTTTGGGTCAAATCTTCCTGTTTTCAGACCTCTTCATTGCTTGAGGCTTTTAATAGGTTTGCTGGGAGGGGGCGCAGCCTCGTTAGCGGCACGCTAAGGGGAGCACGCCTGCATCCCCCTGCTTTCGGATGCTCGCAGAGGACTTTTCCTTTCGGGGGCCGGCTGCATCCTGGGGCTGCGCGAGCAGCAACATGTGGGCTTTGGCAGGGCGTCTGCGTCAAGCTGCTGGAAAAGATTTTAAATTCCCGACTAATTTCTTTCCCGCAAAACAAATGAATCTTCAGAAGGGCCTTTCCTCGCAGCTGCTAAGCCATTTAATTTATCTGAGTCATTTACAATTTGTGATGGGACTGTTAATAGCCTGATATGGGGATCAACATCACTTCGATGTGCGGGGTTGGTTGTGGGTTTTTTGGGTTTTTTTTGGGTTTGTTTTTTTTTTTGCCTTTTGGGTTTTAATTTCTTTTTGTATTTGCCCCCAGAGGCACAAAGCTGTGTTTGGAAAACGTCAGCTCCGTCTCCCCAGCCCCTTTGTCATGCCAGGGCGGCTCGGGCTGAAAGCGCAAACCGCAGCCCACCCATGGGGACGTGCCGCCCTGCTACTACTTAACTGCTTCAAAGTACCTGTCTGTGATATGAAACATGCCATAAAATGAATATATTCCAGATGTCCCTGCAAATTCCCCTCGGCTTCGTCATCCACCTGAAGGCGGCCAACGCGGCAAGGCTCCTCGGTCCCCGCTGCTTTGCTTGCTGCCCGAGGGAACGGGATAGTGGCTCATTTGGGGGTTGCAGTTTGGGTTGGATGGCCATCACCAGACCAGGGTGATGCCCCCAGGTCCTGCCCAGTGCAGTGTGGGGTGAGGGATGCAGCCAGTGAGGGCCCAGGGGGTGATCGCCCTCCTTGGGATTGGGGAAGGGGGGGGTCTCCATCCTTGGGTTTTGGGGGGATCTTCATCCTCGTGGCTGGAGGGGATGTCTCTCCTTGGAAGGTCTCCATTCTTAGGTTGGGGGATCTCTACCCTTGGAGTCTGGGGAATCCCCATCCTCGGGGTTATGAGGGTCCTTGGGTTTGGGGGATCTACATCCTGAGGGTTGGGAGGATCTCTGTACTTGGGCTTAGGAGGATCTCCATCCTTGAGGTTTGGGGGTCTCCATCCTTGGGTTTTGGAGATCTCCACCTGTGGGGTTGGGGGATCCCCATCCTTGTGGTTGGGGGGGATTCCCATCCTTGAGACTAGGAGGATCTCCATCCTTGTGTTTTGTGGAGCTCCGTCCTTGAGGCTGGGACATCTTCACCTTCAGAGTTGGGGGGTCTCCATCTTTGGGCTATGGGGATCTCCTTCCTTGGGGGTGGGGGGCAGATCTTCATCCTCGGGGTTGGCAGATCTCCATCCTTGGTTATGGGGGATCTCCATTCCCAGAGATTCTCCATCCTCATAGTTGGGAGATCTCCATCCCTGAAGGTTCTCCATCCTCAGGGTTGGAGGATCTCCACCCATGGAGGATCTCCGTCCTCCATCCTGGACGAAGCCAGGACCCACAACCTCCTCCATACCACAACACCCACCTTGCATAGGAGCCATGAGGGGTCTAGCCAAGCTCGTGCCGTTGGATGACTGCAGTTTTGAGATGATGGGAACCCGCTCCATGAGCAGAGCAGGTTCCTACCTTCTGGCCAGCTCAGCAACCATGACTTTAACTTATTTAAAAGCTCCACAGAAAACATGTGGTAGGGGTGTTCGGTGTTGAGTGAGGTATTTCCAGGAGACACGGGCAACAATTTCTTGGGTACCCTCCATATTAGGTCCTGGTTGGCTGGGAGAACCCTAGAAAAGCTGGAATAAAGGCGGTGTAGAAGGCACTGAATTAGGTACAAAAGCTAAAATTACTATTCATCGCTAGTATGTTGCATGGCACTAATTAATTTTTAAACAGCCTCACTGGGGACCTCATTGCTAAAACATGATGTTTTCTCCTCCGGCACCATAACTGTTAACACAAAGCAGAAGAAAGCCAGAAAGGATGAGGAACCGCAACGTCCATCAGATGGCATCCGAGCTGCCTGCTGGAGGGGATTTCTCTGATGACCAAATCCTGCCGCTGTGCCTGGGGGGACATGCTCTGTTACACCCCTCTGAGGGGATTTTTTTGGGGGGTGGGGAGTCAAATCCAGCTTCCCTGGAGTGCAGAAATGTCGCCTGAGCTGTGAGCACGCTGGGAGCAAAGGGAAAAGCTATTTCTGGCTCTGCTCTCACCTGTCTCACTTTACCCGAGCGTGGCTTTCCTGGGTATTTTTAGCCGTGTTTTATTACCGGTCTTGCAAGCCCCAAACTGAGGGCGATTATTACCATTGCACTCACTCACACATAAGTTATTTAATTCAGTCTTCGGGATCGCTAAGAACAGACTTTCCTGAACGTTTTCATTGTCGCTGACATCTAGATCAACACCCAAATATATTTATTTGACATTTCCCATCACGTGATATATGGAGTATTGCTCCTAAAATGGCCAGAGCTGGAATGCTTTATCTTCCGTTTATGTTTAATTATTCTTTAATTATTCCGACACTTTTCTCACCACCATCTTGAATCCACCTATTAATTCCAGCCTTTTAAGTTTCATCTGCTCCAAAAGAAGGGGAATTTTGCAAGCTTCTGCAAAGCTATTTAAAAAAAAAGTCAAGTTCAGTGGTTTTATTTCCACCCCACTGTTTACCTCTTTATTTTAAAATTAGGAAATTTGGTGTCTTGGGGCAAATCTTCCCTGCCGTTCTCTGGGGCTGATGGTACCAGGATCTGGCCTGAACCAGGTCGAGTGTAAAAAATTAGAATTGCACCATTGCAATGATTTTTTTTGCTATTGGGGAGAGGCTTTGCCGCATGCCGGTAGCAACCTTGGGGTCACGGAGGGCTGCGACCGACGGGATCACGCGCGCCCCCAGACGGGGCGATTTCTGTTTCCATATGGAAAAGGGATGTGGCATCTGGTTTCACTCCCAGCAGCTGGCAGCTTGAAGCCTGTGTTTTGCGTGGTGCAGAGTAAAGAGAAAATAAAGTGTCGAATTGTTTGGCATTATCAAGGATTTCTGCTCCCCAGGACTCCTGCATAAAGAGATGGAAATTTTAGCTGCTGGAGCCAAGAAACACACAGAAGTATATGAATTTATTACATTTTATCTCATTCCCCTGCAAACAGAGCTGGAAATGTCAAAAGATCATCTATTGTTTCATCGTTTAGAAAGAATTTTTGTTTTCTAGTTGTAATTTCTTTGATGCATGGCTGTGGGGAAGGAAAAGAAATTGGAGCAGGAGATGGCAGGGCTGCAGCAGGTTGAATGTGCAGGTTTGTCTGGCCGCGGAGCTACATGCATTTAAATTTCTCACATCCTGGGTTTTTAATTTAACAAATGTAATTAAGGCTGGGGTAGGTACTCGGATTATTCATTTACTCCAGATGGAAAAAATTAAATTGAATGCAAATTCCGTAATCAGACATGAAGTTGAGGATGTCGGACGTGATGGGGAAGTGTCAGCACATTAATCGGACCGCTTTCCCTAAACAGCGCCTAAATCTAAGAGCCAGGGATTATTTGAATAATTGAGGTGGCATTTGATAAGATATCTGATTGCTGATACCTCCTTAAGACGGAGCCCTAATTGTAATTCTCCATCAAGAAGGATTAATCTGTGTAACAGGGTGCGCTGGGAATAGTGTGGTGTCAGGCTGCCTCCCTTGAATTTTGGTCTTTTATCGAGGGCTGCCATGCCCAGGGAAGGTGCCAAAGTGATTTATTGCTTCTCCTGTTACTTTATACATGAGCCAGGAGGTCATCAGGTAGCGTGGCTTGGCTCCGGGGATCCAGGCATCCGAGGCTGCTCAAGTCCCAGCAGCGTTGCCCATGGCCTTGGACGTTGGGTCTGTATTTTGGAGGTACCTCCTGTCGTTGGAGAAGGATGCATCGTTGCATTTCGATGCAGCATCCATACTGAGGATTGCCTTTGTGTCCCTTCTTGGTGTCTTCAGGACACAATTTTTCCCTGTAAAATGGAGACGACCTGTCCTGACTTCAGCAATAGACCTTGTTGGAGGACCATGACTCCATCCACAGCACTGGTCATCTGATGGGACCCAACCTTGATGCTCTTGGAAAGCCGTTGGGGGTCGATGGATGTTGACTCCCAACTCAACCTTGGCTGGGGTAGCAAGAGGAGTTTCCGCTTGATCTGGCAGCAGACACTTGGTTGTAGACAGCTTGTAGACAGCTTTTCTTGCATTTCCAAAGCAGTTACGCATTCCCATAGGAGAAGTAACATTTCTGTAGAGTCCTTTTCACTGCCAGCACCGTTTGTTCCTCTCGAAACCAGGCATGACAGGGTGGGGAGATGGGGATGGACTTTGCTTCTTGAATCCCACACCCTGAGTGATAGAAAGGATTTAAAGTGGTGAAAATGCCCATTTAAAAAAAAAAAAATCTATCCATGTTGAAGATCCAGACTTGTAAACAAATAATCGTCGTGGTCTTTATTTCTCACCTCCTCTATCTAGCAGAAAATGAAAAAAGAAAAGGGAAAAAGAGATGAAAGAGGGCAAAGGGATGAAGCTTGAAAGATTTCTTTCTTTTTCTTTTTTGAGAGCGTGAATATTCTGAAACAAAATGTAAATGTAATACGAAGAAAAAGTGTGTTGGGGAGAAAATATTCATGAGCCCTATTGCAATCATTGGGTTGCCCAGCAGTGAAGAGGACGGATTATATTTCTCCTGTCTCTAAAGTAAAGCCAAATGTGGAGATTTCTCATTTCTTCTTTTTTTCCTACCATCCCACCTCCTCCTGTGGCTATGGGCTAACAGCCACTTCTGCTAAATGGGTGCATTAATCCTCTTGGTGATGTGATTTTAGCCAAGCTCTGAGCGGTGCATTCGCAACCAGAAAGGCGAGATTTCCCCTCAAAAAAAAATCCAACTTAAATCACTTGAGATAAGTTGGGCGTTATCTTAAGGTTGCAAATTGCTTGTTTGCTCCTCCAGCTGGAGCTGTTAATTCAGAACAATTAACGCGCCGTTTAAAACAGAGATGAAGCATATGGAGGCGGTCCCAGGGAAAAGAGCCTGCCTGGGATGGAGAGCCCCGGTGTTTGCAAAATCAGATGGATAACTCCAGTTTGTCTTTCTTTTGAGATCCTGGCAGGTGCTGTGGGGAATGACACGAATACTGGGGAGTTTATGCCCAAAAAACCCCCATCGAACGCTAAATTGAGTGATGCTCAAAGCAAGAGCCAAGTGGGTCTCTAGACTCAGCTAGAAATAAAATGCTGACGTTCATCGCTGGGATGAATTCACCATTGTGAGAGTGCTGTCACCACCCCGTCCATCCTTAAAATACTTCTTCGTGACGAAGAAATAATGAATCCTAAAGTGAATCCTAAAATAATGCCTAAGTTTTTTGATGAGCCCCCTTTGCAGTACCACAAAACACCACTCTGGCTCCATCCTTTAAGCCTTTTTGCAGCATCATTTCAGGTACCTGCCATCTATTTTCTCAAGTTGCCTTTTTTTGGGTGCAGGTGAAGAACAAAAGCCTAAATCTGGAAAGAAACCCCAAAACACTCCAGCGGTGGATGAGCTCAACCTGCTTAAAATATTTCTGGGCCAAGGAGCAAAGAGGTGAGCTCCTTGCTTTTGCTCAAGGATGTAAAGCACTCTATTAGACTTTTATGTGATGCTGTGTAAAATACTGCAACAGTGGAATATGTTGCATTTTTGCAGCCCAGTGGTGGCTTACGGGATGGTCCATCCTTCCTGCCATCCTTGCATCCATGCATCCGTGCACCCGTGCATCTGTGCATCCTTGCATCCTTGTATGTGTTCATCCGTGCATCCGTGCATCCATGTATCTGTTCATCCATGCATCTTTGCATCTGTGCATCCTTGCATCCATGCATCCATGCATCTGTTCATCCTTGCATCTGTTATTCCATGCCTCCATGCTTCCATCATTTTTGGTCATGTACCTCTGACCATAATTACACACAAATTTCATTTAAGCACCCAAGAATTTGTTCTTCATGTGAAAAAAAACCCAAATCCAAATATTTTCCCTCGAACCTTTATAGGAATCAGTGTAGCCCAACAAGAAGCAGCTTTTCCTATCCCCCTCAAATGATGGAGAAATGTGCTTTTCCACCCCAAAGCTGGCACTAGGATTTCGGTTTTGGGGACCCGTGCAGCATGAGCCCCCCGAAACCTGCATCTGCCTGTGCTGCGAAAGCCAAGCAGGTCGTCTTTAAGAGCTTTTTCTGCAAACCCTTTCCCGTTATTCCCCCATCTGAGGATGGATAGAGGCAGCATCGGCAAATCTGAATAACTAATCAGAGTCCTCATTAACCCCCCGCCGAGATGCTCAAACATTCACTTTGCTGTTTGTGAAGCAGAAAAAAAAAAAAAAGGAAAAGGGAACCCCCCCCCGCAACCCGCCCTGCATTAAAATTGATGTGTTATTAATCCCACTGTTCCAGACCTCATGGGTACCGAATTTTCTTCCATCTCGCCTGAGGCCGAACAGTATGGTGCCGCTTCTCCGGGGCACTTTGACTTTCCATTATTTATTGGTGTGGCGTAGGGAGGCAGCTTTTGTTCCCCGGGCCCAGATGTGCGCACATGTGCGCGTCCGGGGGTGGGGGTGTCCGACAGTTCCATACGTGCCCCCTTTGGATAATGCAAATCGCCTATAGCGGGGCTCCACTGATGGACTCGTCTCTCTCGGACCCTGTTTTGCGGCGAAACGGCTTTGCTTCTGCAGAAATACAGAAATATTACGTGTGTATGGGCACATCTGAAATCTTTTCACTCTCTCTGAGCAAGGATGGGGCTAGTGCTTCACCAGGTTTAACCTGCGGAACTGGGGAGGTGGAAGGATGAAAATACCATATTGGTCTTTGCACCTTCGAGCATCCCCACCTTGCAGCCCCAGCCCTTGCTCGGAGGCTGGAGATGCTGCAGAAATTGCACCGTGAGGGGAAAAAACCCAGTAAATCAAAGGGGTTTTTGCAATGTTCCTCATTGCAGATGGCAGCGGGTGTTGCCAAAGCGCTTGGAGAGTCGTGATCGCCCCTTGGAGCTCCTTAAAGAGTTAAACTGAAATTTGAGCTTTGATTTCTGCCTTTATACTATTTTTCACGCGTACAGGGTTTCTTCGGTTTTCCTCATGGGTGTAGAGTTTGGGGCCAGTACAGCTTGCGATGGACTGCCGGCCGTAGTGTGGGGTATAAAAATAATTCAGCAAAAACCAGCAGCGTTATTAGGGATTTCACCGTTCATTGTTTCCACTTAAGTCAGAGGAGCTGGCATTAAATTTATTAAAAAATTATAGTCACAATTAAACAGCATTGATATGATGAGGTTGGAAGCATCATGAGCTGCTCACACTGGAAACAAGGTGACACGCTGGGAAAAGCCTTCTTGCTTTAACATCCTAGACTTTTTGCAAAAATTCTGGATTTTGTTTTGCTAAACGTCAGCTTTATTAGCATTCCCTTACACTTAATTAAATCTTTATTAACGGGGATGCCCTTGGCTTTTTGCAACCTGGGTACAGGCTGAGGTCCCGGGATGCTAGGTTCCCATCTCCGCCGTCGGATGTTATTCAGGTCGAGCAGATCAGGATTTAGGGCATTTTTGGGGACTGATTAGGGCATTTTGGGGGATTCATGGCTTGTCATTAATGTTGCCTCATTTATGACCCTCTGGCAGCTGCTCCATGCAACCTTGAGTGCCCAGGACACCATGTATCTTGCTGGTTTGCATCGCCCGCGGTGGAGCATCTTGAAGGAGGCGTTTCCTCCATTCCCTTTCGCGTCGGGAGGACTTCAAAGGCCTCCGCTGAACTTCAAAGGATGCCTTTTGAAGTCACTAAAAGTGTGCGCTGGCTCAAAAAGACTTATCTCCCTCTGCAAGGGTGTTCGGGGAAATGTCCCTGGTGGGGTTGGCTCTTGGTGCTCTTCATGATGGGGACAAAAATGGCATCTTTTGTGCAGAAGCTGCACAAGCCCCTATTTTTGTCCTACATGCATGCAGCACCCAAGACCTCAGCCCTGATCCACTCCAAGGATGAAAATCAGTCTACCAGAGCTCTTTTAGCACTGCCAGAGCCTTATTTATCTGCTCCTTTTCCTCCAGTCCTCATGTTTTGTTCACACGGTGAGCCCAGATGACAAAAGTCTCTCCCGCAGGAGGGAAAAAAGTCTATATAGGGACGACGGATTGCTGCAAAACACGAGCTTTTCATAGCGTTGTCAGGAGAAATCCAATGCAGATCAAGTCCTCGGTCCTCGATGTGTATTTGACATCAGCCCATGCATGCTCCTCCAAGGCACAAGCCCATAGGGTTTTTTTGTTCTTGATCATCAATATCCTTAATGATATTTCAGCTGCTGTTGCGGTGGAAGAGTTTTGGACTCAAGCCCCTTCTGAGCATTTAGCATAACCCAGATTAGGTCTCTAAACCTCTCGGCAGGATCTACACTTGCCCGAGAAGTCAAGGGGCATCTTGACCTTTGACCCCTTTCACCAAGTTTTCCATGTTTGGGGGTTTCTGCCTCGTTTTGCCCTGAAATCACCCAGTTGCTTCCGTATCTCTCCTCGGGCAATGGCCTTGGTGATGTCCAGGTTTCCAGAAATGGCACTTCCTATGCAAGCTTCCCCATATACCTCTGCCTTTTGGACCCATACTCCTGGCTGTGATGATGGAGACAGGCTGTGAGGGCACAAAAATGCGAGTGTTGTAATTGCAAGGCGTTTGGGATGGAATTAAAACGAGGGGAAACAGTTCTCATGGATCTCCCGTACGGCCTCACCACGCAAGGCATAGCTCTCCGCAGGTGACGTATAGCAGAAACGCATCCTCGTTTGTGTGTGCCTCGGAGGTCTGAGGAGCTCTCTGAAGGTGGTGTGAATCATGGTAGATATATCAGATGTGCCTTGGAGATCTGAGGAGCTCTCTGGAGGTGGTGTGTATTTAGAGGTGCATATAGCAGATGTACATTCGAATCTGAGCAGCTCGGCAGATCAAGGTGTGTATATATGTATATACACTAGACATATATCAGCAATCTGAGGAGCTCTGTACCAGGTTATGTATGTCAAGGTAGATATATCAGATGTATACGGAAGATCTGAGGAGCTCTCTAGAGGTGATGTGTATCAAGGGACATGTATCCGATATATATTGGTGATCTGAGGAGCTCCCTAGAGGTGATGTGTATCATGCTAGAGGTATCAGATATATAATGGACGTTTGAGGAGCTCCAGTCAGGTGACATATATCAGAGATGTGTATGTCAGATGTATATTGGCGAGGAGCTCTCTAGAGGTGATTTATATCAGGATAGATATATCAGATGTATACTGAAGATCTGAGGAGCTCGACAGAGATTATGTGTATCAAGGGACATATATCAGACATATATTGGAGATCTGAGGAGCTCTCTACCAGGTGATATATATCAAGGTAGATATATCAGACATATATTGGAGATCTCAGGTCACGTTTATCACCTAACATAGAGGTAATATCTGGAGGTGATGTATATCGAAGGACATTTATCAGACGTATATTGGAGATCGGAGGGGCTTGCTACAGATGGTGTATATTCAGAGATCTGGGGAATTTTGTCTCTTTTATTCCTTTTTTTGCACTCAAACTCGAAACACCCCCGTGGCTGTGCTGATCCTTGCTCAGCCCGTCTTCATTTTTCCACTGGATCTGCTTAGGTGGGACTAGAAATCCCAACCTCAGCATCCGTAAAGGCCAGATCCTTGGTAGATGCAGCATCATCTCTAACATCTGTGTGGACTTTTGCTGATTGAATAACAGCTGGGAGCTCCCCTGTTTTTGAGTTAATGGCTCTTCCCTAGTTTGCGCCCTCTGAGCCAGAGTGTAAAAGCACATTTACACTCAAGTGAAGATTATAATTAACCAGGGGGATGGCAACAGCCAGCGCAAAATGGGGGCACGGCCAACGGCAGTGCTGTTTCATTGCTTTTTCCCTTTTTTCTCCTTTTCAGACCCGGATTGTACCGCTAACCCTCAGTGAGATCCCGTGCCGGGGATTCGCCACCCTCCAGGAGCCGAAAAGGACGGGACGGGACGGCGTCGCCCCTCATCCTTTGCGGATAGACCGGCAACGAGCACACCTTCGTTTTCTGGACACATCTCGGTTCGACCTCTAAAAATCAGATTTGTTTTTTGTGCTTCCTTGGAGATGTTCAACCCTGCCCGGGCAAAACCCGGGGGGGTCTGATCTAGCTCAGCCATGAGCCCTGCTTTCACCTCCAAGGGGATATTCCCACATAACTTTTGCTTGATTCCTCCTATTTTCCCCACTATCCTGCAAAAAAAGTGCATTAAGAGCGGACTTGCCCACCATGGCTTCACTGACGCCACCGAAAGACCTTCCCTAGTGCAGAAAGCTTCATCCCCTGCTTAATATTTCGCCTTCTCGTTTCATCATTTTCTCTCAATATTCAAATATTTCATTCTTTGCTTTCCCAGGTTGTGATCCCTACCCAGAAAATCTTGTTTTCGGGGCGGTGGGAGGACGCTTGCAGGGCAGCGGCTCCCCGAGCACCCCCCAAACGGTGAGGCTGCTTTGCTTTATATTAATTAGGCAATTATATATATTAATGGTGCAATTATATATATTAATTGAGTGGGATGTGGTGAGTCATGACCTCGGTGGGGCTTTATTTGGGGGAATTTCTGCTCTTTTCTGGTACACCCAAATTATATCACCCCTTCCCTAAATGCAGTGAGCTGTGTGTTTAGCAAAAACACACTTTTCTGCTGTGTTTTCTTTTGTTTTTTAGAAATCGAGCTGTGCAGAGAGTCTTGATTTAAAGCTCAAGTGTTGGTAACATGTTGTTAAGAGCCCTACAAGCCATAGCCAACCTGGAGGAAAACACAGATATGTTTTTGTAAAAATACCCTGAAATATGGGCTGTTATCACTGCAAAATTTTGGCATATCAGTAGGATGTGGAGAAATGGTCACCAACTAAAAATAACTGAAATGTGGAGCTTAAAATAAGATGTTCATGAAACCAAGGGTCTCGCAGTCCTTTAGTCAACCCTGATTGCTAAAATTAGGGCTTGACAGAGTGACAAATGTGCTTGATCTGTGCCAAAACTGTAGGCACCCGGCAGGTGACAAAATAAATAAAGCCCCGTTGGCTGCAACTTTCCTCCTAAAGGAGCAAAGAGAAATCTTTGGTCACTGAAAATGGAGGTGCCGCCTTCAATTTCTGCAAATATCCTGAAAAAGTGCCTGATTTCTTCCTAAACCAGTGATATTTAGGGTGGGGGCATCTCAGGGGAAAACCCAAAAGCTTCATTCGGTCCACGGCGCAGCAGAGCACCTTTTCTTTGAGACTTTTCTTTTGAGTCTTGCCTCCTCTGAAAGTCCCTTTTAATAAACAGCAGCCAATAATGGCAGGATTATTTCCCCCAGGCTGCCCTTTCAGCC
The DNA here is from genome assembly GCF_000699105.1 of Pygoscelis adeliae. NCBI lineage: Eukaryota > Metazoa > Chordata > Aves > Sphenisciformes > Spheniscidae > Pygoscelis > Pygoscelis adeliae. Next base: position 67,769 of record NW_008825287.1, on the reverse strand, counting down.
CTGATTCTTGCCAGTGACCTTCCCTTGGCCAAAAAAACCCAGGATTAAGGATGGGATGAAGCAGTTGAATTTCTTATCAGTCTGGTTTTGCCCCCTTTCTAAGGTGGCAAAGGTACAGGTTGGGTTCACTTTGAAATGACTTCTGTGGTGGGTTTGTGGGGACTTGGGGGTCACCACAAGGACCTCTTTTTGGGGAGATCCTCCCTGCCTTGATGCCCTCTTTCTACTCAGCATTTTGATGTGAGCTGCCCAGAGCTTGCTTGGGAGGGCTCGGTGCCCTGCGATGTACTTTGGGCACATTGGGTTGTTCCCCTTGGAGGAAACTGAGTCCGTGGAGGACACAAGTGCAACCTGGCCTGAGAAACATCTCCATCAAGACCAAACCCAACCTATTCAGCAAATTGGGCCAACGTGGTCCAGACACATCCCACTAAAGGCATGGAAAGACATGTCCACCACATTACCTTCTGGAACAGCTGGCATTGCTCTAAGTGGTTAATGATAGAAATGGCCTATCCTGAAGAAGTCTTCTGAGAAATAACTTGGTTCCCTTGGCCTTTTCCACCTTGTACGTGGGTCCCCCCATTTTCCAGGCACAAAACCATTTCAGGTTCCCTCCTCCTGAAGCCCGTATGTCCACAGAGATGCACCTCCAAGGCCAGGTCGTACCTTTTGTCACTGTGCAAAAAAAGTTGCAAAAAAATTTGGCACGTGTCTCACACCGTAAACACTTCCCAGTCCTTTTTTGTCCCCAATTTCCTCACTGTGTTGAGTTCAGACCAGGCTGAACATCTCTTAGGGTCTACCATTCAGAGTAAATGGAGAAGACAGTGTAATAAAGTGTAATTAAAGGAGTTCAAAACTATTTGTAACTCCCTAGCTAGCTGCAGCTTGTATAAATCATCACATCACATCTCAAACCTCTCTTTTGTCATTGAGGCTGGAAGTATGGCAAAAAAATTGCTTTTGAATGGGCAAACGAAAGATGTTTAAATTGAGGCAATTAATCTAGCGGCTCACATCGCAATCTTTGGTGTCTTGGCTCAGGGCTTGGACGGGGACAACTCTCTGCCGATACCGGGAAGCCTGGCATGCCTCAAGGAGAACCTTATTTTTATCTTCTGGTTTGTAGAGTAATTTCTTATTGGGAATTTTGCATTTTAAAAGGAAATTCGGGAGGGGAGGTAAGACCTGGAGAAGCCAGAGAGCTGCAAGAGAGGGATGCGAAGCGGAAACTCGGCGAGTCAGGAGCTCTGATTTATCTGCCATATGGGAAAGAGGAAAACAGCCGGCTCCAGAGGGATTTCTTTCCCTCTCCCGAAGGGAAAATTTGCAAGCGTGTTAGCAGGATATAGCAAGAAACGAGGCAGATTTAAGGGAGGAGAGAGTTTTATTAGGTGTGCTGCGGCATTGCACTGTTTTCGGGGCTTTCCCATGGGTGGGGAAATCTTTGCACGCTCCCGTGCACGTCTCGCCTGTGTTTCTCCAGTTGGGTTAGATCTGCTGTTTTTAGCCCAATTTCTGCAAGCCCAGCGAAAAGCAGATTTCCATTTGTGTTTACTCGGCACAAGTACTTGTGCAGGTGTTGGGAGATGTGCATGAAGCCTGCGGGCTTTGATTTGCAGAAAAAGCATCCCCAAAAGGCATTATTAAAAATTGCATTGTTGCTCATGGGGTGTTTATGGGCTGCAGCGACAGTTGCAAAAAGTCATTGCATAGTTTGTGGTGGGATCTTTGCTGGAATCGTCAGCATGCGTCTACGTTGTGGTTGCACCGGCGTTGGTCTGATTTGCACTTTGCAGTTCTTGTGCTGGCTGAGAAATTGGTGAAGGGCTGCAGTTGTCAGTTTGGGATGGAGAAATGTGGCTGATGGTTACATTTTTGCTGAGCATGACTGTTTTTGAGCGTGTTCCTTCTCGGCTGCCCATCCTCAAAGCAACAGCTCTGACGTCGGCTTTGCTGGTGGCACAGAAGGAGCACAAAACCCCACACATCTCCCATTGGAAAATGGTTCATCCCATGGTTCATCTCAGACGCATACTTAAGCCTCTTCTTCCAGCCCACCTCTCCAAAATTCATCGCGTTTATTCCCGTCATCTTCTTTGTCCTCCAAGAAGCTCCTCTGAACCTGGCTGAGACCTTGGGGATGGGACCTTCCCATTTTAGGACTGGCGTGGGATTGAGGTTTGGTGTTTGCATGACGGAAATGTGGGTGCTCAGCGATTCCTCTCTCATGGGATTAGCAGGTTGCGATGGAAAACGAAGTGTGCAAGGCAAGGTTTGAAAGCGTCGGGCAAGATTTTGATCATAAATTATTCACAGTTAATTGCTCGCAGCAAAGAACTGTTGGAAAATTAATCCACTTCCTATTTTTCCCAAGCACTCTCAAGGCAATCAGAAACTTTTCCTGGACAATTCGTGTCCGGCAAGAGGAAGTTTGAGCATTTTTTTGATTCCTCAGCTACGTTTCACTTCAAAGCTTTTCGATTTGCCCTGTGAAAAAATTCACAATTTGCTCTTTTGGGAACTTTTGCTGGGCTGGGGGCTGGATTGCACAAAATGCAAGTATTTTCAGGTTACTTTGAAGGAGTCTCTTTGATGTTTCCCTGTGCCAGTTTGTTTTGGAAGGTGCTTTAATGGTCTCCCTCTATAAAAATAACACTTTAAAATGTATGTAGGTAGCTCAGCTCTCCACTTAAAAAAAAAGAACAAAGTTGTTTAATGCTGCCGTTCAAGGTACATTAACCTTGTCTACTAAAGCTCTGACTGGCTCTTGCAGGTTTTATTCTCATGTTTATGTTGCAGAGATATCCCTGGAGCCTTTTAGGGATGGGTATCTTCAGAGAGGAGAGAAATATTTAGTCGGAATTGTTGTTCTCATCGGAAATTCACTGTAGCAGCTCCCCCCTGTCTATGGAGCTGGAGTTGGGAGGTGGACTTGCAAATATTAAATATATAAATGCTGTTTCCCCCCTCACCCAGGGATGTCCCATCCAGTGACAAACCAAACCAGTGCTTGGCAAGAGCTTTTTGGCATTGTCCGACATGGCGTTTCCCTCTCCCTTTTACCCCAGTGCTTATACATTGATGAAGAGCTTCTTTAGGAGAAAAATAGAAAAGGGGTTTGCTCTAGTCCGGGATTTATCCTGCAGAAATATCAGATCTCCATCTGCTTTAGCCCGTGGTTGTAGCCGAAGCGCAGACTCAATTTGTCCTTTTTTATTGGGAAATAACTCGACAACTGGATACTGGGAGGGGTATGAAGGTCAGCATTTAGGGAACCAGTGTCTTGGCCGAGAGCAAAGGATGCTCCCAGTGCAAAAACCCTCCTGGGTTTGGACAGAGGAAATTTGGCTGCCAAATATTCCTAAAAAAATAAAAAATATTTGGTGGCGCAGTGGTATTTCTTGCACAAACGCTCCTGATATCCTCAGATGAGGCATCACGCGAACCCACTTGGAAGCAACCTTGAATGTGAAGAGTGACCAAGAATGGGTGATGCCTTGAAAAATGGGATTCTTCTCCATTTTCGACCATTTAATAGCATTCGGTTTATTTTTAATGAGCTCAGGGTGGCATAAGGGGGTTCCTTTAATAGCTTGTGAAAACCTGGTGTTCATCTTTCAGGGTAACGGGTGAATTTTGGTAAAAACAAGCAAAAAGGGTGAAGGTTGGCAGATAGAAATGAGAGGTTCAAGAGCGAGAGGGTAGCTCTCGATTCACTTTATGGCCAGTAGAGAGTCGGCATCACCCACCGAGGGTGAACCTGTCCTCGTTGGCAGTTTAAAGCAAGATGTATCGTCCTCTGGAGGTGCCTCTCCCTTCCCCCTCAGCTATATTTCTTCATTTTAACTTAGATATATGCGTATAATGAATGCATATATCATAAACTTCAGCATGCACAAGCCCTCCGTGAAGACGGTGGCATAAAAAACTTGCAGCCCGCTGCGGAGGGAGTGTGACTAACACGGCGTCATTGCAAATCTTAAAAAAAAAAATAAAAAAAATTACCCTTTAGAAAAGGCAATCTTCCTTTAATACAGAAAAATACCTTCCCGTGGCTGGAAACACATCCTCAAGTATCTCTAATAATTTTGAAACTTTGGGTAGAGAAGAGGAGATGCCTGAACAGCTGATTTTCTGATTTCTCACATTGAATCCTCCATTATCAATTGCATGTTTTGCTGTGGGGGAGAAGCTGCTGAGTGAGCTAGAATAAACGATCCCCATTTTCCCATTGATTTGGAAACAAGAGTTGCACCTTGCAAAGCTAATATTAACATTATCCACTGAAAACGATAACGTGGAGTCCAACAATGAGATTTTTTTTTTTTGCACTCAGCTCTACTTCTAATATGGTTTTACGTCTGTTTTATTAATCAGGGAGGTCATATTCACCTGGCTGGTGGTGGACAACTGTCTGCAATACTTCGATTTTTTAAATGTTTTAAGGCATCAGTGACCACGCTGAAAAAAAAATCAAGTTCTCAACTCAGTCTTTAATTATTTTTATTTGAAAGAGGACGTAATATATTGCTGGCAAAAAAGCAGCTTATAAATCTGCGACTCTTTTAGGTAGACGCAAGCTCTTTGGGAAATACATTTCCAAGTTAATGGCAATATTTCAGCGATAGCTGAAATAATTTTATTTCATAAGGAAATTTAGGATACTTTGATCTCAGGTTGCTGCCAAAACCTAAAGTACTGCTGCTTCCGGAAATGAAAGAGCCTTTATGGGTTTTATTGCTCACCATTTCTTTCCTCTGTGCAAATGCCCCGGGAGTTGGCTGCAATTCCTGCCTTCCTCAACCCCCAGTCCCCCAAAATTCACTCTTCGCCCAAGATTTGATCATTGCCTTGAGCTGATCTGCGAGGGGTCGGGCAGGGGTTTGGCGATGCTCTGCTCCTTTCTTCATCTGGATGCCTGTGGCCAAGAGCTCACGCAGCTAAATTGATTTAAGAGGTGGGGGGAAAAAAAAAAAAGAGGATTAATGCATAAAATAAAAAATATAAAAAATAAGAAAGGATTAATGCATAAAATAGCAGCTTTCGACCCTTCCCTGTGTTTGGCTGCCGATAAATCCACGGGGCTGACAGCTTTGCACCGTTATCCCAAGATTCATGGCCAGGGGCTCCCGTGTGAAACACCCGCTTTTCCCGCGGGCGCCAGGCGCTTCCCCGGATATTTACGGCGCCTGAGTGCGTTTGTTTCCCCCAAGATAAATATACCGCTATCGGCAACAGCTGTCTCTCATTTTTATCCCTTTTTTTTTTTTTTTTAACATTTGGCTGTAAGTCCTATTCTCCAAACAAATCAACGCCCATAAAGCCTTAATGAATGGCTTGATTTTAGCAGGTTAGATGATATTTGGCAATTAACTTGGGCTCCGGACTGCCACCTTCTGGGAATATATTTGGCTGAAAAGCTTGCACCCCACAATAAATTGCCGTGCACTAGGGGTAGGTCTGCTCCTGGCATGAACAATAGATGCCAAGCAGGTTTTTTTTTGCCAAAAGAGCAATCTTTCATTTTTTTAGCTTCCCACCGAGATGTCTAGACTGTCACGGTGCTGAATTCTGCTTTTCTCCAGCTGCAGCTATTTCTGGTGGGGAGATTTCCCCTTGGTGTTACCCCTCGAGGAGGTGCCTGGAGCTGCCAGCCGAGTTTTGACATCGGGCACCAAAGATTTTAAGCCGCCAGTTCACTCAGGAGCCTCCCGCTATTTTGCTGTTGGGGAAAAAAGATGAAAAGCATCGTTTTAATCCCATAAATGCAATATCCTTCTCGCTGCAAGAGGTCTGTGTCATGCAAGGATCCCAGTCTGCCTTACCAACGCACAGGATTTTGGGTGTGCTCTCTTAATACTCAATTCATGGGTCATCCATACTAGTGCAAAGTGAAAAAAATAAATTAATTTATTCATGCAAAATAATAAGAGTGGTTGACGCTCATCCCGTGCAGACAGCACTTGGCTTTCCACGTGGGCTCAGTGCATTTGTTCTCTTGGTGCCTGGTGGTGCCTATAAAGCCCGAAGCCTCATGGAGAAGACCAGAATATTGTGAATCTTCCCCCAAACAACTGCCGACCTCGTGGACAAGACTAGAATATTGTGAATCTTCCCCAAAAAACTCTGGAGACTGATCTGAAGACCCCAAATGTGCCTCGGTTTTTAATGAGCTCATCGGTATCCCTGTTCCTCTGCCTTGTGTGAGAGCGTTTCTTCCTGCATGTCACCATTTCATGGCAAAAACAACGCTGATGCTATTTTTTGGTAGGTGCCTTCACTATATCGGAGGACTGTGCATAACTTTTTGCATTTCTGCTTTCCACGGGACAGCGCGGTAGGTCCTCTCCAGATGAGAAGCCAACAGGGAACCCAATGCAACGATGGGCATCGCAATGGGGCAAACCCTTCAAGAGATGTAATCTCTTACAAAAATGAGTCCTTGCAGAGAGAAATGCACTTTTGGAGGCTCTGGGGAGATTTTGCCGGGTGGCTTTGTGAGTTGGCTCAATACAGGGCTCAGAGCCTCCGAGAGGACTCAGGACAGGGATTTTTTTGAGGATTTAAGCAAGATTATTGGCTTTTCTTCTGAAGCGACCACACAGCTGCAGTGAAATAATAGGAGAGGAGGCATTTTGGGGCCAAGAATTGCTTTTTGGTTACATCTGCCACCAGGTCTATCCTTGGGGACAGCATCCAGCCGAGAGCTCCTCTACAAATTTGTCTCTTCCTGGTGCCCCTCTTTTTTCCCCATCTCCTTGGGACCTGAAGATACAAAAAAAAAAAAAAGAGTCTTTTTTCCCCCCAAATAACTATGCATTTACAGAAATACAGAGCAACTTCAAGGGAGGTTGAGGGTGGCATGTCTCAGACTGCCTCCCTGGATTCAAAGATGTCCGTATGGGATGTGCAAAATCAGGGATTGCTCCCTGGTTCAAATCAAGCAAGGGTTTGAACCCTCTTTCCTCATTTCTGTGCATTCAATCACCATGGGGTCGGTCAACTCAATGGAGGAGTCAACTGGGTTGGTCAATGCAACATAGGAGTCAACTGGGTTGGTCAACTCGATGTAGGAGTCAACTATGTCGGTCAACTCAACATCGGATACATACAATGTCCCTTCTGGTCCGAGCATGCAGTGCTTTAGGATGTGACTCCATGGTGGCCAAAGGCAGAGAGACACACCATTTGGGGTTTTTTTAAGTGTATAATTTCAGAAAATGGAAAGTTTTGCATTTATGACTTGTCTTCCTGCTTCCAAAATGTAGGAATAACGGGGAAGGGGATGGAAATCCCCATTTAGGCACTGTGGTTAGAGGCATAAGGGGTGGAAAGAAAATGCCCTGGGTGTACCAGGGTCCACAAGGGGAAAAATATACTGAAGTTCACCGATGGCAGCCATCATCTCCAAGAGCTCTGCCCTTGCCTGGCTGCTCTCCAGGGAAGATCTCCTTGCCAGTGACCCTCTTCACTTTGCCCCTGATGCATCCTTTATCCAAAACCACAAATCTCAAATAATCATCAAATTACGATGAGGGTCATCAAACCATCTTGGATTTCTTCCAGGGACTGAGTTGTGGAGCGCTGTGCCAGGGTGCTTGTGTGAAGAACGTCCTCTCTCCTTTCTGTCCCCCTTTTTTTTTCTTTCTGAGGGATTTTTTGGGGGGAGATCCCCCGTAATCCAGCAGCATTTCTCCCACCCGCAGGTTCTCGATGTGACTCCCACCCAGGATGCACCATGTCTCCCCGGCACCGGCTCTGACGATGATGGCCACCCAGACGGTGCCCCCTCCTCCCTACCAAGACACCCCGCAGGTGAGTGTCCCCCAGCACCCATGGGCTCCTTCCAGACACCTCATGACTCGCAACTCCTGCATTAATTACCCTGCCTTCCTAAATAATGACCATTACAAAGTATTTCACCCCAAAATGTTCATTTCAGAGACTGGCAAAAATTAAAACCTCTCTTGACACAATCTGCAGGGCTGAAGGGTTTTGGGTCAAAGTATGGGGTTTTTTTCCCCTTTCTGGCTTATTTTGGGGTCACGGGGTCTTCTCGGAAAGCTGACAGAGTGGCGTGTTTGCAGCCAGCAGGTTAATAAGCTGGAAGGATGAAACGTCTGGCTAAACCGGGACAGGTTTAGCTGTAGGAATGGCCTTTTGATTTATTTTTACGGTGTTTTTTGGCAACCCGTGGTGGGGGGAAAAAAAGACTTCATCTCCAATGTTGCTCTAAGGGGTCGAATAACTTTTCCGAGCATCGTTACGGAGTTATTATAAGAAGAGGAGTTTGTCCAAGAGAAACTCTACTGGAGCACCCCAATGGGCTGGACGTGGGGGTTGAGGTTGGATTTCACAGACGGTCCCGCGCCTTGCAGCCCATCCCAAGATTTTTGGAGGGGGCAAATCCACATCACGTTTCCACTTTCCCGGCTACAATGACTGAATGGAGATGATCCGGATTGAGCGCTGAACCATCCCCACGTTCAGAGCAGGGTTTTTTGGGGGTTCATATGGGAAATTTTGAGTTTTTCCCCCATTTGCTGCATTCTCGGCTGCAAAAGCAGAAAAATCTCAGGAAATCCTAGGAAAAAAAAAAAATCAAGCCTGTTCTCTGCAAGCTAAAATAAATAAATCGACTTTTACACCCCCCCTGAAGCCACCCGGGTCTCCTTTCCACTCGTCTCCTTTGGTGGGAAAAGGTCACTTCTTGCAAACGACACCTCGGTGGGGTTTTTATGGCTCCTTCAACTTCTGTGTCATCATTTGCTCGCTTCACTGCTCTGCTCCGAGAGGGTTTTTTTCCCAATTTTTTTTTTTTCCCCACGTCCAATCATGTCGCCTTTCTCGCTTACGCAGCGGGGAGCCGCGACGCCGTTTTAGTCCTAATGGGCAATTTAAGGGACTTTTAAAATAGCTGAGATTTTCCGCAGCATCCTACGGAGACGTCCCCCCTACCTTCCCCATCCCTGTCCCTTATCTGCCCCCCATTTTAATACATTGAATTTTGGGAACCCTCAGGGGCATCGTTGACCAAAACCCTCCTTTTTGTCCCTATCGAGGGGGTTGCTCAAGCATTTTTCCTTCCGTTTAGTGGGTTTGGAGGAAAAGCTGCAGCCAAGAGTTGCTTTATTTTGACTCAACGCTGTGACTGCTGTGAGCTTTTCACCTGAAAATTGGGATTTTTAAGGTTTGGAAAAGCAAATTCCTCTCCCCAAAGACAGGGAAGAGATGGGGAGGGTCAGTGATAAATAAAAAAAAAATCAATTATTAGAGGTACAACCAGCTTCTCATCGTCAAGGGGACCATTTTGGGGAGAAAAGTGCTAAAAAGGGGTTTGGGGGAGCTCTGCATTAATATTTTACTGCAGAGGCTGTGCAAGCGATCACCCTTACTGTCAGAAATGTGCAAAAATGAAGCAGAAATGATTGGAAAAGCTGCCTTTTGGAGGAAAAAAAAAAGCTTTAATAATCACCTGGTTCTGCTAAAGGGGTGTAATACGGAGCATCATTTGTACCGAGCGTGATCGCGCTCGCTGAGCAACATTACCTGTTGAAAATTAGAGTCTGCATAAAAGTCCATATGTTTTCCATAATAAATTTAGAGAAAAAGCCAAGGGAAAGTCTTCAGCCATTTCATCGTCAAAGTTAAACAAAAAAGCGAAAAAGCGCTGTCGCCCCCCCCCCCCCCCAAGTGTTTTTTAGATGGTTACATGAGGGACAAAAATGGAAAAATAAAAAAATACAAAATTTTATCTATTTATTTACTTATTATATAAATATATTTTTAAAAATTATTAAAAATTGGGTGGAGATGTTGATTTTTCAGCATTTTCAGCACAGAAAGCGATAAAAGCAGCTTTGCCCCCCAAAAAGTGCTTTTTAAGTGGTTACATCAGGGACAAAATTGGAAAACTATAAAAATATAGATTTTTTTTTAATTATAAAAATATTCTTTTAAAAAGTCTCAGATTAAAAATTGGGTGGAGATGTTGATTTTTAAGCAGGATCAATGAAACCCGCCAACTCCTGATGTCCTCAGCACGTTTTTGGGCTCAGAACCACTGTTTTCAGCACGTGTAATGGCAGCAAGAAATTTCACTGGGAAACACTAAGGAATAGGGTAAATATTGCTGATTTAGGAGATTTTCTTGCCCTGAAGACCTTCACTGTGGTTGCTCTCTAGAGTTGACATATTTGGCCATGGCCTTCAAAAAAACCCTAAAGCAAGAGGGATTATCACATTTAAACCTGCGGGAAGCCCCCACATTGCCTGGTGAGCAGCCGCTAACTCCGGCAAAGGATTTTCCTTCCCAAAGAAATGAAAAAAACCAGAAATATAATATAAAAAGGAATATAATCGTCGAGCAAGCGGCACCTCAAAAATCTCTGCTTTAACCGGGAGTCTTGCAAAAACATGGGGATTTTTTTACTTTTTTTTTTTTTAATTTTTTTCAACTTTTAAAAAACTTTTTTCAATTTTAAATTTTTTTTCATTTTTGACATACTTTAAAACATATTTTTAACATATTTTTTGACATTTTTACATTTTTACATAATTTTACATAATAATTTTACATATTTTTTAACCTTTTTTACTTTTTAAACTTTTAAAAAACATTTTTAACATAATTTTTTTGTACTTTTTTTTACCTTTTTTTTTTTTCTTTTTCTTTTTAGATTTTTTTTTCCCCTCCTGCAACTATTTTTGGCCATTTTCTGGGGGGAAAAAAAAATGTTTAAAAAAATCCCCCCCTGCATTTTTTTCCAACGCCTGCAACTTTCATGCCCAAATCCAGACCGTTTTCCCCCCTTTTCCCGCTGCCGAGGCGCTCATGCTCCTGAGCCAGAAACCTGCTGCCTCTTTCCCCCTTTCCCATCCCCACCTGCGCCCCATAAAGCCATTTTTGGCTGCATTTTTGCCTTCCTCCCTGCCCAGCATCCCCATCGGGGTGCAAATACTCTCACCCGAGCATCTTCTCGCCTCTTTTTCCGCCGGCTTGGGATTATTTTTATTTATTTTTTATTATTTTCTTTAGTCCAAGGTGAGGTAATGGCTTCGAAACAGCCGCAGAGGAGGCTTTTTTTTGGGTAATAGCCCAATTAGTTGCAGACTTGGCTGGAAACAGCCAACTTGGCAGGATTTCGGGGCAGGATGCGAAAAGGGCTTCGGCATCCTGGTAAATGAGTGCAGCGAGGGGAGAAAAATGGAAAAAAGGGGGGGGGGGCTCACCACGTTCCCCCCCCCAAAGTAATTTTCAAGGGACATAATAGGGAGAAAAAAAGGGAAAAAGAGAAAGAGGATGGGGAGATAGTCAGTGGCATGGCTGGAGCCTCCCAAAATCTGCTTGCATTTTGGTTTTAGATAGAAAATGTGGGGGGGAGAAGAGAAATCCAAACTGCTGGGATAGGAACGGGAAGCGAACCCCAAATTTTCGCTAATTTTTTTTAGCACCGTGGAAGAGAAGAGTGATGGAAATCAAATTCTGGGTTGGGAGAGAAAATTAAATTAATTAGAAATTAAACAGTGCCGGGTGAATTTACAGGTGCAGGAGCCAAACTTTGGAGTTATGAACAATAAAGGAGATTAAAAAAAAAAAAAAAAAAAAGGCGCTGTATCGGCAGCAAAATGTCAGGCAGGAGATATTAAAGTCAAACATTTTAAAAGCAAAAGGGGCCGCGGTTTTGGCCCAGCATGGGTTTACGCAGCTTTTAAGGGAGGCGAGAAATCTGCTTTTTTCATGCCAAGAACCTGAGTATAAGGGTGAGTTTGGCTGGAGAAGGCTGTGGGCATACACATATGTATTTATATATATGTGTGTGTGTGTGTGTATGAAAACATTTTATTTATACATAAATAACCACAGAAATAAATATAGAAGTATATTAGACAAATAATATAAAAATATTTCTATATAAATACAGAAATGTATATTAGACAAATAAATAATATATATAGCTATTTTATTTATATATAACTAAACACAGAAATGAATATATATATTATATATTAGACAAATAAATAAATTATATATATAATTAGCAAGAGGCAGAGACTTCCTTTTGCTACCCAGCTCAAGGGAGGATTGAAGATTTACTGGTGAAAACAGGCAAATGCTAATTTTTTTACAACATTTCAACACCGAAGCAGGCGAAACACCCACTTTGCGTTAATTTTCCACTGAGATTTTGAGCTAAAAACCACCGGATTTGGGGGGGGTGTTTGCTGATGCATTTGCACCCAAATCGGTTTAAAATTCTCTCTGAATTTTTTTTTTTTTTAACCGAATCTTGAGAAGATGAAGCGATGCATCGTGTGGCGTACATTGGACCCGTCTGCAGCCCGGCAGCAAATAATTCAGATTTCTTTAATGCAATTGTTAATTTTAAGTGGAAAGTGCCCCTAAATACGTGCAATCCTGTACACGTGGGGGTGGCAGTTTTGGGGGTGATGCTGGCAGGCTGCGCAGTGATTTGCACGTGCGCTGGCCCACACGCATCTCAAATCTTAAATACATATATTTAACTAAAATAATTGCAGTTTTTAAAAAAGCAAAACGTTAGTGAGCAGAATGAGTTATCACATAGCAGACATAATTTTGCCTGTAGATTTCCAGCCCCGGCGCGTTGCGATTCCCATTGCGTCGGCGATCCGGGACAGCATCGGGGCTAAAGATGGGTGATTTGGGCACGGGTGAAAAAAAAAAAAACCAAAGGCTGATTTTTTTTGTTTGTTTGGTTTTTTTTGGCTGGCTTCTCCCAGTGCAAAAATGATTCATGCCTGGGCTTGGCGAGTTGGAAGAGGCTCACGTAATTTTGGAAGGAAGTTTAGAAGTGCCTGTGTGTCTAGACAATAATACCTGCTTTGAAAAAAAATCGCGGCAAGCAGGAGACGAGCGTTGCCGCTGATTTAATCTAGGACTTCTGCAAAGCCTCCCTTAATAAATTACCCCCCGCCTTTGCTTTGCTGGTGGTGCAATAAGGATGTCGGGATTTTTTCCTGTATTTTCCCCGGGTAAAAAGTGGGAAAAGTGGGAAAAACCCAATCCTGCTCTTCCCAGGGTTAGGTGAAATGCAAATACGTTTTCACCCCCGCCCCAAACCGTCCTGCTCAGAGCCCCCATCATGGGGCTGCCTCCTCCTAAATTTTAACAAGTCAGTGCAGAAGGCTGCAAAACTCGGTGGAAAAGTGCAATAAACCCTGTTTTTGTTTTCTTTTCTTCCTTTTTTCCTCTTCTTTATCCCCCCCCTCCCAGATGACAGCCACGGCCCAGCAGCCCACCAAGGCACCCCCAGGCGCAGCTGGAGGCCGACAAGCGAGCTGTCTACAGGTGATGCAAGCCAACATCAGTGTGCATTAATTAATTAATGCATCAATTAATGCATTATTTCATTAATGCGTTATTAAAGCATCGGTTCGGCGATGCATTAATTAATGCATTGGTTAATGCATCGATTCGTTGATGCATTCATTATTAAAATGCTTTATTAATCCGCTATTACTCAAATGCATTAATTAACACACAGGAATGGGGGGATTAGCAATTAGCTCCTCTTTAGCAATAATAACTATCAATAACAGTGCATGGGGGCGGAGCTCCTTTGTGGACCTGGTTTTGCAGCACACACACACCCCCCCCCCCCCCACCCCACCCCCCCCCCCCCCCCCCGCAAAACCTTCACCCCCCCAAGAAAGCCTTTTTTTATTTTAGCAAAACCATGCGATTTTGAGCCAAAAAAGCACCCAGAAGGAGTAAAGTCACGTATTAACCTGAAATGTGCAGTTCATGCGTCCCATACGGGGTGCGAGCAGCAACGGGCGCGGGATGGATAAGTCCCTTCGGTCCCCTTTTTTGTCTCTTTGGAGATAATATATAATATTGTAATATATGCAGTAATATTATTGTATAATTGGAGTAAGTAACACTATAATTATCTAAATAGTATAATTATAGAAGAAATATATAATTATGTAAGTGATATGTAATTATTTACAATATTACAATGTATACAGTAATGATGTAACAGTAGTGTATAAGATTGTAATATAATTAGGATTAAGGTTTAAGACTAAGGATTAACCCCCCGTTAATGGCCAGGGCCGTGGGGGCTTGGAAACCAAAAAATTGCACCTCGGAAGTGAAGGAATTAAAATATTTTGACTCCAAATATTCAGATATTACGAGTCCGAAAGGCGTGGAAAGGCGGATGAAGGCATGGAATAAACCCACTGGTTTTCCAGGAAAACGTAAAGGATTATTCGAAGCGGGTCTCAAGATTTTTTCCAATGATGGAAATAATTTTCTCAAGGCAAAAGAGGTCATTCAAGAAAAAAAACCCCACCTTTGCTCTGTACTTCTGCGTGGATTTTTGCAGCATTGGTGGGATAACAAAAAAGCAAAAAAACCCTCTGGAGTTTTTACAGCCTTCATTTGAAGGTCAAAAAGATGCCAGAAGTACCTTTTTGAAGGTATTTCCCACCCAGGAAAGTGGGGGAAAAACTGTTGGCTGGTCCCACGCGTGGACTCAGTTGCCCAAACCTGGATGCTTATTTTTGGGTACCAGCCAAAACTACCCCCAAATATATTTTTATCTCTAAAAACACACCCAACGAGCCCTTTTCTGCTGCATGCAAAATCTGAATATTCACCTACACGGTGGTTAATATGGATTGTGTATCTGTCATTAGCTATCGAATGCACACGGGGAGGGGGGTTTAGCCCTCCCAGGGCTGTACCCTCCACCCAAAACGCTGGATTTTTGTTAATTTTCAATAATTGCACCAAGGCAGAAGGCATCGGCTGTAAGTGTTGGTTGATCAACCTGGAGGGAAATCGCCGGGAAAATGCGACGGGAAATATAAAAAGCACTGGACAAGTCACCCCGCCGGGTTTTACGCTCTAGTGGGAGGTTTATCACCCATTAAAAAAATAGAAAAAAAGGGAAAAAAATTAATCCTCCCCCTCCCTGCTTGGCGTGGGAGCATCTTCGCAGGGGCTGGTCCAGCAGCATCACTTCTCTGCTGCAATTTTTTTCCCACCTGAAGTATTTTATTCGCTTTATGCAACAGTGGGGCTGGGACTTCCTGACAGATTTTGGACCGGTAAAGATGATGCTCCCACGGGAACCGATGCCTAAACCACCCCAGCACCGCAAACTGGATTTTTCCAAGTGGGAAACGGACGGATTTCTTTGCATTAATTTTATTTTCTGTTTTTTTTTCTTTGGAGGGAGGAAAGGCGTATATTGGAGCTGGGTGAAAAAAAAAAAAAAAAAAAATGCATGTTGTGATGTGCCCACGGTGCTGCCGGCTCGCGGGCAGAGCCCTGCTGAAGGTGCGAAATTAGGCCATTAGAGGAATTCATTTCTCTTTATTAGCCTGTGTCGAATCCTTTTTATTAGTGGCTGCGAACGACCTCTCTCCTGCAGGAAAATGTCAGGGCTGGTTCAGCCCTTTTATTTGGAGGATTCCCTGGGAAAAAAAAAAAAAGGGGGTTTGGCAAAACCATATTCAGCAAAATCAGATTTTTTTTCAACCCCAAAACTCTTCCTTGTGCCGGGGGGGTGTGATTTTCCACCTCCGTAACGCCCACAGTGGGGAAAATCCTCCTGTTTCCCCCTGCATCCTGGATATCCATCTGAGGTTTCCCCCCCCCCCCCCCAATTTCATAGCAAGGATAGGCTCTAGCTCTCAATTTTCATGCCACTACCTCCACCTGCAAACCCCTGTGGTGGCCGTTCCCTTCACCTGCCTGTCGTGGCCACAGGAAGGCCGGAAACAGAGGAGACTGCATATTTTTTTTGCATGCAAAAGGGGGAAAAAAAAAATGCAACAACAATTCAGCATACAGCTCGTGGCAGAACCCCAAATTTCGCTGCTCCTCGACACTGCGCTTGACTAGGAGCCTCGGTGCTCTCCCTTAACCCACCCCTGGGGGTTTTGCACCTCCCCCTTGTTTTGCTTTATTGTGTTATTTTACTTTATGTTATTTTATTTTGTTTTTTAATTTTTATCTATTTATTTTTTATTTATTTATTTTAGTCTGTTCTATTTTAGTCTATTTTACTTCATTTTATTTTATTATTTTGTTTAATTTCATTTCATTTTATTCCCATACAAAAAGCGAACCATCCTCCCCTCAGCCACGTGCCGCCCCCTCCTCCTCCCTGCCAGCGCTCCAAGACATTCACGGGGGTCAGCGGCAGCACTGCCCCAATTATTAATACTGAGCAGTGCAGGATGATGCCGGCAACG
>NW_008825287.1:28830-51359 GCF_000699105.1 Pygoscelis adeliae | reverse complement strand
AACCAACCCCAAAACATCCTTGGGGTAATTCCGTGCCTTTGCTCCTAATTGATGGAGCGGCTCTGGAAATGGCAGCGGGCACCTGCCGCTGAGCCGCCGGTTCATAAGTCCCAATAATTCAGCCCGCCGCCTGGAATTTGCCTTTCATATCCCTCGGCTAAGCCCCGGCGGGGCTGCCGAAATTATGAAATTATTTCCCCCCCCTCTCCGCTCTCCGCTCCAGCCTCGATGAATCTTGCATTAAACCGGGATCAGGACAGATTAAACTATAATATGCTGCGGTATTAGCGGCTGCAAATGAAGACTTAGCCAAGGGGTTTAACCCCTTCGCCTGACTCCAGCTCGGAAAATACCGGCGGGAAGTGATTCATAATCATCTTTGGACCATCTTTTGGAGATAAAATGGTGGAGCAAATCCCATTGTGCTGGGATAACTGGGGTGCTGTGGGAGACCATCCCTGGAACAGCATTTTGCATTTCTCCCCTGAAAGACTCCATAAATACTTTCTTTTTTTTTCTTCAATTTGCACAGCTGGAGAGGCTCATCGAGGGTTGCGCTAACTCATGGTCTTCATCCCCTTCTTCTCCACGTGCTTTGGTGCTGTATGTATTTTTGCATTTCGTACCGGATCGATTTAGGCATCGTCATTAGAGCAGATTGTGGATTTGCAAGAATTGCAAGCCTGTTTTCTAATCATTAGAGCGAACCGTGGATTTGCAAGAATTGCAAATCTTTGTTTTCTAAAAATCATCTTGTGGTAAGAAAGAAGTGGGATTTGACCCGTCTTCATGGACGGACATGGATGTGCTTGACAGAGGTGCAAAGAGACCTCCTGGTGGAGGAGCAACCCATGGCAAGGTTGGTCCATAAGGATGCTGCAGGCACGTAGAAATATCAGCTCATCCCCATCTGGTGTCTCCAACCAAGAGAGACATTTTGGGGTAAAATACTACCATCGATGAATGGGTGCTGATGTTGATCCCCAAAATGCAAAGCCACAAGGACAGCCGATGACTCCAAGACAACCACCCCAAAGCCAAACCTTTTTGCCCATGGCAAAACATTTTGGAAATGCCAGCTTTAGTGCAATGATGGAAAGCACCAAGACGTTGGGAGAGGTCATTTCCTGGTGGAGAAGATGGTGAATTTTGCAATTTTTAAGCTTTTTTTTGTTGTTCGAAAAGGTCTAGAGGGAGCACTTCCAGCATTGGCTTGGGAGTGAGGTTTGCATCACCAGGCTCTTGCAAGCTGGGAGGGAATGGATGTGTGGGGTAAAAATGGACATGGGACCTGAAACAGTGGGTGTTACGGGGGGGTCTCCTTTGTCCTCTGCAGGCACCCGCTGTTCCCGCTGCTGACTCTGCTCTTTGAGAAGTGCGAGCAGGCGACGCAGGGTTCCGAGTGCATCACCTCAGCCAGCTTCGACGTTGACATCGAGAACTTCGTCCACCAGCAGGAGCAGGAGCACAAGCCCTTCTTCAGCGATGACCCCGAGCTGGACAACCTGGTAGAGGCGTCCGGGGCTTGACAGATGGTTTTTGGGGGGTGGGGAGACAGTAGGGGATGAGGAACGGATTATGGAGACCTACCACCTTGGGCAACGTCTTGGGGCTCAGTTTGTAGTCTGTGGCAATGTTCTCCACAGACCTTGTGAGACCTTCTCCAGGACCTTCTCGGAGACCTTTTCCATAAGATTGCCTGTAGGAACAAACCCCTGTCCAATTTTTGGCTAGTTTTCCCACACAAACGCCATGGGGTCAACGCATTTCCTGGGAACAGCCAAGACTGGTGGTTGTTTTGTGCCCCAAAACTTGCAATCTCTGCAGGAATTACTGCTCTTCGGTGCAACGTGCAATAGCATCTGCGTTCTTGTCTGCCACCATCTTGTTTCAAGTGTGATGGCCGGCTCTTGTCCTAGAAACAAGGCAAAATAAGAGCTTTTTCCAAAAAGGGTGATGCATATCAATGGTTTGGGACACTTTGGGCTGTTTTTGGTGGCTTCCCTGTCATAGCAACCCAAATTTCCTACCATATCCATTGCTGCTGGAAGGTGCCTCAGAAGACTCTGCTTGGGGTGGAGCTTTTCTCTTGCAGGGACCTCAGGAAACATCCTCAAATCCCAGTATTTTGTCCAGGAAGCCTCCACATGGGGTCTCCATGGCAAGCGTGTGGGTGGACAGGTCCCTGGCACCATCCTGGTGCACCCTCCCAGCGCTCCGCAAGCAGATTTTTAAAGTCAAAAGAGGCAATTTCACCCACTTCTGACGATGCAAAGAGGAAAACAGCTTCCCCGAGGGATGGAGTGTCCTCTGGGATGTGTCGCAGGGGGATTTTCATCCCAGAAAAGAAGCAAAATCGGGCAATTCACAGGCAGCTTTTTCCAAATATTGGAGATATCAAGGAGGTGAGTTTGTCCAACAACCTGTCACGAAGGGAAGAAAAAGGAGCAATGCTCGTCCAAGTGCAAACACTACTGCTTTCCTAAAAACGCAAGAAACAGTTTCAAGATGGATTAAAGTCCCGCATCTTTTACACCCGATTTCAGCTCATGGAGGAGAGTTTTGCGACATCCCTAAATCACAAGTGGCTTAGGAGTCTGTGGAAAGCCCTCCAAAAAAATTACAGGCCATGCAAAGCCCTGTTTGCAGATTACTAAACCCATTTTGCAATGTCTTATAGCCAAGAACAGAAATTGCTCTGGGACGAGCAACCAAAAAAAGCAATATGTTTTGGATTATTTCAGTTTTGGGACTGAACATACATCAAATGTTGAGGTGCACCAAAAAACCCCCCATCACATTAAATTACGTAAAAATGGGTGCAATGATCTAGCAAGAGGAGAGAGATGAAGCCAGCTGAAACTAAAAAAAAAAAAAAATCTAAAATTTTGGGGCAGGAAAACCTATTCCTACATGTGTCAAGGTGAAACATCTCCAGCAAATGGTCAGTGCAGGAGATGCGTCCACAGAGGCCATTTTCACTGTTTTTTTTGGTGGTTTCTGAAAAAACCCCACACTCATCACATTTTTTGGGCATGTTTTGGAGCAACTCTTTCTGCTGAGGTGGAATTTGGCCATCGGCAGTTGCATTGATCCCATGTATGATCTTGCAGCACTGGATATATTCATATTCATATATATATATGTACTTTTGCCCTATTTTTAGGACATACCTGTATGTATATATTCTACCCAATGCCCAGAACTTCTCCAAAAGCCATCCAGGTTGCTCAAGTGTGGTTGGCCTCCATCAAGAGAGAAGAGATGGTTAATGTGATGCTGAAGAAGGACCGTTCCTGTTGGTGGGAGGTGCCAACTGGAGGGAATTTCGGTTGAAGAAGTCTTGCGGTGCTCAAAACTCAACATTTCCACCTGTTCCTGAGCTGACACTTCTTCCCTTTTTGCATTGTCCTTTTTTATTGGTTATTTTTTGGTTTGGTGGTTTGTTTTTTTTTAACGCCACCGATTCCCCAGAAATCAGTGATGGCAAAGCAGGGATGAAAAGGCCAGCAGCATTAGCTATCATTAGAATAAGAGTCATGTATTCCTCACCGCCGAGATGCACATAATTAGAAATTAGAAAAAGGTCAGATCTCACCATTATCAACTCAATCAGCTGCCGAGTGCCACACAGTCAATTAATTCAGCATCTGTATTTTTTACAACCCCGCGCACGTACGCCGTTGGACTGTAACTCTTTATCCGGACAGATATACGGCGCAGCGGAGCAGGGACATAAAATGAGACCCTAAGCAAATGAGCTGAGATAATTGAGAGATTTATTTTTTATACATATATGTGTCAGGTCTTCTTGCCTTTGCCCTTGAATATTGACTTTCATGGCCATTGAGCCCTGGGAGGATGTGGAGAGCCAGGACGCGACACCTCCACCTTGCACTTTGCCTACACCAACTGCAGAGGAGGAAAAAAAAACACCCCAAAAAAGCCAAAAAAGCAAAAAAAGATAATTTTTCCAGCCACAACCCATCATCATTGTTGTTTGCCAAACAAAAATTCGCTTTCTCCATCGTTGAGCCGCCACCTGAGTTTGGCCCTGGATTTTTCGGGATGTTTCCCAACCATGGTGACTCGCAGTTTGTAAAGATGACCACTAAAATTTGCAAGTTAAAAACACCCTTTGAAATGCAAAGACGCTTTGTTACATAAAACTGGATTTATTGCCCCGGAGTGAATAGCTGAAATTTTATATATTATGCAAGATTTCAAACAGCGGCTGTAAAACTTAAGGTTTCAGCTTGGCGAGAGGAATGTTTTATGTGTAAAATTTTTAATGTTTATGGGGTACGTTTTAATGAGGCCCAGGCTTTGCACCGGTAACAGCTTATGGCAGAGTTGCAGCCCCATAATCTTGTTAGAAGAAGTGGCCTCCAGAGAATAACCAAACACTTTTCGACAACCAGGGCTTTGGCTTGGACTTTTTTGGGGCACAGGGAGCAATTCCCATGAAGGCAACGGTAATTTTGGTGAATTTTGGCTTCTTGGGCTTTCAGAGATATGATTGATGGGGAGAGAAAAGAAGTGTGGAGGTGCAGAGGGATGGGGTCTGGGATGGGTTTTGGGCAAGAATATTGAATTTTTGGCTTTTTTTGGTGTGTTGAGAAAGGAAAATGCGTTTAATTCTACTGTAGGGATCGGTTCCAGGTTAGATTTTGGGTGAGAATGTTGTTTTTTTGGGTTTTTTTTCCGATGTGTTGAGGAAAAAAATGAGTTTAACTCTGCCATTGTGTCCTTGCATAGATGGTGAAGGCGATCCAGGTGCTGCGCATCCACCTCCTGGAGCTGGAGAAGGTCAACGAGTTGTGCAAGGACTTTTGCAACCGCTACATCACCTGCCTCAAAACCAAGATGCACAGCGACAACCTACTCAGGAACGACCTGGGGGGGCCCTACTCCCCCAACCCCTCCTCCATCAGCCTCCACCCCCAGGTAACGCCTTAAAAATCGCCTGTAATCATCATCATTGCACGTTGGCCAATGGGCATGTTGGGCCAATGACGTTGGGGGGTTGCTCTACAGCTCTTGTGGCCTCCTGGAAGTTCATCAAAACCCATCCCCAACTGAGGAAAAGAATTAAAAATAACCCATATCTTGCTCATATGGTGCAATAAATGATGCTGCGATGATTTTTTTTTCTTTTTTTAAATGTTTTTTCCATGGCCTTTCTTTTCATGGGTTTGGCAGAGCTGCAACCCCAATGTTTGTGTCTCAGCAAAAGGGAGGGATGAGGGCTTCTCCTAAACTCTTATGTTGCAGCAGTGAAATGGGGGGGAAGGAATTGCAGAAGCCGTGCAAGCACATGGCCAAATGGACAAGAAATTTGCATTTTTTCATGAAAAAAATACTATTTGTTGGCGGGAGGGACAGAAACACCATGATTTTCTCTACCACTTCCTCCTCTCCCTGTTCTTGTCTTTGTTTCACGGCAGCTGAACAGATTTTTGGGTCTCAGATAACCCTTTATGGCTTCGCTGCTCCTTTTTTGCCCTGGTACCTCTTGCAGTTCTCCCCCAGCATGATCAACGTTCCCACCTTGACTTCTTTTTCTGTGTAATTTGGGTTTTAGCTGGGAGAAGGAAACATTTGGTGCCTCAAGCACAATGGGAAAGTACAAGGAGATGCCCAAGAATTGCAGAAACATCAATTGAAATGGCCAAACCAAAGCTGCACCTTGGTGGCTTTTGGGGCAAAATAAGGGATTTTAACTTAATATTTGGAAAAAAAGTTGCCCATGGGTTGGGGTTTTCATGTGCATTTGCAGTGCAGGGAATAAATGTTGGCTGGTTGCATCCCAGAAAACTTCCTTGATGCAACGTTGTATGTCCCTTACGGATTTCCCTCTCTCAGATACTGGATTTTTTTTGGGGAGAATGAAATTTGGGGTTGCACAATCCCACCAGAAATAACTGCAGCCAACTCAAAATAAGCCAGGGTGTCCCCAGGCAGCTCTTGGAGCTATCGCCCTAAAGGAGGCAGGTGGTGGTGGCTTTTTTAGGGCTTTTCAGGGCATTTTTAGGGTGGTGGAAAGGAAAAAAATGTGATTTTAGCAGCTCAGCTCCAAGTGCTGCAGAGTTGGAAGCTTCCAACATGACGCTTGTGGCCACTTTCTTCCCTCAGTGTGGGGAGGGAAAAGCCCCCCCCAAAAGTTTTATTTCTTATTTGGGTTTCCTGAAAGCACCAAACCACTTAATCATTGATCTAAAAAAACCCGGCCTCTCTCTATTTTCTAATAATCTCTAGAAATGGACTTATTATCCCTTCGCTGCTTTATGGTAGCATTCCTTATGATCAAAATTAGCAAGACACTTGCATAAAAGAGAACAATAATTGCTCAACGAGCATCTCGTTTGTAATTTATTAGTTTCTATTATTGTGCGTCGCCATGGCAACAGCTCGCATCCCGGTGATGAGAGAGATGTTAGATATGAGCCGACGAAGCTCCCGGTCCCAGCAAATGGAGATGCACGTTTTTTATCAGTAATTTTCATGAAAATAATAAGTGAGGGAGTTAATGAGATGGAAAGCCGTCCTGTGGCTATTGTGTTTTTTTTTTTTCCCTTTTCCCTTTTTTTTTTTTTTAAAGTGTTGATCTAATTAGAATGCATCGGTCAGGAAAAGTAATGAGGATTTAGTGCTTCACAAAGAGGTGGGGATTGTATCAGAAAATTAGCACAAGTCTTTAGAAAATAATCAGGCCCATGGAGAGGTACCAAGCGCCTCCGATTCCTGCAAACCCGGAGCTGCTGATGTTTCCCTTCCGGGCAAGACTCTCAAGTTGAGAAATTCAAGTGCGGATTTGGAGGCAGCTGCTAAATAAATGGGAACACACCCAGGAAAGACCCAACTGGAGGGGAAACGCTGGCACAGCGACGAAGGGATTTTTCAGCAGGCAACGGGAGCCAAAATATTCACAGTGATAGACCGGAAGGAGCCACCATCTCAGCTGGCCCTTGGATGAGGATGACGATACAACGGCAAATTTTTTCTAGTTATCCAGCTAAGCAATGTCAAGTGCCTGAGTGCTTTGACTCATTGAGTATATTTGAATTTGCATAGGTAAGGCTTAAAAAAAAAGGGTGGAAATACTCTATATCCATCAGTTGAGTTTTAAGAGCTGGGGATGCTCCAGACAGCTGAAGAATCATGGGATCAGTGTTTAAAAAACAGCAAGTGGGATGATTTCACTAATTATCATACTATTAATCTCATGCTGAGGGCAGGTAAAACAGCTAAGGGGCCACTAATTTAGGAATTTTTAAAAAAAAATCTAAATAATGGAAATGTGATTAATATCAATGAACAAGGTTTCTCAGAAAATAGGTTTTCTCAGGGTATGGGAGGGGCATTGATCATTTTATGAGCAGGTACACCAGGTTGGTCATGAAAGCAAGATATTTCCATTTTTTTGCAAAGTTTTTTACCATGGGACAGCCTGCTTAAAAAAAAAAAAGGATATGCAATTACAAGGATGTCAATCAACACTGAGAAAACAATGGCCAGAGCTGTCAAAATGTCATCGCGGGAGAATCGCGGTTGGATTTCCCTGGTGTATCCAAAAAAGGGTGGCCCTTGGCTTGGTGTTATTTTTACTTTCTAAGATGAAAAGTGCAAGAATTTCTGGAAATGCAAAAATGCCTGGAGGTGAGCAAGAACCTGACAGGTGCATGATGGGAAAATCGGGCAAGCGGAGGCATTTCTACTGTTGCTGAAGTCTTCTTGTGTCACCAAGTCTGGAGATGACTCCTGGTGTTGGCCAAGTTTAGATGAAAAGTTAGTGTTTTTTCCTGTGTGGTGAGCCTTCCTTGAACCTTCATTACCTTGTAGACATTTTCCTACCCTATTTTCTCCACCGCTTTCTCATTTTGTGCTCTACTTTGTTTTGCGGAGGAGTTTTAGCCTCTTTGGCCTGCAAATCCACCAAGCAATCTTCCATTTTTCTTGGTTGTTTTCCACTTGGCTTCATTCCTTTCCCTTGAGTCCTCATCGGACCCTTTTTAACTCCCTCCCTTCCTTCAATGAATATTTTTCAAGTTTTTCAGACAAGGATAGGAGAGGGGAGGTGCTTGTTACATGGGGAGGGGGGGGAAGCCAACACTTAAAGTAAATCAGTTCACCTTGCCTTTGACATCGAAGTGGTCCTCACTGCTCTCCAGTTGACTTCACTTGCAGGAAAAAAACCCACCACAAAGCCAATCGTATTGGGAACCACAGCACTGCCAGGGACATTTAAAATGGATTAAATCAAATTCATCCATCCACGAAGGAGCTCTACGAATCTTCTTACACGAGTTTGAGTTTGGCCAACTCTTTCTCAGCAAACTCGTAGGTTTCTTTTTTCTCCAACTAAGCCCAATTTTTCCCATCTTTACTCAAGCACAAATAAATTTCACAAAGTTAGGATAAGACAGAAATTTTTACGCATGTGTGCCACCCAAAAATAAATTGCTTGTACCATGAAGCGCAAGGGGAAGGACATCAGCCCAAGTAGCGCTGAATTTTGACACTTATTCACACTTGGGCACTTGGCCTTTGACACTTGCCTTATTGCGAGATAAGGTTTTTTTTGTGTGATGCAATATGTACCAGGTCTTTTTCTTCATTAAAGTGACTTTTAATTCGGAGAAATCGTGTTTTGCCATAGAGCAGCGGAAGGTCAGTGCCAAGATGTGGATCTGCAGAGACACCTAGTGATACATTTTTTACACTCAAGTTTCAAAATTGCCGGAAACATTTCAACTTACTTTGAGTCCTAAAATATAAAACAGCTTTGCAGCAAAATCACAAGCGTAATATAATTTGGCTGGCATTTGCGAACCAAGGCAATTAGTATGCAAAAATGTATTTTTTAAATCTTCTTGGAGATATCTGTATTTATTTTAAGGCAGAGCCTCCACTTTCATTGGGTACCCTGGTTTCACAGGGATGTTGCAGAACCATGAATTTCTTTTGTATCTTTTTCTAATAATTACCAATATTCTGCCTTTTTGGACACCACTGAGCTGGTGTTTTGGGACAGTTTTCCTCTACGCCACCAAAAAAATGCAATTTTTTTCATCATAAAATGCTATTGAAAATGGCTTTGACCACTATATCTGGAAATGGCAGTTTCTTGTTCCCATTTTCCGATATCCCAAATTATTTCTTCCCAGTGCACTTCCAAAAATGGTCTTCTGGATGCCCTTCTTTTGAGGAATCACGGAAAAACAAGGCAGGAGAGGAAAGCTGCAGGTCTTCAGGCTGGTCCAAATCTCTGGTCGCCCCTGGCCATACCTGACTGCTTTCTGAGGTTCTCCAAGAACCACATTTGGTTTTATACGAATATTTCCACTGTGTTTGTTAGCCAGACGCTTAGCAAAAGCCAAGTCCAAGTGCATGCAAAAGCAACCGATTTTTGCTTTCTGTATGCTGGGAAATCCTCATTTTTCAAATTGAAACCCATTTCCCCCAAAAGGCTGGAGATGGGGAAGGGATATTAAAAAAGAGTACAAGTATTTTATGGTCATATTTGCATTTTTTTATTAATTTAGCTATGAAAAGGGAGGCGAAGCAAAAATTCACAGCAATTGCAGCAAAATATCCAGATAAATAATATTCAGATCATCAATGGAGAGGACAAAAATAACATGTGGCAGAGGCGTCGGTTGCAACATTTTGGGCTTGGCATCATGGGAGAGGAAAATGCAGCAAGGGATTTTAATAGCAAAAGCATGCAGGGAAATCAGAGTTTATTCACAACCATCGCACAGGCAAATCAGTGGTGACTGATGGGGGAAAAAGCTGATAGAAGCATGAAGGTAATGGGGAAAATAAAAAAGAAAAGGAACAAAAATGACATTTTTTCCCCTCAGCAATGGGAAATGCATTGACATGGACACAAGGGTACCCTAATTCCCCGCTGAACGATGGGCTCGCATCATCTCTTGATGTAAAATTAATTGATTTGTGTGTTCAAATTACCATATCTATAGTTTTATTGGAAGGAAAAGAGGAGCTATGGCTTTTTGCGACCCGACCGTGTTTGCGTGGTCACCTTTTCCAGTGTTGTTGCATGTCGCTAGTCCAGAGAAATCCCCTTTTCTTAAGCCAAGATACAGGTTTCTTGAAGAAATGCATCAAAATTAAGGGAAATTGAATAAAAAGGTGAAAAAAAAAATCCCCTTTGTTGGCATTTTGTTCAACAGTTGAGAACCAGCCGGACACCAGGAAAGTGATGCAGAATGGGAAAATGGGTAGGAAAAGGGGAAAAAATATTTTTATTGCGAGAAATGAGTGCAGTTTTATTTCCATTACAGCTGGGCGAATCAGAGATATATAGTCATCTTGGGCTTATTTTGAAATGGTGATTTTCTAAAATATTATGGGCATAACGCACAAAAATCCTGCCCATCTGGGAGGTCGTGGTACATCGCCCTGTGTTCCCCTGTATCCTCAGTCGCAGCACCCTTCCCTTCCCAAAATATTGCATTAAATACGCAAATAATCATTCAATTTGGGCTTTTTCCAATTGCTTCTCACATGCAAGAGCTGCTCTCCAGAGATAGGGTTGATAATAAGATTACAGCTTGTGGCTAAAAAAATGCCCATTTTTGCAAGAAGTTAGTTTAAAGCTGCAAGGAATGATATCAAATTGGGTTATATTATTATTAATTTCATTATTTTACTATTATTCTGACAAGGCGAACCCGTGGTGCTAAACCCGTGGTTTTAGCAAATGCTGCATCATCCAGTTCCAGTCAAAGCACCAAGAAAACAGAAATTTATGGAAAGAAGAAGAAGATTGAAGAAATTCCTACTTCTCTATCATGGGTTTTTTTTTTTTTCCCCCTCCTTTTTCCGTATGGGAAATAGTGGCTGCACAAAGAGGACGAGTTTGGGGAAGATGCTAAGTGGGAGCTTTGCAAAGCGTAAATCCTTATTTTTCCATCTTTTTTTGCAATTGCAACAAACTGAAAAATCCCTTTTTCTGCAGTTTTGCCTCTTGAACCACCTAGAGAAAAAAAAAAAAAAGGCAATGGGGCATATTTATTGGAGGGGGGAAATTAAAACCTTGCATGCTCCCGCCGCATGTTAAAATTCATGTTTTTAATATTTCTTTCCGCAGGAGATGCTGCAGAGCTCACCTGTGGCGCTGCCGCCCGCCTCCAACCCGCCGCCGGGCATCGTGGTGCCGGCGGCCGCACTACCGCCAGGCAACTTGGCCATGAGCGCTGGCAGTGGCTCACCCGCTGTGCCAGGTAGGGGCCATGGGGGAGGCTGGCGGGGTGGGAGGAGAAATTTGGGGGTTTGGTACCCCCACGAGCCTTTTTTTTCCATAGGTGGAGCCTTGTACCAGCCCGTGACGATGGTGACGTCGCAGGGCCAGGTCCTTGCCCAAGCCATCGCCCCCGGTGCCCTGCAGATCCCCAACACCCAGGTAAGACCTTCCCACCTCAAATTTCCATTTTACGCAATATTTTGCACTGCTGCAGCGAGCAAAAACTCCAATTTTTCCATAAATTCAACCCTTGGAGTATTCTAAATTTTTAATTAGCAAGAAACCTTGGTTAAATCCATCTGCCGGGTGCCTTTGAGGTACCTAACAAATTATAGCAACAGCCTAACAAATTATAGAAATGCTTATATTATTGCTATATTATATTATAATAAATAATATATAATAATATTAATTATGTTATGGTGTGTTATAGTATAGTATAGGATCATATCATATCGTATTGTATAGGATATGATATATGCTATTGCTATTATATTATGGATCTGGGATCACCGGCATTGCCTGTCCAGTACGGCAATCACAGCACTCATGGGAATGACTCATTTTTTTCCTTGCTTTAAGGATTTTGGGGTATTTTTTAGCCATTTGCTCCGGTTTTGCTCCTTTTGTGTAATTGCAGTTAACTATGTGGTGTTTCCCCGCGTGGCTGCATCCTTGCAGTAAGTTGACAATTTGGGGTAGAAATGGATTTATAAGGACGACTTGCTATCCCCGTTGGCTGTGTTGCCTGTGATCTCTTCCAAACCTCCATTCCCCAGGAATTTGGGCAAAAACCCATTGATTTCTGCTACGCTGCTTCCCGGGGGCAGATCAGCAAAAATCCCCCCATGCAAAATTTTTTTCTGAAACGCCCCAATTTAATTGCAGGAGCCTCTTAAAGAAAAAAATGAATGGCATTTTGGAAATGGGTGGCACCTCCCTGGCAGGTTTTATTGCCTGTGCAATGCTTCTTTTTTTTCCTTCTTTCTTTAATACCTCTCCATCGCGGGCTTGAATCTTGCAGCAAAACCCTCTGTGGTGCGAAAAACACGCGCGCAGGGAATATCGGGGCAGGGAGAGAGCCCCAGACAAGCACCTCCGGATGCTCTTCTCGCGCCGCCAGCATGATTTATTCTGCCGGCGCCCAGGGGAATCGCAGGGACCTGCTGGCCTGATGTTTAATTCATCCAGGAGAAATGTTTTGATGAAGAGCTGGGGGGAAAAAAAAAAAATTCCCTTTTTAACTCAAGCGCTGAGATTTCAGTTCAGTTCCCGCAACCTCATTAAAACTTCTCTTGCAGCAAGATTTTTTTTTTTTTTTTTGGAGGGGGGGAAAAAAGCACAAGTTTTCACTCAAGGGGCACGTTTCTCCTCATGGTGGGCATCAGCTGGGTGAGGAACGCAGGTTTTCAAGGGGTTTAATGAGTGGCAGGGTTTTAACCTCGGGTTTAGAAAGTAACTTTTTGGGGTTTTTTGTTTGTTTGTTTGTTTGTTTTTTTAAGGTAAAAGTGTTTTCCCCCTTAATTGCACATCGAAAAAGGTCGTAGCATCGGCACCACAGTCCCCAGCTGTGCCGGTGCCACCACAGGGAGAAAAAGCCCATTGCCCTTTGCAAAGCATTGGCAAAAAAACAGAGATATTAAATAGAGGTCCTGGGGGAAAATGAGGATTTAATGCAAATTTTTTTTTGAAAAAATGGATTTTGGATGCTCCCTATGAGTTCATGTTTTTTTGCACTCGCCCCACTCCCATTTTGTGTTGGTTTTGCTCATTTTTTGTGTTGGTTTTGCTCAGTTTTCGGGTTGCCCATCGCCGTTTTCAGCCAATTCTCTCCCTGTTCTTCTCCCCCGGCAGGTGAACCTGGATCTCACCTCCCTCCTCGACGGTGAGGACAAGAAGTCCAAGAACAAGCGAGGCGTCCTGCCCAAACATGCCACCAACATCATGCGCTCATGGCTCTTCCAGCATCTCATGGTGAGCACCGCAGCCACCAAAACACCCTGCAAAGCTGGAAAAAAAAGGCAAAAACCCCCAAAACCCTACAAATCGAGGTGGTGGTTTGTCTGAATTTATATTCAGAGGCACAAAGTAGCTTTGGTTCTATTTTGGGAGTATTTTGGGGATGACCGTTTTCACTGCAGGTGGTAAAAATACTCCCTTAATGCATGAAGAAGCAAAGAAAACCGGAGGGGGACTTCCACAAATTATAGCGGATGGGTGATGGAGCATTTTTTTCCAGTTAACAGCTCCAAAATACCGTTTTCCAGCAAGCCAGGGTGTGAAAGCTGCCCCACAGGTATGGTTGTGGCACATCAGCAATCAGTCGAAATGCAGAATTGCAAAATTGCCCCATTTTGGGGGATGGAGATGTAGGTAGACGGAAGGAGCTCAGAGGATGCAACCAGGATATTTTCGTGCAAGGAGATTGCTCTCCCGTCAGCAGAGCTGGAAGAAGGGCAGAAAGGTAAAAAAAGCCCCTTTTCCCTGCATAATTCCGCCAAGAAATCACTCAGAAGCTGGTGGCAAAGAGTTGCATGAGGGTCTCCAGGAAGGTGGGAGACGCCCAAGGTAGCAGCAAGATGGAAAATAACACCTCCAAGGAGCAACCTGGGGCAAAACATGACCCAGGACATGGAGCAGCAGCTGGCTGGGAACTTTCCAGCCTTTTTTAAATGGGAAATTTTTGGACTTATTGCATTGAGGACAAGAACATCGCTGTGTTGGGCCACCATCCCAAGCTGCGTCATGCATCTCCCATGCTTTTGGAGGGCTGGACTGCAGATTTGTAAGCAGAAAAAGGATTTAGAAGACAGTTTTCTGCCAGGTGCTAGGAGAGCCCCATGGTTTGAAACTTCCAAGACTGCATTGAAAAACTGAAAGAAATTGTGCTTCTACTGGACGGTTGGACCTTTGCTCTCAGCCTGGTGCTCATGGTCAGAAGATGCTTGGGAATCCCCATGAGATTTCTCCATCTGGCAGCATAAATGATGTGGTTTTTAACCTAATAGCATCGATACTCATTGTTTTATTGGGTTTGGGAGTTTTGTAACACCAGCAGGAGGAAGGAATCCTGGAAATAATGTGCCAAAAATGGAGATACTTTTGCCAAAAAAGGGCCATTTTTAACCCCTTTGGCATCCCTGAGGCCCCGGTGGGATGGGGGTCTCCGGCATGCCATGACTTCGGGTGGTTTTGTCAAGGAAATCACACTGTTTTGGGGGCAAACAGCTGGAAAACAAGTCATGTGAATCAACACTGGCGCTGGCTTGGGGCTCCGAAAAATGACACATGGGGCTGGTTTGATAATAATTTCATTTTTGGGGTTGGAAAGGAGGATTTTAGCACAGTTGGGAGGGAGTTGTTGAAGCTTTGAGTGCTGGTAGCCTATGGCAGATGTTTCAGGGTGGTTTATTGATGCACCTGACAAGGAGCGTTATGGGTGACAGTGGGCTTTGAAGCCCAAATCCCACCTTTACCAACAACCGTTATTAGAAAATCGCTAATACTAAAAAAAAGTCTTTTCCTTCAAGGAAAAGTCTTGGATGGAAAGCCTTGGAAAAGCCCTAAGGACACCGAAGAAACCACGATGCTCTTGGATGCCACCCTTAAGCCCTACATCTTGCAAATGCAAGAAGCCACCAAATTTGGGGTGGGAAAATGAAAAAAAATGGGGGGGGAGGGGTGGTGTTCATTTTTTTTTTTCACTCGGGGCTGCCGTTTTGCACACAGGGATGTCATTTTGCTGCCCCACTTCTTTTTTTTTCCAGCACCCCTACCCCACAGAGGACGAGAAGAGGCAAATCGCTGCCCAAACCAACCTCACCCTCTTGCAAGTCAACAACTGGTGAGCTCATCGGTGGCCCATGCAGTCACCTTGCTGGCTTTAGAAATTTTTTCACGCTATTTTCGTGCTATATAATGCTTTTTCGGGGGGTAACTTGGGCGGTTAGGGATGATTTCTGGGAGACGGGCTTGGGTGTGTTTGCACGATGGCGTTCGTTTGTGATGTCTCAGTGCCCTCTCCTGGCAGACCCACTACATAGCAGCCTCCAACGCGGCTGGAAAAATTAATGCAATGGTGTGACATGCCACAGACAAATAAAACAGGGTAAAACCCCAGCTTTTTGGACCATGCAGCCACTTTCGAAAGGGTTTTACATTGCAACTCATTAAATTGTTATAACGTTCATTGTTCTAACTCAAAACTGATGTAATGACTCTTACTTACTCGAATGGTCTCTGTTTTCCCTGGAAAGGTTCATAAATGCCCGGCGGCGCATCCTACAGCCGATGCTCGACGCCAGCAACCCGGACCCAGCCCCCAAAGCCAAGAAAATCAAGTCTCAGCACCGGCCCACCCAGCGGTTCTGGCCCAACTCCATCGCCGCTGGGGTTCTGCAGCAGCAGGGTGGCAATTCGGGGACAAATCCTGATGGTAAGGACAATCCTGATGGCTTCTGCCCTTCCCGGATGGAGTGGCCATGCATTAAATTATGGCCTTAATAATTAGGATAATTAAGGATTTCTAGAGCCCTTTATCACCCTGTGGGGAAAAACATGTTGAAGAAGTGGCTCATGCAAGAAGATCCTTCCAGTTGGCCATCACAAAGGCGCTGGCAATGGGGCAGTGCCATCTCCTCAGCACAGGAACAGCCCTCAAGGATAACTCGCTCTGGGGCAACACTTGGGATATCTCCTGAGGTGCTGGGGAGGGGATAAAGGGGGAGTTGGGGAGAGGAGAGGAGACAAAACGAAGAAAGTTGAGAAGATGAAGATGAGATGAGAAGACAGATGAGACAAGATGGGAAGCGAGAAGATGAAGAGAGAACAGATGATGAAAATGAAGAGGAGTAGAGAAGATGAAGAGAAGGTGAAGAGAGCAGAGATGAGCATGGAGCAGGCAAGAGGGGAAGAGAGAAGATGAAGAGAAGGGAAGGTGGAAATTAAGAGAGCATGAAGAGAAGATCTGCCTAACCGATTTGGGCATCTACTTGCTCAAAAATGAAGGTTTCTTGTTATTTAATGAAGATACATTAGCTAAAAAAATTAAGGGTTGGCCTTCGGGGGGTGGCTGGGGCAGGTGGGACACCCTACAGGGTGCTCTGTCTAGGTACAGCTTTTCACTTGGGTTATTCTCGGTTTATGCACTTTTTTGTCCTTTTTATATTAGCTGGGAAGTCCTTATTTCTATGTATTTTTTTTTTTTAATTTCAGGCTCGCTCAGCATGGACAACCTGCAACCCCTCTCGTCAGCCACGGCCACCATGGCCATGCAGCAGGCCATGCTGGCGGCCCACGACGACTCCCTCGACGGCACCGAGGAGGAGGAGGAGGACGAGGAGGATGAGGACGAGATGGAGGAGGAGGAAGAAGAGGAGGAAGAGCTGGAGGAAGAGCCTGGTGGCCTCCCAGCGGCGCCCAGCGCCGACCTCGGCTTGGACCACAGTGACTCGCTGGAATAGCTCCTCCTGCGCCCTCCCCAAATCATTGACGGCACCGGAAACAAAACTCCCGCAAAAATGCCAAAAAAACCCGGCAAGAACAAAAACAAAATTGGTGAGAAAAAAGCAAATTGGAGGCGCTGGCAGATGCCCTGGCTGCCTACGGGAGCACGGGGACCACCATGTCGGCGTGTGGAAGTGAAGGACACATGTTTACAAGGCACATATTGTGGCCAGATTAATTTTTTTTTTCAGGTTTTATTTTTATTTTCCCCTTCCCTTCGTTTTTGGTAAAAAAAAGCGTTTTTAGGGGAAGCTGTTTTTCCCCACGCGATGCTTGGATGCTGTTGGGCGACACCAGGTTTTCACCGTGGGCCACTGCGTCCATCACTTGGATTTCTTGGTGCAAAAAACCCCCATCCCCACCCCAAGACTGATGCTTTTTGGGTTCTTCCCCCAAAAAGATGATTCACAGGCATAAATATTGGCACGCGGAGAAAAAAAAAAAAAATCGGCGAGTGCAAATTCTGCTTCAGGTCGGATCTGAGGAGGGTTTGGCACTCTTGACCCACCGGATTGCCCAAACCTCCCTGTTTTGGCCCCAATCCTGTGGCCGTTTGGTGACTCCGGATGCAACTTTCTGGAAAAGGGAGGAAATTCCCCCAAATCCTTTAATTTATGCGCTAAAAACCCATCAAATCTGGAAAAAAAACCCATCCCATCCTCGTCCTTAAGGGCTGAGACTGGACGCAGAGTTGGGGCAAAGGCTGCCGGGAGCAACTTTCCCAGGGTGTTTTGGCACCGAGTCAGGAAAAAATGGGGGGGAAAAAGGGTTTAAAAAGTACAGATTTTCACCCAAAATTGAATGGTGACCCCCAAGATTTGCCCGGGTGGAAGGAAATTCAATATTGTTGCTGGAAAGATGGTTTCTCCTTGATATTGTCCACCCGCATGGGAAAATGGTGGTTTTACCCCAGACGAGCCATGGGGGAGGGCGGCTCTGCAAAAAACCAACGTATTTTGGGTTTTTTTTTTTAAATGCTAGCAAAAGGGCAAATTTCTCCTTAAAATGTGGTGTGGGGGAAATGCAAAAGCAAACCCGGGTGATGCGGGGCAAAAATAATAAAGGAATTTTCTTCTGCAGGTTCCTCCTGTAAATGCAGGTTTCTGTAAGAAGGATCTTTTTTTTTTTTTTTTGCGGCTTTTTGCCGGTTTTGTCATTTTTTTTGGCTCTTGAAGAGTTGAGAAAAAAAAACAAAACGAGCAGCCGGGGGGGAAAAAAAAAACCGAGCGATGCAATGGGCAGAAAAGCCTATTTTTCGATACTGATCTGGCGTGAATGTAATCTGTAATTTCATAAAGAATTCATTGTAATTTAGTATTAATTCATGGCCATTTATTATAAAGTGCTACGAGATGAGGTTTCGCAGCTGTATTTTATTGGCAGCTTCTTCCTGCGAGCGGAGAAGCCCCCAAAATGGGTGAATAGCCCCCCAAAATGGGCAAAACTCCCCTCAAATAGGCAAATGAGTCCCAAAATGGGTGAATTGACCCAAATCCGCAATTGAGTGATGCGGCGCTAAATAGGATTTATACTTCCAAAAGTGATGCTCCCCCCAAAATAAGTGATGCCCCCCCAAATGAGCTCCAATGTGATTTTACCCCAAAATGTTGTTCTCCCAAAATGAGTGATACACCCCCAAAATGTTACACACCCCCCCTAAAATGAGTCATGCTCACCCCGAAATGAGTTATGTTCTCCAAAAATGAGTGATGTTCCCCAAAAAGGAATGATGGTACCCAAACAGGGCAACCCCCCCCCCCAAATGAGTGATTTTCCCTCAAAATAAGTGATGCTCCCCCAAAATGTTACACCCCTCCTAAAATAAGTGATGCTCACCCCAAAA
Source organism: Pygoscelis adeliae (assembly GCF_000699105.1). Lineage (NCBI taxonomy): Eukaryota > Metazoa > Chordata > Aves > Sphenisciformes > Spheniscidae > Pygoscelis > Pygoscelis adeliae. The sequence continues at coordinate 32,739 of NW_008825287.1, read as the reverse complement.
TGAGTTATATTCTCCAAAAATGAGGGATGTTCCCTAAAAACGAATTATGTTACCCAAGAGGGGTGATCCCCCCCCCCATATTAGTGATTCTCCCCCAAAATGAGTGATGCTCACCCCAAAATGAGTTATGTTCTCCAAAAATGAGTGATGCTCCCCAAAAAGGAGTGACCCACCCCAAAATGGGTGATGCTGCCCCAAAACGTTATGCTCCCCGAAAATGAGAGACGCTCGAGATGCTCCCCGAAATTGAAGTTTTCCCCCAAAAAAGTGGCATTTCCCCAAATAATGATATTCCTCAAAATGAGGGATGCCCTCCAAATATGAGCAATGGTCCCCAAAATTAGTGTCTCTCCTCCAAAATGAGTAATTTTTTGGAGCAGTGCCCCCAAAATGACTGATCTGCTCAAAACCATGATGCTCCCCAAAACGCTTCCCTCAAATGAGCAATTCTCCCCCCAAATGAGCAATACTCCCCAAAATGAGTGAAGTTCCCCCAAAATGATGCTCTCCCAAACCAGCGATCCTCCCAAAAATGAATGTCTCTCCCCAAAAGCAAGTGATGCTCCCAAAAATGAGTAAATCTCCCCAAAATAAGCGACTTCCCCCAAAATGACTGACTTTGCCCCCAAAATGGAGGGCACTCCCCAAAAATGAGCAATGACCCCTAAATTAGGGACTGTCCCCCCAAATGAGTGACAAACCCCAAAACTAAGCAATTCTCCCCAAAATGGAAGCCCCGCCCTCCTCCCCTAATGACCCGTTGCTAATGAATGGGTTGATTTTCTGGGGAAGAAAAGGTGAATTTTGCACAAATTTTAGCAGAAAATGGGGCTGCGGAAAAGCGAAAAATGGGAAAAATCCCCTCAAAATGGAATTCACAGCTGAATTTTGCTGCTGCAATCGTGGCGGCTGCCTGCGGCGCTGCAGCCGGCTGAGCACCCAGCAGCTCATTAGCCAGGAATCTGCATATTTTATAAAGTACTGAATATTCATGAGCAGCACAGCAGAATTTCCTTGGCGGTATTTTCTGCCAAAAAAGTGCATTTTTCTATCGAAAAGTTGCAAAACAACGTCACAAGCGGGGGATGAAGACTCCGGAGGCTGGTTGCTTAATTAATGAAACGAATTATTTATTTCCCAGCTGTGCAAAGGTGGGGGGAGTGCGCGGGGGGTGGGGGGCCACGGGCGACCCATTTTCCTCGGGTTTGACCCCGTTTTCGGGGGGCGCCGGGGTGGGGGGGACGCGAGGGCAGCGCCGCATCAGGTTGGGCAGAGCACTGCAAAGAGAGAGGTCATGGGTGTGCACCGGCGCACACGAGGGTGCACCAGGGATGTGTGGGGTTGCACGTGGGAGCACGATGATGCACGAGCATGCACGGGGACGCATGAGGATGCACGAGGATGCACGAATGCGCAGGGATGCACAAGGGTGCATGGGGATGCACGAGGATGCACAATGGTGCATGAGTGTGCACGGAGATGCATGAGGATGCACGATGATGCATGAATGCAATGGGGATGCACGAGGATGCACGAGTGTGCACAGGGATGCATGAGGATGCACGATGATGCATGAATGCAATGGGGATGCACGAGGATGCACGAGTGTGCACAGGGATGCATGAGGATGCACGATGATGCATGAATGCAATGGGGATGCACGAGGATGCACGAGTGTGCACAGGGATGCATGAGGATGCACGATGATGCATGAGTGTGCACGCGGATGCACGAGGATGCATGAGCACGCACAATGCACAGGCTTGCACTGGGATGCACAAGAGTGCACAAGCATGCACTGGGATACACAAGGGTGTGCAAGGGTGCACAATGATGCATAAGCCTGCATGGGGGTTGCATGAGGATACATGAGTGTGCATGGGGATGCATGGGGGTGCACAAGGGTGCATAAGCGTGCACACGTAAGCATGCAGAAAGGATGCATGGGCATGTATGAGGGCATGTGGGCACACAAGGATGCACAAGCATGCATGAGTGCTGCATGAGGCTGCCCAGTGGCTGCAAATGGGATGCACAGAGGATGCAGGAGGAACATGAAAGGGATGCACGAGGAATGCACAAGATTGGTGCAGGAAGGGTGCATGAGGGACGCGCGAGGATGCAGGAGGCTGCACAAGAGCTGTGTGGGAGATGCACAGGAATGCACAAGGATGCTCGGGTGATGCATGAGGGGTGCCCAGGAGATGCATGGAGGATGAATGGGGATGCATGAGGGATGCACGATGGTGCACGAGGGGTGAAAGGGGGTGCACAGGGGTTCATGAGGCTGCATGAAGGAAGCAGACGGGCCACGTAACGTTGCAAGGCAAGTGCAGGCAGAGTGATCTACGAAGGTGTGTGAGGATGCATGAGACCTGCACAAAGGATGCATGAGGGATGCACCGGAGATGCATAAGGCATGCATGGAGTTGCATGAGGGATGGGCAAGGGATGCACAAAGGATACAAGGGAGATGCACAAGGATGCAGAAAGGATGCACGGGAGATGCATGAAGGATGCATGAGGGATGCACAGGAGATGTACCTGGGATTCACACAGGATGCACGAAGGATGCACTGGAGATGCATAAGGGATGCATGGAGATGCATGAAGGATGCACAAAAGATGCCAGGGAGATGCACAAGGATGCTGACAGGATGCATGAGGATGCAGAAGGGGATCCATGGTGGATGCACAGAGGCACAAGGGCTGCACAGGGGCTGCATGAAGGATGCACGAGGGGTGCACGGGGGATGCACGAGGTGAGCAGATACCTTTGAGGATGTAGTCTGTGAGCAGTGTGGGCACCTTCTCGTTCCCCTCCTTCATGGCAAACAGGACTGCAAGGGAGAACGGAGCCATGAGCCCAGGCCCACAGCCCCCCAGGTGTCCCTTTTCCACCCAAAACCAGCCCCACAGTCGCCACAGAGACACTGCCAGAGTTTCCCACAATGCACCAGGCCTAAGAGCATCCAAAACAAGCACTTTCACCCCCAACCAGCCAGTCTGTGGCAATGCAGAACAAGTGTTTTACCCCCAGATCGGCACTGGTGTATGGTGCAAAAATGGGGGGGGGGGGGCTTTGCTGCGAATCAGCTGTGCTGCGGTGATGCAAAATGGGTGATCGCCCAAATCAGGGCACTGGGGTATGGGGCAAAAATGGGGGGGGGGGGCTTTGCTGCGAATCAGCTGTGCTGCGGTGATGCAAAATGGGTGATCGCACCCCAAATCAGCTGTGCTGCAAAATGGGTCTTCCCCCCCACCCCCAAATGGGCTTTGTTGCAATGATGCAACGTGAGCGACTGCACCTCAAATTGCCCATGCTGCGATGATGCAGAAAAAAAGGGGACTGCACCCCAAGCTGGCTGCACTGCAATGATGCACCCAAATCGCAGCTGCTGCAGCAATGCAAAATGTGCATTTACGTCCCAAATACGCCACACCGCAGTGATGCAAAACAGCTGATTCTGCCCCAGAACGGCAGCTTGAATGAATACTCCCCGTTGGGGGGCATCCGCAGGTCCTCAACGGAGGGTGGCGACCCCTTTTTCTCGTAGGGAATCACCGTGTTCAGGTACTGCAAAAAAAAACACCCCACCACCCCAAAAACCACCCAGATGGGACAAAACTGCCTATTTTTTGCACCACCTTGAGACAAATCACCCCAAATTGGTGCAAAAAGAGAGTATGTCTGCGATTTTCCTGCGATTGCATTTAATTTGCAGGTACTTTGGGGCTACCGAATTAATTGCATGCTGCAAAACCCACCCAAACATGAACCCCTGCTTAGGGAGGCTTTTTTGGGGCGAAAAATGGTGATTTTTGCAAGATGGATTAGCGGGGTGTAGGGGACGGAGTCGGGTTGTAAAATTAAAAAATATTTTAAAGGGGGGTTGGGGGGTGCAGGGG
>NW_008825287.1:21356-27891 GCF_000699105.1 Pygoscelis adeliae | reverse complement strand
AGCTCCCGCGCCGACAGCCGCCCCAGCCCTGCCGCCCGGGCGTCGCGGTTAGAGATGGGCACATGCCGACAGGGAGACGCACCGTGCCATTAGAGATGTGCATGGTGCGATTATTAAGATGCCTGGGGCGGTTAGTGGGCTGCCCGGTGCAATTGGTGAAACGCCCAGTGCAACAAGTGCAATGCACGGTGCAATAAACGAAACGCCCGGTGCAACAAGTGCAATGGACAGTGCAGTAAACGAAATGCCCAGTGCAATATGTGCAATGCACAGTGCAATAAACAAAATGCCCAGTGCAACAAGTGCAATGCACAGTGCAATAAACAAAATGCCCAGTGCAACAAGTGCAATGCGTGGTGCAATAAATGAAATGCCCGCTGCAATACGTGCAAGGCACAGTGCAATAAACAAAATGTCTGGTGCAGCTAGTGAAGTACACAGTGCAACCAGTGACATGCCTGGAGCAACTGCTGAAATGCCCAGTGCAATTAGGGAAATGCACGCTTAAGTTTGCAAAATGCTTCATGAAATTAGTGAGATGCACACTGCAACTATTAAGACGCACGGGGCGATTACTGGGCTGCTGGGTGCAACTGGTGGGCTGCCAGGTGCAATAAGTGCAATGCACCGTGCAATAAATGAAATGCCTGGTGCAACTAGGGACATGTCTGGAGCAATTACTCAAAAGCCCGGTGCAATCACTGACGTGCATGGTGCGATTAGGAAAATGCACTCTGAAGTTTGCAAAACGCTTCGTGCAATTAGTGCGATGCAGGCTGCAATTATTAAGATGCAGAGGGTGATCAGTGGGCTGCCCGGTGCAACTGGTGAGGGAGGCACCGGTGCAGCACGTGCAATGCACGCTGAAAGTAGGGAAATGCCTGGTGCAGTTAGCGGGATGCCCAGTGCAATTAGTGTAACGCACACTGAAGCTTGCAAAATGCCTTATGCAACTAGCGAGACACACAGCACGATCATTACGGTGCTGGGGGCGATTGGCGGGATGGCTGGTGCAATTAGTGAAATGTACGGTGCAATAAATGAAATGCCTGGTGCAACTAGTGACATCACAGCAGAGGTAGGGAAATGCACACTGGAGGTTGCAAAATCGCATTACATAATCAGTGAGAGGCACACTGCAATTATTAAGACAACGGGGGCAATTAGCGTGCTGCCCGCTGCAATGGGGTGAAACACCCAGCGCAGTAAGTGCAACGCACAGTGCAACGCGGGAAATGCCCGGTACAACTAGTGGCATGCCCAGTGCAATTAGTAAAATACACAGTGCAATCAGTGCCGTGTCTGGTGCAGGTAGCGTCATTCCTGGTGCAATCAGTAAGCTGCCTGATACAATTAGTGACATGCCTGGAGCAATCAGCGGAATGCACACTGCATGAGGGAAACACCTGATGCAATTAGTAACGGGCCTAGTGCAATTAGTGATATGCACAATGCAAATTACTGGCGTGTCCATTGGAAATAGTGATATGCCTGTGCAATTAGTGACGGGCATGGCGCAAGTGAACACACGCTACATTTAGTGAAGTTCCCGGGGCAATTAGTGAAATGCACAGCGCAATTAGTGAAATGCACACTGAAACTGTTAAAATTCTCCACATGATTAATGAGCTGCACGGTGCATTTATTGAACCGCCAATCAATAAACACATCGTGCAATTACTGAAATGCCCAGCGTCATAAATGATGTGCCCAGAGCAATTACGGAATTGCCTGGTGCAATCAGTGACATGCACAGTGCAATAAATAAAATGCACTGTGCAATTAGGGGAAGGCGCAGAGCAATTAGCAAGATGCCTGGGGCGATTAGTGACATGCACCATGCCGTTGGTGAAAAGTGTATGGTGCATTTAGTGGCATGCAGTGCAGAGTGCACGTAGAGAAATGCACCGCATGCTGCACTGTGCAATCAGTTAAATGCATGCTGCACGGTGCACTTGGCAGCATGCATGGTGCTCTTGGTGAAACGCATAATGCGATTAGTGAACAGTACCACCAGATTTTCCATGGATTTAGGAAAATGCATGGCGCAGTCAGGAGAATGCCCGCCGCACCGTGCATACAGTGGCAATCGGTGCATTCAGGGGAGCGACACACTCAGCACAATGCGCAGTGCAGTCAGGAACATGCACCACGCATGGCTCAGTGAAGCGCCCGGCGCATTCAGTCACAGGCTCGGTGCTGGCAAGAGAGTGCATTGCCTGAAATGCGGGATGCAAACAGCGGAACGCAGAGCACACCAGGCATTTTTGCAAAACGCATGGCAAGCGGAGCAAAAAGCTCAGCGCGCAGGGACAAAGGACAGTGCACGACACTGTCGGTGCAAGGCACAGCACATGTAACGAACGGCACAGGGCGTTTTGCAAAACGCCGAGTGCTTTAGGGAGAGGCGCAACACATTTAGCAAAATGTGTTGAGCGCAACAGGCGACGCACGAGGCGTTTTGCAAAATGCATGGCGCTCCTGGCGAAACCCCAGGTGCATTTAAAGCAATACTAAAAGCAAGACCCACGTGGGCTTAATTTTTTGCCAAGAGCCCCCTCCTGGCCAAACAGTGTGTGAACACTGGAGCAAGCCAGCCCTGAAGCCTGGAGAGACTCAGTTGTCCAATTTGGTTGGAATTGCACCCAAAAAGTGACTGGCCCGGATTTTGCTGGCCGTACCTTCGTGGGAGCAGTTGTTGTTGAAGGCAGGGGAGAAAGCACGCAGCTCGTGCAGAAGGATGGGCTCCGTGCCCCCACCACCACCTTCGCCTTCAGCATCGGCCTCTGTTTCCTCCTCTTCCTCCTCCTCGTCCTCATCACCCTCAGGGTCAGCCTCAGGGTCAGGCGAACTCTGCATCAGCTCCTCCAGCTCCTCGATGACCTGCAGGGCATCACTGTCCTCCATCTGCACCTGCATCCTGCCTCCACCTCGCATCTACACCCTGCAGCCTACAGCTACATCCTGCATCTGCACCTGCACGCTGCATCCGCGTCCTGCACCCACATCTGCAACCTTCTCCCTTCATCCCGCACCTGCATCCTCCATCTGTATCAGCATCCCGCATCCTCCATCCTCCCCTTCGTCCTCCATCTGCACCCTGCTTCCTCCATCCTGCATCTGCATCCATCCGTACCCTGCGTCCTCGACCTGCATCCTGCATCTGCCTCCCACATTCCCATCTGCATCCAAATCCCACATCCCACATCCACACCCCCCCGGACCTGCATCTACATCCACATCTGCGCCCTGCACCTATGTGCGCATCCTGCTCCCTTCACCCTGCATCCTCCACCTGCATCTTGGACCCTGTACTTGCACCTGCATCTGCACCCTCTATCCAGCATCCACCCCCTGCAACTGGCACCTGCATCCTGCATCCCACATCTGCATCCCGCCTCTGCCCCCCATGTTTTCATCCTTCATCCCGTGCCACCCATTTGCATCCAGCACCCCGCACCCATGTTCCCATCTGCACCCAAATCCCACAACGGCACCCACAACCTGCACCTCCGTCTACATCCGAGTCTGCATCCCGTGCCCTGCATCCCACATCCCAAGATGATGGTATTTGGCCATTTTTGCGCTTTCAGCACATGGCCACGGCACTGGGGTGGGCTGAGGCCATGCTGGGGGGCTAAAGCCTGGCTTTTGGGGGACACGCAGGCAATCAGGTGCCCACCGGGGCCAGGGGTACCTGCTCAGCTGTCAGCAGCGGCTCCTCGTTGATGCCCGAGTCTTGCTCACTCCTCTCAGTGAGCTCCTCCTCCTCCTCCTCCTTCTCGCAGAGCTGCAGGAGACACAGGCTGGGCGGCCTTGGTGGCACCGCAGGCACAGCCCGGCACAGGCATGGCCCCAGCATGGACACAGGCATGGCCCCGGCCCTGGCACAGGGAGAGCCACCAGGGAACCACAGCTCAGGGGGACATGCTGCACGGGCGGGTTTGCATGGGGAGACATTGGATAGAGACGTGGATGGGGACGTTGGACAGGGAGACATTGGATGGGGAGACACTGGGTGAGGGCATTGGGTGGAGACGTTGGATGGGGATCTTGGGTGGAGACGTTGGATGGGAACATTGGATGGAAGGATGTTGGACAGGGAACTGGATAGAGATAGATGGAGATGTTGGATGGGGAAATGTTGGACAGGGATGTTGGATGGGACTTTGGGTAGGGACTTTGCACGGGGACGCTGGATGGGGATGCTGGAGACGTTGGAGAGGGAGATGATGGACAGGGAAGCATTGGATGGGGAAGTGTTGTAAGGAGATGGATAGAGATGTTGGATGGGCAGTCGTTGGATGGAGACATTGGACTGGGAAGTTGGACAGGGAGAAGTACAGGTACGTTGGATGGAGATGGATGGAGAGATGTTTTAATTAATATATTGGACAGTGACATTGGATGGTGAGGTGTTGGAGATGCTGGATGGAGATGCTGGGGATGTTGGATGGGGAGACGATGGATGGTGAAGCGGAATGGGGAAGAGGTCAGATGGAGACACTGGATGGGGACATTAGATGGGGAGATGTCGGAGGATAACATTGGATGGGGAGCTGATGGATGGAGATGTTGGATGGAGATGTTGGATGGAGATGTTGGATGGTGGGGCGTCTTCTTTTTTTTCACCTCCTTTCACAGGCTTTTTCACCTTTTCAGAAAATAACCCAAGAAATTTACCTTCTCCTCCCCCTTTAGCATCAGGTTGTGTAACATCCAAACGGGCTAAATTCAGTGGATTTTGGGGTATCTTTGTAGCCCTCCCACAACCCCAAATGCAGCTATTCACAGCATGAACTCACTACAACGAAGAAAACACTATTTTCTACCCCAAAAAATACACCACCTCATCCCTGGCGTAGAGGCAAATTAGCAAAGACCAGATTGCCAAACCAAACACTTAATTTTGCCTGGTTTAGTGTGTTTTCCTCCTAAAATGTGGATACCCACTGTGTTGGTGCTGCGGCACCCCAAAAATACCATTTCCGCACCAGGCCCGGGGATGTGGGACCGGTGGCCCCATGGGCTGCACAAGGGCCGTCAGCGTTGGGGCTGGGGGGTCGGGGGGGGGGGGGGGGGGGGCACAGCCATGCCTGGGGGTCGGTGCCGTCGGGGGCTTCAGCCCCGGGGAGCAGCCAGGGCCGGGGGGAGCCCCGGGGGGCGAAGCCATCGGTGAGAGCATCCCAGACCCTGCAGGTAGGTGGGTGGTGAGCGGCGATCCCAAAATGTTGCCTCCCAGAAAGCCGTCCCAAAACAGCATGCCAAAATGCCTCAAAACACCCCAAAATGCAGCCCTGGAACACCTTGAAATGCCCCCCCCAAATCCCAAAACACCACTGAGATGCCTGACACATCCCAAAACACCCCAAATGATGTCCTAGAAGACCACAAATGCTGCCCTAGAAGACCACAAACGATGCCCTAGAAGACTCCAAAGCTTCTCAAAATATCATCGTGAAATACGGCCCTGAAATACCCTGAAGTACCCCAAAATGCTGCCCCAGCATTTGACATGTCCCCAAACATTGCCATCAAAATACCCCCAAAAAGGTCACTGCAATGTCCCAAAATGTCCCCAGATGCCCCAAAAGACCACCCTGAAATGCTCCAAAATGCCATCCCAAATCATCACCATGATGTCCTGAAATGCCCCCAAACATTCTGAAATGTCCCCAAAGCCCCAGAAACACCCCAAAATGCCATCCTAAAGCACTGCCCCAAAGCCCCAGGACTCTCTGAAAGGCGTCAAAACACCTCAAAACACTGCCCTGGAATACCCCAAAATGTCCCAAAATGTTCTTCTGCAACACCCCAAAATGCCTCTAAAGGTCCCAAAGCTCCAAAATGCCCTGAAATGCCCCAAAATGCCACCCTGAAACACCTAAAAATGGCCCCAAAAGCCACAATGCTCCAAAATGCCACCATGAACTGCTCCAAACCACCCCCCAAAAAAACCCACATATCCTAAAGTGCCCCAAAACATCCCAAAATGCCACCTTTGAACACCCAGAAATACCCTAAAATGCTTTCCTGAAACACTGCCCCAAAATGCTCCATAATGTCCCAAAATGCTGCCCCAGAACACCCCGAAACATCTCAAAATGCTGTCCCAAAACCACCACCCCAAAAAGCCCTCAAACACTCCAAAATACTGCCCTGACACCCCAAAACACCACTGGGAAAGACCCCAAAATGCTGTCCTGAAACATTGCCCAGAAACACCCTGAAATGCCTCAAAAAGCTGCCCTGATACCCCAAAGAAATACCCTAAAATGCCACTGTGATGCTCCAGAACGTCCCCAAATTGCCCAACACCCCAAAACGCTTCTGCAATGCCCGAAATGCCTCAAAACTCCCCAAAATGCTGCCCTGGAACATGCTGAAATGCCCCAAAATGCCGTCACAGCACCCCAAAATGCCACCCTGAAACAGCCCTGAAACACCCCAAAACTGCTCTGAAATACCCCCAAAACCAGCTGTGATGCCCTGACCCCCCCCCCAACCTCCCAAAATACCCTGAAATGCTGCCCCA
>NW_008825287.1:16000-21192 GCF_000699105.1 Pygoscelis adeliae | reverse complement strand
AAAGGGGGGAAAAGGGTGGTTAAAAAAGGGAAAAAATGTGAAAAAAGTAAAAAAATGTGAAAGAAAGGTGAAAAAGAGGAAAAAGAGGGGGAAAAGGGGGGAAGGGGGAAAAGGGTAAAAAGGGGGGAAAAGAGAAAAAAGGGGAAAAAGGGGAAAAAGGGGGGAAAAGAGGGGAAAGGGGGAAAAAGGGAAAACAGGAGAAAAGAGGAGAAAAAAGGGGTAAAGAAGATGGGGGGAAAAGGGCAAAAGGGGGGAAAATGGGGGAAAGTGAAGGAAGGGAAAATGGGGTTAAAAGAGGGGAAATGGAAGAAAAAATTATAAAGGGGGGAAGGAAAAAGGGGGAAAAGTGGGAAAGAAGGGAAAAAGGGGGAGAAAGGGAAAGATGGGGAACAGGGGAAGGAGGAAAAGGGGTAAAAGAGGGAAAAAGGCAAAAATAGGGGAAAAAAGGGGAAATGGGGAAAAAGAGAAAATGCAAGAAAAAAGGCGGAATGAGGGGAAAAGGGAAAAAGGTGGAAAAGTGGAGGAAAAGGGAGAAAAGGGGGAGAAAGGAAAGAACTGAAAAGGGGCAACGTTTGGAAAAAGGTCAAAAATGGGGAAAAAGGCACAAAAAGAGATTAGATTTCTCCCCAATTAAGGCAAACCCACCCACTAAAACAAGTGGTTTTTTTAGTCCGACATGGCGCCACGTCCACGCACATCCCAATTCCCCCTAAATCGCCCCCAAACCGCCTGCCCCTCCCCAGCCCCCAAAACCGCTCGTTTTGGGGTATTTCTCTCATCCCCCTCCTCAGCCGATCTTAATTCCACCCGAAATCACATATTTCACAAATTAACGCACAAAAATGTGCATGTCAAACCCAATATTGCTATTTCTAATGGAAACGCAGCAAATAAGGAAAAAATTGTGTTCCCCTGCAACTTGGTTTTTTTCCCCGCTCTTAAAGGGCCAGCACCCTGCAGGGTCAGGCAAGCGGCAGCAGCAGATTTCTGGGTTAATTATGGCAAGAATTGGTTAATGATTAGGGAAATACAGCGCCTTTAAGGCCCCAGCCCATCCCCCGCCCGTGCACACAGGGCTCATTCAAAAGGGAGGGAAAAAAAAAAAAGCCCTGTTTTGCCCAAACTGACCCAAAAAGACACAATGAGCAGCACAAAGCGGCACTGCGAGCCGGCTGCCGGCGACAGCGCGGCGCTCCCGGCACCTGGACAAAATGCGTTTTTCTCTGAAAAACCATCAGTTTGGCCAATTACGAAAAGCAATTCAGCCTCAGTGGATTTTGGTGGGAAAAAAAAACACGCCCAAACAAAACAGGTTTGGGGGCCTTTGGGTTGAAAACAACCACTTTGCATGGTGAAAAATGAGTATTAGGAATTGCAGCCTGGGGAGTAATCCCCATTAAACACAGAAAAAGCCATTAGAAGGGCGTTAATGTATAAACATCGCTGAAAAAACCACACAAATTTGGCAAAAAAAGGGCATTTTGCAACAAAAAGGAGGTTTTTAATGAAAATTTAGATTTTAATGCAAATGCCACTATATTGTGGCAGGGCTGGGGGGATTTTGCCCCAAACTGGCTGCCCCCTGGCTTGGTGCAGAGCTTGCACGCTGCAAGCAGGAGGCTAAGGTCTACTCACACCTTACTCAAGGTTTACACTCACCCACCCCGGGGCTCTCCTTACATAGACTGAGCCTGCTGTGACTCCCTGCAATGCGACACGGGGCACCCTGCTGTGCCTCCTGATAGGATGCTACACAGCTGCTCCAAGGATGCTACACAGCTACTCCAAGGATCCTACACAGCTACTCCAAGGCGCTGCGTGATCACACCACAGCGCAGGGGGCTGATTTGCACGTGGTGGAGATCTTGCAAGCATGCAGGGAGGTGCAGTAGGCTCCAGAGGGGCTTTACTTATAAGATACTACACTGCTATTCTGATGTGCTACACAACCACTCTGCAATGGGGTAGGCCGGTCTGCACGCCGTGGGACGGGGTGTATCTCATGACCATGCAAGGAAGCATGCGGGCCCAAGGGTGACCTACTCATAGGATCCTACACAGCTACTCCAAGGATCCTACACAGCTACTCCTAGATAGGACACTACACAGCTACTCCACACTGCTGCATGACTACGTCGTGATGCAGGGGGCTGAGCTGCATGTGGGGTGTACCTTGCTAGCGTGCAAGGCGGCATGCAGACCCCGAGGGAGTCCTTACTCATAGGATACTACAGCGCTATTCCTGACATGTTGTATGATCGTGCCACAATGCAGGGAGCTGGTCAGGGAAGTCTTGCAAGGGTGCAAGGAGGTGCACAGGCCGTGAGGGGGCTTACTAACAGGTTACTACACCACTACTTTGCTGTGTTGCATGACCACGCTGCAATGTAGGGAGACAGTTTGCATTGCTGGGGGGGGGGGGGGGCCTTACTCACTCCTCATCCTGGAGGCGCTCCTCCTCCTCCTGCGCCTGGAGATGCCCCCGCACGGGGGCCAGACCCTCGGTGGCAGCATCGTAGTTGCGGAAGCAGACAGTGAGCTTCTCATCGAATTCCTGCACCAGGTCCTCCATCGACTTGAAGCTCATCATCTCAGCCGAGAAGCTCTCCAGCTCGGCCAGCGCCGGGTCCGCAGTGCGTTGCGGGGTTCCCCCATCGTCCCCAGGCCCCTCCTCGAACTCCTCCTCCAGGCTTACCAGGGGCGCCTCCATCCTCCTCAATGCCGACGCGCCGCCTTAGCTGCGGGGAGAGGGTGCCCGTGAGGCACCAGGCTACTCACAGGTTACAACACAGGGTTCCCCGTTCCCTTTGCTGCCGCCGTGCTGGCTGAAACCCTACTGCCAGGGCTATTATGCCACCAACAGTATCTCTGTAGTATCCTAGTAGTATCCCAACAGCATCTTAGTACTGTCTTCATAGAAACATGATGATATCCTGACACTGTACTAGTAGTATTTTACTAGTAGCAACAAAGTGTTGATAGTGGCCCAAAAGTATCTTAGTGCTACCCTGATAGCATATAAAAAGTATCATAACACTACCTTTTTTACTGAACTGGTAGTATCTTAGTAGTATCCTTATACTATATCAATATCTTAGTAGTGGCCTGAAAGTATCATACTAGTATCAGCAATGTGCAGACAGTATCCCAAAAGTTTGAGTGTTGCCCTGACAGCATCCCAGAAGTATCTTACCACCACCTTTTCTAGTGCCCTTGTAGTATCTCAGAAGTATCCTTACTGATATCCTACTAGCATCCTAACAGCATCCTACTAAGAAATGAGTACTGTCCTGATAGCACCTTAGCAGCGCTGTGATAATATCCTGATATTATCATAGTAGTACCCTGATACTGTCTTAGTAGTATCCTAGTAATGGCCCTGTAGTATCTTGGTAGTGCCTCAATAGTATTGTGAAAGTATCTCAGCAGTATCTTTTGGAGTATAAGCAGTATCCTGATAATATCTTAGCAGCATCCTGATAGTACCTTTGTGCTACACTGAGAGTATCCTAGTAGCAGCTATTGAATAGCTCAGCATTGCTCTGATGTTGTACTAGCACAGGTAGTAGTATCCCGATACTATGTCAGGAGCATCCCAATAGCATCCTAGTTACATCCTAAGAGTGCCCTGATAGTATCACAGTAGTATATGAGCAGTGTCCTGATAGGATCCTAATAGTGTCGTAATGGTATATAGCTATTATCTTAGTAGTGTCCTGATAGTATTTTGGTAGTGCCGTGTAATATCCAGATATATCATCTTAGTGCCATGTTACTATGCTGAAAGCATCTTAACCGTATCTATCGTAGTATCCTCAGAGTACCCTGATGCTGTGTCAGCACTGCCCCAGTGGTACCTTCATAATAGTATCTCAGCACCAACCCTGGGAAGATGCTGGAAATATCTTAGTAGTGTCCTGACAGCATCCTGGTAGTGCCCTGACAGTACCTTAGCAGCGTTCTCGCAGTATCCTAGTAGCATCCGCATAGTATCCTGACAGTATCCTAGTGCCACCCTGAGAGTGCCTTAGTACTGCCTGCAGAGCATCCTGACAGCATCTTAGTAAAGTCCTGAGAGCATCTTAGTAGCATCCTAGTAGCATCCTGAGAGTATCTCAGCTGTGTCTTGATAGTATCTCACTACTCCTCACAAGGTTACTGAGAGTATCCCAGTAGTATCTTAGCACAAGCCTCATAGGAAGCAAATAGTAACCTAGTAGTAAGCCAGTAATAGTCCAGTAAAGGTGCCACTGCCCCAACCCACTCACCCAGCCCCAGTCACGCCTCCCCTGGAGAGGGGGAGGAGAGCAGAAACACACCGCAGCTTTTGGGGGAAAACCTGGCCAGACTGGGGCTTTGAGTACTGCCTGTGCACAGGTGCACCTGCACCCATGTGCAGCATGTCTGCATGCCCACTGTGCACACGTGCACCCCCACATGCGTGCAGCACTGGGTGTGCATGAACCTCCACAAGGTCTGCACGCACGCACCCTGTGCAGGCATGCACCCCTGTGCATGCATGCACCCCCACATCTGTACGGGGTGCGTGTACACCCCTGTGTGTGTGCACTTGAGGGCAGACGCATGCACGGTGCACACATATGTTGCTCGCATGTCATGGTGCATGTGTGCATGGGGTGCGTGCACACCCAGGGGTGCGCATGCACATACACCGACCCTGCACCTACGCACTCTGCAGGTATGCACCCTGTGCCTGCCTGCACCTCTGCAGATGTGCAGCCCTACGCATGCATGCAGAGCGCACACACACAGGGGCCCACCCGTGGGAGTGCACGTGTGCAAGGGGTGCGTGCAGATGAAGGTGCATGCACGCACGGTGCACCCACGCTGCATTGATGCACAAGGGTGCAAGCGCCCACTGCACACATGTGCACCTCCACACGCATGTGCCCCTGTGGATGCATGCACCCCCCACGCGCACTGTGCAAGTATGCACCTCGTGCACGCATGCACCGCTGTGCATGCATGCATCCCCATACACGCACACCGTGCATGCACCATGTACCCCAACATGCCTGCACCATTCACATACAACCCCCTCCGGGCACCCCCAAACGCGAGCTCCCCGGTTGCATGCACACACCTGCACATGCCTGCGCTGCGCACGCTGCACCCCCTGCCTGCACGCACCCCCGTACATGCAGCTCTGTGCATACACACACCCATGCACC
>NW_008825287.1:8254-15234 GCF_000699105.1 Pygoscelis adeliae | reverse complement strand
GGAGGGGTGACGTCACCGGGAAGGTGGGCGCCGGTCGTGGTCAAGGGAGCCGTGACGTCATCCCCCCCGGGGGGGGGTCTGCAACCTTTTTCGAGCCCTAAAATATTGTTGGGCTCCCCGCCCCCCGAGGTTTATCTATTTATTTATCCACGTGCACATCTGCACCAATGTGTTATGTACATTTTAAACAGAAATGTAAAAAAAGCCCAGATAAAGATGAAATAGTATCTCCAAAAAGATTTATTTTCTTTATTAACGGTCCAGAAAATCTTTTTCCTCTCAAAAAAACAAAAAAAAGAGTTGGTTTTTTTTTTAATTAAGCATGTTTTAGAGCAATGGGGGATTTTTTTTTTTTTTAAATCTCGGCTTAACAGTTTGCAGCGCAGCTATTTGAAGCTCTGGTTTTAAGCTCCGCTCCCCCTGAGACCAGCTTTAAGCTCCGTTTCCCCTGATACCGGGTTTAACGGCTGGCCTCACGCGGCTACGGGGATGCAAAGGGAGGACGAGCACTGTTGGCTGCGCTCGCCGACTCCTTTTCCATGCCGATTTTTACCGCGGCAGGACAGAAGAAGGGGGTCCCCCCCGGCACACGGCTTTTTGTCGTTCGTATTAAGTGAGAAACCTCAAAAAAGGCTGCAAAACATTTATTGTTAAGCTTAGTGAAATTCTGCGGCGCTGAAGAAACGGGAGAGGTTTGTCTTCACGCTCTGGATGCTTCATTCTTTCGTGTCCTGCTAATCGTGGCGACTTTGTATGATCGTTAACTCATGTCTTAAGGCACAATACGTAGTTAGGGCGAGGTTTATAATTCGCAATAGGGGATGTAAATCCGTATTTGGTGGTTGAGTCCCCATCCCTGGAAGTATTTAAAAGACGGGTAGATGAGGCGCTGAGGGACATGGTTTAGTGGGCATGGGGGTGTTGGGTCGA
Source organism: Pygoscelis adeliae (assembly GCF_000699105.1). Lineage (NCBI taxonomy): Eukaryota > Metazoa > Chordata > Aves > Sphenisciformes > Spheniscidae > Pygoscelis > Pygoscelis adeliae. The sequence continues at coordinate 14,304 of NW_008825287.1, read as the reverse complement.
CGGTTGGACTCGATGATCTTGGAGGTCTTTTCCAACCTTAATGATTCCATGATTCTATGATTCTATGATTTCATGTAGCCTTCTTGTCTAATAGTAAACCAATAAACTGCTCCTGCCATAAAAACTTTAACAGAATTAATCAAACAATTAGAGTAATAATTAGGGTATTATAGGGGAAAATATAACCATATTCATCATATAACAGCCCCATACGGCCTGTTAAAAAAACAGATGGGACGCGGCACATGGCTATAGGGCTTCAAATAAAGTCACTGACCCTCTGACAGCTGCTGTTCTTAGCATGGTAGATACAATTAATGCAGTAAATGAATGTGCTAGCTATGTGTTAGATGTAAAAGATCTATTCTTTATGATCCCAATACAAGAGCAAAAGTTGGGATGGAATACAGTACGCCTTTCATCGCCTACCGCAAGGTGATTAATAGCCGTCCCGTTGCTCATGCCATGTTGGCTAAAGAGGTAGGATCAATCATCCTGCCACCCGAAGTGACAATTTTACAATATGTAAATGATATTCTGATCAGGGGACCAGATGAGGAAACGGTTGGCCAAAGTATGAATGTTGTTGTCCAGCATTTACAGGAATTAAACATTAACGTTCCTGACTCAACATGGCAAGGACCAAGTCAAGAGGTTACATTTTTAGGTACCTGATGGAAAAGGTAAAGGAGGATGGAAAACTCTGCCATCCGGCACAGAAAAAGAAGAAAAGAAGAAAAGAGAAAAAGAAGAAATAAAAGAAGAAGAAATAAAAGAAGAAGAAATAAAAGAAGAAAACAGAAAAGGAGAAAACCACAGTATGGAACTGAGATCAGAAAAATCATGAAGCATCAACTGCTTTAAAAGATGAAACTTTTACTTACCGCTCTATGGGACCCATCCACCCTACGCTCAGTGGGACCCATCCGCCCTACGCTCAGTGGGACCCATCCGCCCTACGGTCAGTAGGACCCAATCACCCTACACGCCCACTTACACCACATATAGGCATAGGTGATAATGTTTATCAAAGGGGATGGCAGCAAGACGTGCAAGGTAGAAAGGATTCCCCTATTACCTTTGGCTCTAAATCCTGGCAAGGCTCCTAGAGGACCTACGCTCCATTTTAGAAAGTGCTACTAGCGGCATACGAAGGGCTACCAACTATTGAGCCATTAACTCAAGAAAGATAAATTATGTGTGCCTATTCCTATTTTAAAATTGATTTTAACTAGTAAGCCGCTACCCCTAGGTGTAGCGCAAAAGACTACGGTACAGCGACAGGCTTTGTCTATACGTCACCGAGTGGCAAGTGATGGGATGAATATGGAAAACAAGCTATGGGAGAGCGTAGAGCGAATTGGGATGCCTGTGGAGTACTCCCAGCCACCCTCCTCCCCGATAACTCGTAGAGACCAGGGAAGCTTTCACGGAAGTAATCGATGGCTCTGGCAGAGCTCAGAGCGGTGGAGATGGCCCTGGAGCAAGGAGCCACTTGTGTCTGTACATAGACTCATACACCGTAGGAGCAGGTGCCCCCCCAGTGAAAAACATTTGGTGAAAAAACAATGAAAAATTGGATGAAAACCAACCGGCGAGTAAATGCAAGAAACATATGGGGGAAACCACATTGGAAAAATATTTATGATATAGGTCAGTCTAAGAGCATATCCATTTTTTGTCACACAGTGGTGCAGTACAGGTGAAAAGGACAACAGATACTTACCAATCTCAAGCAAGGTAAATGACTTTGAGAAACTTGTCAAGGAGATCGTATTGGTCCCTTAAAGCAAACACTGGGAAGACTGGAAATACATCCTCCCAAGAGTAGAAATAATTAGTGGTATAAGGAATGAACCCCTATCAAAGTCCTGGGGACGAGATGGTGGTTAAACACCCAGCTCAGGGAGTGATCTGGGTGACTGTTGTTTTACGGAGGAGAAGGAGCATAGAATGCTCCAGGCACTAAGGGGAGTAAGTTAACCGTAACTGAGGCTCGGATTATGTCCAAGACCTAGGTGTCTTCTCTTACAGGAAAATGTGTTTCCTTATCACTGTGGGAGCACCGATAACTGGAACATATGCCCAAAACCTGCCTCTAACAGGTTCTGCCTTTCTATGTTGCCCATGGGACAACTCAGGTATTGAAGATCATAGAATATGTCGAGCTGGAAGTGACCCATAAGGATCATTGAGTCCAACCCCCAAGATAAGTCGTAAGCCATCTTTAGAACTACATTTACAGGAGGAATGCCATCTGTAATAGCACGAGCTCAAGGACTGATAGTAGGCAATAATGTCACACTAACCCGAGTTCTAAGGTTAATCTAAATTTAACTATTTGTAAAAACACTCTACGAGAGCTGCACATGGTTTTGACAATAGAGTGAAACGGGTACCTACAGTGGCAGGAGATAGTTTGCATTGTAATACTAATTGTGAAATCAGTAAATGTTGCACCTACCTGCTATCAGGTTGAGGATGGACCTGCCCTACCATGCCTAAAGCTCCAGAATTATGCAGTAGGAAACACTCGCCTAATACCTGCATCTGGCAACGTATGTATGGTAATGAGACATGAGTATGTGACAACAGTTTTAGATGTTTGTGTGCCCACCTTCAATACTATTCACTTTGAAGATGATGTAGATTTTGGACATTTGCCATTGTAATGTGGCATATGTTTTTGACCAAATCATTAAGCAGAGTTGCTGGTTAACTTCTCATCTGACCGAACAAAAGATGTCTTCCTTTGCGCCATTTAAAACATTGGTAGCATTTGGCATGACCTTGCGTCAACTAGACAACTTTCTCAAGCAAAACACTAAGGTTACTCAACGTCTGTCTGAAACTGAAAAATACTTAGAAGAAAGAGAAGTAAAAATTAGATATGATGATATATATTAACTGATATATGATAATATATATGAACTGATTGGGTTGGCAAAAGTGGCAACCAATCTTACTGTTGCAAAGAAGCTGACTTTATCTCAACACAAAGAGGACCAGAAGATGGCCTTTGTTTTAGGTAAGCAGTTACGTTAGTTGAGTGGATCAACTGCTGCTGTAAATGTGTCTCCCTGAGTTAGCCAGAACAGCATGAGGGGAGAGAATATGTGGCTCAGCCCAACATAGAGTATAACAACTAAACAACTAAAAAAAAATTTCAGAGAGAGCAACGGGCTTGAGCTGGCTTCAGCCCATGTATTCCTTCCTGGCGATGGGGGATGCCCAGCATCATGACAGTGGGCATAGCATGGAGGTCGGTAACAGGCATGCCATTGGTATTGTGGTTAAACTATGCATTGCAATTGCTATGTTTTGCTAAGTGTAACTTACATCTGCATTGTGGTTTCAGTACATCACTCTGTGATGTACAGAAATCCCATGTAACAACAACTATCTTCAAAAAAGTAAATTTGATATTAAACACTACAACCCCCGTGCATGGAATATCTAAAAGAACTTGGTTAGAGAGTATTGGGCAAACACCCCAACCAGCAGCTTCTTGATGTTGGGCTGCTCCCTTTCATCACACCTCTTTTCCATTTTCCCTTGCTCCTCTCTGACTCAGCCAGATCCCTGCCTTTGGCTCTTCCCCTGAACAACTAGCATGAACTTTGCACGCGCCCACAATTGTCTTCACATGTCCCAGAAGAAGTTCTGCATGGTGCCCCAAGCCCCGTCCAATATTCCACAAGGAGCTTGCTCTTCGCAGGAGACCCAGGATAATTTTGTCTCCCTGTGGTCAGTTACGGAGCCCTGGTTGGCCCTCTCCAAAGTTTCACTAGGGAGGTTCCTTCAGTGCCTGTCCAACGGTGACCCAAGAGCTCTGGAAGAGATCTGTGGGGCACCTGATCCACAGCACCACATCCCAGCCCTGCTTGGGGCTCGGGTGGAAATGGGTAAAAGCTTTCCTGCAGGGAAGGAGGGCTAGAGAGGGAAGCCTGATCCTCCGAGAGGGAAGGAACTAGGGCAGGGGTGGGCTTAGTCCTCATTCTAGCCCTCAGTAACAGGAACGTCACACCTCACCACTTTGCTGAGCTGCCACAGCGGGGCTGTTCTGGGCAGGACATAGACAACAAAGAGGGAGCCATAGAAAATGGTGACGATGGTGGGCTGGTCACTCTGCTGTGAGAGCCCTTGGAGCATTAGGCTCAGGATATTATTTGAGTTTCCCCGCTTGCCATTGTTCCTCTGTGGTCCTTTGTGTGCGTGGAGACCAAGCTTTTTATCACATCACCTAACAGCATGTGAGCCCTTCCCACCGTATGTGCCCAATTCTCCACAGTAAGTTTCTTGACCCGTCCTTGTAAGCCAGATGCCTGTTCTTCATGTCCCTTTAACTCTGCTTGGTCACACACATCTTAGTGCTTGTGGATCAGTGCTTACAAGAGTCAGAGTGGGAAGAATTCTCTTAGAAATTTCATGAAAATTAAATCAATTTCCTTGTCCACTGAGGTTTGGTGTACCACAGAGGTTTCCTACATTAATAGGGAAGAAGCTCCCTCTCCTGACCTTCCAACTGGGGATCTGGGGACGTGCTTTAAGAGGGTCCAGAAAATGTTGCCACAGACTTCAGTATAAACACATCCACCTATTTATGCATAACTATATAGATGTGTGTCTCTGAGCTGGTCACCCCACAATTTCCTTATCAGCATTAAAATGAAACAGGCACTTCCAGGCCTCAATTAAATCTCATCACGAAAGAGAAGGGTGACTTAGGTGCCTAAATACAAGCCCTGAGAATCATTTCAGGTGCTCTGAATTGGCTCCAAGTGAAGCTGGAGAGTGGCAAGAGAACACAGAAGAACTCTGGCTTTCTTGCAGTGGCATCTGGGATACCCTTGTCCTGTCACCGGCCACCGCTCTGTCTTCTTTGCATCCTCCCGTCATACGTTTATGAACATCAATAGGCTCCCCCCCCCCGAGCCTTCTCTTTTCCAGGCTGAGCAGTCCCAGCTTTCTCAGCCTCTCTTCATAGGAAGGAGGCTCCAAACCCTTCATGATCTTTGTGGCTCTTTGCTGGACTCACGCCAGCATGTCCATGTCTTCCTTGTACTGGAGAGCCCAGAACTGGACACAGCACTGCAGATGTGGCCTCACCAGTGCTGAGCAGATGGGCAGGATCACCTCCCTTGACCTGCTACCAATCCTCTGCCAAAGGCAGCCCAGGATGCTGTTGTCCTTCTTTGCCACAATGGCACATTGCTGGCTCACGGTCAAGCTGTTGTCTACCAGGACCCCAGGTCTTTTCTGCAAAGCTGCTTTCCAGCCGGTCAGGCTCCAGCGTGTACGGCTGCCTGGGGTTGTTCCTCCCTAGGTGCAGGACTTTGACTTCTCCTCGTTGAACGACATGAGGTTCCATTTCTCCAGCCTGTCCAGGTCTCTCTGGATGGTAGCATGACGCTCTGGTATATCAGCCACTCCTCCCAGCTCTGTAACTGGTGCCTGTTGTATCTGCTGTACCGGTTGTATCTTGAACCCCAGCACATCCTCCAGGTCATTACTGAGGAGGTTTAACAGTTCTGGTCCCAGTACCAACCCCTGGGGCACACCACTGGGGTTGTGCCTGGCCCGATGACTAGCCTCCAGCTGGACTTGGTGCTGCTGATCACAGCCCTTTGGACCTAGCTCTTCAGCCACTTTTCTATCCACCTCACTGTCCACTTACCTACCCTGTTCTTCATCAGATTGTCGAGGAGGATGTTACAGGAGGCAATGTCAAAAGCCTTGCTAAAGTTGAGGTAAACAACATCCGCTGCTCTACCCTCATCCATCAAGCTACTCTTCTCACCATAGAAGTCTATCAGGCTGGTTAAGCATGATTTCCCCTCCATGAATCCATGCTAAGTACTCCCCATCACCCTCCTGTCCTTCACATCTTTGGAAATGGTATCAAGGGTGATCAGAGGGACCCTAACCATAGCGACTGGTTAATTGCATCTTCTGCAGGAAAGCAAAGGATCAAGAAGCCCAGAGCATGGGGGGTAGAGTTCCCTACAGTATGGAGTCCTTGAAGACACGCCTGTGGGGGAGAGTTGTGT
>NW_008825287.1:3630-8066 GCF_000699105.1 Pygoscelis adeliae | reverse complement strand
CCCCCCCAAGCAGTTCCCTCCTGCCCCACTCCTGGGAGAGGACCATGCACTGGGCGAGCTGGAGGGAAGCGTGTGACACTGGCCACAGGGGGTGAGGACCAGCTCCCATGGTGGCACAGTGCCCCGAGAAGGCCCGTGCCAACGCAGCCCCACTCCTGTGGCCGTGGTCCTCTGGGACATGGGCTGCACTGTCCCTTTGTGCCCCTCCACCGCCGTGGGAGTGGGGGGGTCCCCAGCCAGTCCTTGTGCATGGAAGGCTGGGGGGCCCCAGGCTCTTGGTACCTGGAGAAAACCCTCCCTCGTGAGGCCAGGACAGCCCACCTGAAATGCAGCATCCTGATTTTTCTCCCTGCCCACTGCAGTCTGGCCCCATCACCTGAACTGGCAGGAGCACCACGGCCCCTCTGGGTAAGCCGGGCAGGACAGGGGAACACTGTTTCTGAGGAATCCCTGCAAGCACTGCAATCAGCACGGCCCCAGCCATGGCAGGTCATCCAGGAGGGCAGGGAGTGGAGCAGAAAGGACTTTCTTTGGCTATTCAGGCACCCCAGGAGTGTAGGAAATCTCCATGGGATCCCTCCACCAGGGTAAGTTGCAAGGAATTCCTCTGCATGGGGAATTATTGGCCAGATGATCCCCAGCACATCCTTCTTGGAATTGGAGCTTGGCCTTTCTCCTCCTTGCATCTTAAATTTCCCCAGCAGATACAAGCTCGGTACTGCTGTAATCCCCCTAGGGTGACCTTCTTGGACAGCAAGCAGCCATGCCCAAATGAGTGACCCACAGGTCTCTAATGCCCACTCGGCAAAGGGAGTTGACACCTGTGGGGAACCAGACACCAAAGCCTGGGCTCTGGAGCAGAGACTGTTTAAGGTCTTTCAAGCAAGAGAGGAGGCATGAGAAGGGAAGTTTGCTCATCCGAGGGCTGAAGGTGTTGAGGCATATGGGGGTTTCCCCACCCTTTGCACACGGAGGTGAAGGACATGGGCAGAGCCGCAGCTGGAGCCAGAGGAGCGCAGCTGGAGTTGGGACTTGCTGATTCATCAGGGGAGAGAGGGAAGGGTGTAGGGAGTGATGTTCAGCACTCTTTCTGGAAATGCTTTCTCAGACCCCAGCCATAACTAGGGCCATGCCTCCCCACCTCCCTTGGCTAAAATTCCCATCTCTTTTTGTGGCTCCTCATCGCTGCCGTCTGGTCCCTAAGGCTATACCTCTCCCTGGGCCTGGCCAGAGGAGGGAGGAGAGTTGAGGTCTAACCGTTTGAGCCCATCAGGCCCAGAATGACATCCTTAGCTGCATCGTAAGGGCAGGCATGGAGCAAGAAATGACGTTGGGATGAGGAGTTTGGAGAGCTGTTTAAGCTCAGGCTCTCCAAGCAAGACTACAGTAAGTCTTTTGTGACTCTGCTTCCCAGGTCACCATGGGTCCTCACCCTCTGCTGAGGAACTCTCATGGACAGACATCCCCAACACAGGCATGTACACCTCCCCCAGGAGTCACTCCAGGTGCTGCAATAGAAGTGAGGGGAGGGCTCTTGGCAGGAGCTGGACATGAGGGATGGTTCCTCTCCCCAGGGGGACATGCCAGCCAGAGAACCTTCTTCAGTTGCCCTGGATGACCCAAGGAGGCAGACTGCCTGTGTTAGCATAACATAGTTAACACTGTGGCCTGTGTTAGCATTGACCACATGGATGAAGTGCAGACCACCTGGCATGGATGGCCCTGCCCAGAGGCATGAGTGGTGTTGACCACGGCGGGGAAGGGAGACCCCTTTCAGATGCCGTCACATTCCCCAAAGTCTCTGTTTTGTTCCTTGTCCCCACGCACCTGATTTGCTCAAGTCAGAGATGAATAGCACCAGAGAAACCCACACTCAAACGATGCCAGAATGCTAGGACTTGGAAAGAGCTCTCATTTCAAGCTCAATTCCTCTTTTATCTCCGCAGAAAAAGCAGAGAGCCAATGGACAAGTACACAATTTATTCATGATCATGACACACGCAAGCAGGGACTTTCCCACAGTCTCTTCTAAACAAGACAAAAAGATCTCTAAGGAACTGGATCCTCCATCATCCTTTCTGTCCCACAAACATCAAACATCCGCAAGGCACGGGGACCTGGAGAGTACCCGGTATGCAACATATATGCCTTCCCACGCTTCATCCTCAGCAGTTCACAGGGGGACCACTTCTACACCATGGTCTAATACATACTACAACGTCTGGGTGGAGGCCAGGGCTTTTCTGTGTCCTTTCCTCAGGGCCTCCCTGACCTCCCTGTTCCTCAGGCTGTAGATGAGGGGATTGACCACGGGCGTGAGGACGGCGTAGAAGAAGGAGAACACTTTGCCGAGCTGCCGCAGCGGGGCTGTTCTGGGCAGGACGTAGACAACAAAGAGGGAGCCATAGAAAACGGCGACGATGGTGAGGTGAGAGGAGCCGGTGGAGAAGGCCTTCTGCCTGCCCACGTTGGATGGTTTAAAAACCCCCTTCTTATCAGATACAGCACTGGCCAGTTTCAACTCTGTTGAGCTTTGGCCTTCCCTGTCTTTTCCCTGCATACATAAACCACGGCTCTGCACTCTTCTTGTGAAGCCTGACCGTGCTTCCAGAGCTCCTACAATCCCTTTTTCCTCTTGAGCTCCACGAGGAGTTCCCTGTTCAGCCAAGCTGGTCTTCTGCCCCACTTGCTTGACTTATCTCACAGTGGAATTGCCTGCTCCTGTGCTTCTCAAAGGTGGTTCTTAAAGACAGACCAGCACTCGCCGACTCCTGAGCCCTCAACAGCAGATTCCCAGGGTACTCTGCTAAAGAGCTCCCTGAATAGCTTTAAGTTTGCTCTCCTGAAGTCCAGGGTAGCAACTCTGCTGTCCTTTTTTCTCATTACACGGAAAATTTAAAACTCAACCATTTCATGATCACTGTGGCCAAGACAGCCAGCTACCATCACATCCCCCACGACTCCTTCTCTATTCACAAATAGCAAGTCTAGGAGAGCATCTTCCCTAGTTGGCTCACTGAGTACCTGTGACAATAAGTTCTACCTTACAAAGTTTAAGAATTTCCAAGACCTGCTTGTCACAGGAGTATGATATTCCCAGTTGATGTCTGGGAAGTTGAAATCTCCCAGTGGCTACCGATCCTGAAATTTCTCCTAATTGCCGATAGAATAACTCATCAGTGCTAACGTCCTGGCTGGGTGATCGGTAGTAGGCACCCACTACAACATCTCCTTTGTTTTCCATCCCCCTAATCCTAATGCTCATCTGTCCCACTCAAAGAAGTAATCATACAAAAAAGATCTCCTTTGCAGTCTGCAAGTAAAGAAATAAACTACTTCCAGTAATGTAAATTATTTCCATTCACAAGTTTTACTCCACCCATGCTCACTCTCAATTACACACTATTCTTGCTGAAACAGAGAAGGCAAACAGCTCTTTTCATGGAGAAGCTGCAGAATAAGCATCACCGTGTGAAATGCTGTATTCACTTCTTTGACAGAGGTTTTTTTTGAACACAACTAGTCAAAACAAACTCATCTTAGTCCTGAAACAACATTCAAAAGTGGAAAGCTGTTTGCATTCCTGTCATTAGTTTTACATTCCTGTTTTTAGTTTTTCACATTCAAGAACATACTTTTCTCCTGTAAACACACAGCTATCTCAGTTCTCTTTCAACCCTGCCCTGACCAAGCAAGGAAGTATGCTGGATTTTCAGAGCTGCCAGAACTACTAATAAAGCACAGATTCAGGAGTTCAAAGCTGCAACAATTTAGTAGCTGCTCCTCAAAACACTCTCAACAGAGAGAATACTTCTCTGCAATGACCATTCCTACTCAAAGTAGGCAACTAACTCAAATTCACTCCAGCTAACTCTAGCAACAGGATTAAAACCTGCTATCATGTAAAACAGATTAATTGCATTTAAACGACATTCTCTGAATGTCACAGTGACAACACAAAAGATTAAACTGGTGTACAGTTTTCCTACACAGGAAGCAATTAAGCATCAGCTGAATACAACCATCGAGTGTTACCTGTTTTCAAAAGAGGCGCACACTGTTCTGTCTTTCTAGCTATTCCTAGAAATGGAAACGGAAGCATAGTTGATGGTACCCTTAATTGGAAATTTAGGTCATGGCCTCCTTTGCCTCTCTATTCACACTTACAGTCATGGCCCAGGCAACGTGACAGAAGTGATGCCCAAAGCAAAATCAGAATCATAGAATCATAGAATCATTAAGGTTGGAAGAGACCTCCAAGATCATCGAGTCCAACCGTCGACCCAACACCCCCATGCCCACTAAACCATGTCCCTAAGCACCTCATCTACCCGTCTCTTAAATACTTCCAGGGATGGGGACTCAACCACTTCCCTGGGCAGCCTCTTCCAACGTTTAACCACTCTTTCAGTAAAGACATTTTTCCTCACATCCAA
>NW_008825287.1:0-2276 GCF_000699105.1 Pygoscelis adeliae | reverse complement strand
GCCAGCTCTCTCAGCACTCTCGGGTGGATCCCATCCGGCCCCATAGACTTGTGAGTATCCAGATGACGTAGCAGGTCGTTGACTGCTTCCTCTTGGATTATGGGGGGTTCATCCTGCTCGCCGTCCCTGTTTTCCAGCTCAGGGCGCCGAGTACCCTGAGGATAACTAGTCTGACTGCTAAAGACTGAGGCAAAGAAGGCATTAAGTACCTCAGCCTTTTCCTCATCCTCGGTGACAATGTTCCCCCCCGCATCCAATAAAGGATGGAGATTCTCCCTGGCTCTCTTCTTGTCATTAATATATTTGTAAAAACTTTTTTTGTTGTCTTTAACGACAGCGGCCAGGTTGCGTTCTAGCTGGGCTTTTGCCTTTCTCATTTCCTCTCTGCACGACCTAACGAGATCCCTGTACTCTTCTTGAGTCGCCTGCCCCTTCTTCCACAAGCGATAAACTCTCCTTTTTTTCCTGAGTCCCAGTAAAAGCTCCCCGTTCAGCCAGGCCGGTCGTCTTCCCCGCCCGTTCTTCTTGCGGCGTACAGGGACAGCCTGCTCCTGCGCCTTTAAAAATTCCTTCTTGAAGATCGTCCAGCCTTCCTGGACCCCTTTGCCCTTCAGGATGGTGTCCTGAAGAACACCTCAAGAGATCCTTTACTACAGTAGTCTGCCTTTCAATTTTGTCCTAGACTTCCCAAACGACCAACACGGGAAAAGACAGAGCAGTCGTGCTCTCGGGTCTACTAGTCTAATATTTAAAGACAACCCCCTTACCTTGTATTCTAATGTCTGCAGTTCCACAGGGCTGAGCACACCCCCAAAACACTGAATGCATTTCGCTTTGCAGTGAGTTTTAATTCACAGGTATCAGCGGGGGCTGCCTCTCTGGGCACTGGAGGGGAAACACAAGTGACATACAAGAACATCGTCATAGGCATTCATCAAGTTTTTGAAACACGTGGCACGTTATTCATGTCTTGTACATACGCGAACCATTCAAAAAAACAACCTGCAGTTAGTCCCTAAATGTTACTGCTCCTTATTGGACAGGACGTGAAAGAAGCTCTTCTGTTAGCACAGCTCCCTTCTTCTGGCACGAGAGCAGTCACCAACTAACACAGGCAAACAGCAATCAAGACAATCTGTTTTTTCCCCCTCAGTAATATCTAGTAATATCTAGTTTTTCTGCAACAGTACTTTGAATACTGTATACCTTTCCTTATTTGAAACACTCTCACACATGAGAAATGTTCCTTTCTGTACACAGTAGCGAGGCCAATATAGGCATATTCGGTTTAAAAAAGAAAAGAAAAAGAAGTTCCTGCAGCAAGGTTGAAGGAGCCTGCAGAGGGCAGAACACAACCACCAGCCCCTATAAACTCAATCCCAACAGATCGAGTATCAGAAACGTGAATTTTCCCAAACAACAATACAAACACAAGAATCAACCACACAAGACCTGACCATGCAAGTCCTTAAGGAAGATTCCATACTAAAATTCACGCTATTTCAAGGTTACAGATACCCATCTCTTCACGAGGAGTGCATGGAGAAGACAGGGGGCAATGGGTACAAGTTGCACCAGGAAAGGTTTCATCTCAAGATAAGAAAGAAGTATTTTACCATGACAACAATCATTCCAATCACTGGAACACCCTCCCCAGGGATGTGGTAGAATCCCCATCATTGGAGGTTTTCAGGATGCTACCGGACAGGGTGCCAGATCATTTCATCTGGGCTTGGACCAGGTGATCTTTCCAACTCCCTTCCAACCTGGGCTCTACAGTTAAGAGTGTCTGGGCAAAGTACTATGGCCAAGCATGAAAAGCTGACCTAAAACAAGGGTTGTACACAAGGGGGCACTGTTACTTCATATTTTGTGATATAACCTGATATAACCCAGTTTCTATCCTCTGTACCTACAGATCTGAAATTGAAAATGTCCAGCAACTGCTCCCACACGAAAGGTGCCAGGACTGAAAGCTGTTGCTGGCCCTCGCCTTCCCTTGGCAGCCCTTCCACAGCCCCACAAGCACTGGGGCTCTGAGCTTGCCAGCCACCTCACGGTGCCGACCTTCCCTCTCAGCATTGCCAGAGACCAGCTCCGAAATGGAAGTCATCCAGCAACAGCTTTCAGTCCTGGGAGCAGTCATGTGGGAGCATTCTCTGGACGTTTTCAATTTTGGGTACACATGATGTTGGGTGAGAATAGCCAATGATTTGTGCTGTATGATGTTAATTGCTATGTAATACGGTATGTCATTACTACTATAGTTGTTATAT
>NW_008825286.1:166090-166305 GCF_000699105.1 Pygoscelis adeliae | reverse complement strand
AAATAAAATGAAAATGAAAATGAAATAAATAGAAATGAAAATGAAAATGGAACAAAACGTAAATGAAAACGAAAATAAATAAAATGAAAATGAAAAATAAATAAAATGAAAATGAAAATGAAAAATAAATATAAATGAAAATGAAAATGAAAATAAAAGTGGAACAAAATAGAAATGAAAATGAAAAATAAATAAAATGAAAATGAAAATGAAAA
>NW_008825286.1:161666-163332 GCF_000699105.1 Pygoscelis adeliae | reverse complement strand
TCCCGAGGCTGCCTGGCCAACTGTGAAAACCCGGCACCTCCCCGGCACCCCCATCTCCGCCTCGTCCACCACCCCACCGCAAGATGGCACCAACCCAGGGGACGCGGGGCTACCCAACCCTCCAGCCGCGCCGTGGGTGGCCAGCAGGCGGCATCCCCTCCCGCCAGCCTCAGGGCAGGCACCGACCGTCCCCGCGCCCCTGCCAGACCGGATCCCATCACCCGTGAGACAGCGCCAGCCGTGAAGGAGCGGGGACGGCCGAGTCCAGGACTGGAGAGGGCCTCCTACAATCCCCACCCCTTTGGGGTCAAATAGCCAAAACTTATGTCTCTTCTATCTGCCGTGACCAAAAACCACCTCAGGAGCTGGGAATCAAGCCGGCTCCCCTTCCAGCATGGTTTTTTTTTTTTTTGATCTGAAGCTACTCGAGAAGCCAGAAGCATCTGGAGATGGTGATGGTGACATCACAGAACCATCGAATGGCTTGGGTTGGAAGGGACCTCTAACGGTGCCCTCACGGGCCAGAAGAAGTCCCGGGAACTCTCGCTTACGGCCACCCCCGGTGGAGGCGACGCTGAGCCTGCAGCAAAGGTATCAAAGCTCATTTCGTGTTGGGTCTCGTGCTGGATTTCCGTGCGCCGGGGAGGAAAGGCCGGCGGTAAAGGCACCACCGCGCTCGCTGCACCTCCGGGAGGGCTGTTGGATGAGTTCCTCGCCCACCTTTCAACAAGGAGACTCATGAATGCGAAAGGGAAAGGAACGAAACAACAAATAAAGGGGTTGCGACGTCAGCAGGGGCAAAAGCCACCGGGCAGCGGTTTCTCTCTTACCTTTAGTGTCATTCACCGGATCCATGTGCCTGTAAATATATCCTTCTAGGTAGGAATGAAATTTGGGGGTGGGTGGGAAAAAGGCCAAACAAATGGCCATGAGCTCCCAGCCCCGGGCCAGGCTCTCGTAACGGAAGTTCTCGGTGGTCTGCCGGCACAGCTGGATGTAGAGCTCGTCTCTCAGACCCTGCATGCTCCAGCCTTTGGTGGCGATCTCCAAGGCCACGTTGAGTTGGTCCGTCTTGGCCCGCCGGTCCCCCATGTACATCTGAATCAGTTTAAATATTTCGCACGCCTCCTTCTTGACGTTGCGGTCGTTGGTCATGATCATGGGTTTCTTGATGGACTCGCTGCTCCAGGCCAGCATGTTGGCGATGGACACCTTCCTGCGGAAGAGCCCTTGGGTGTGCTTGTTGAAGTGCTTGGAGGCCCAGTTCTCAATGTCCGTCTCCGAGGAGGGCTTCCGCAGGTTGAAGGTGGGGAAGACACAGCTGGCGCTAGGCATCATGTTCCGGGTCTGTCTGCTGCTTTCAAACTGGGCGCAGGCACCGAGATCCTCCGACTAGGAGACAACAGCCAGACAAGTCCACGTTACTAACAGCACGGCCACACCGCCAAACCAACCAACCAACCAACCAACCAACCACCAAACCAACCAACCAACAAACCAACGAACCAACCAACAAACCAACCAACCAACGAACCAACCAATGAACCAACGAACTAACCAATGAACCAACGAACCAACCAACAAACCAACCAACCAACGAACCAACCAATGAACCAACGAACTAACCAATGAACCACCGAACCAACCAACAAACCAACCAACCAAC
>NW_008825286.1:159799-161201 GCF_000699105.1 Pygoscelis adeliae | reverse complement strand
ACGAATCAACAAAACAGCCAACCAACCAACCAACCAACCAACCAACCAACCAATGAATGAATCAACCAACCAACCAACCAACCAACCAACCAACCAACCAATCAACCAACCAACCAACAAACCATCGCAGCATCAAGAGGTCGCCCCACACTCGCGCCGAAAGCTATGTCCTCTCCAAGGAGCTGCTCCTCAATCCCATCATGGGCAAGTGGAGCCGGTCCGGTGCCAGCGGCCAAGGCTGCTCGAGGCACTGATCGGCATCAGGAGGGAGGGGACCAGTGGGGATAAGCGAAGCCACCCGAAAGCTGATGTGCTGGACTCCCTTCGCGCCCGGCACCCTGGTCACTCAGGCTTTGCAGTCATGGACAGAAGGAGGTGGTGGCTATTAGTAACGTGAGGGGAGCAAAGGGCAACTGGCTTCGGGCTCCACCAGTCCTTCGGGCACACCGGGGAGGGGACGCACTCACCTGTAACCAGCCCCCCAAATAATCCCCTCTCCCCAAAGTCACGTTCAAGCATGGTTCTCCAGCGGCCACATACCCAGGAGGAGGCCGGTGGCTCCTCCAAGCCATGAGCGACATGGATGTTGTTTCTTTACATCCCATGTGCAGAGGGACACTAGCTGCCCTGGATCTAACCTCACCTGCAGAGCACCCAGCCGGGAAGGACCTCTGCAGAGAGAAGGGCACCCCTGCAGACCAGTATCCTTCTACTGCTGGAACCAGCACAGCTTATGGCTATCACCCCAGGAGGTGGAGGGACACCCAAACAGCTGATGACCAGCACGGAGGAAGGCAAACAAGGGCACTTGGGATGGACTGCTCCCTGGTCCTGCAGCCAGACAACGTGGCTTCATCGTCCGTCAGCTCCCTCTTCTGCAAGTGCAACGGCCGGGCCAGCGTCACCTGGGCTCGGTGGCCCTGGGGACGTGACCCGTGGGCAGGCAGGAGGCGAGCCCTTCCCTTAGCAGGGAAGAACATGCCACACCATCCAGAGGTGACGTTGCCCTCCCCACCATGTGCGGGGGAACCGTGCTGGTGGCCCCGAGCAGGGACTGCGCGCAAGGTGACCACAGCGGTGCCACGGCCTTGGGGCTGGGCTTTAGACGAGGAACAGAAGAAGGAAAGCAGGAGGCGGAACCAAGGTAGAAAGAGTCAGGGCCACGTGGAGGCGGCAAGTCCAGGAGGGGACAAGGAAGCCACCCAAAGAGCCACCAGAGCTGCTGGTAGACAACTGAGCCTCTGCTTCTTCAAACAAGTCAAGTTTCTTGTCTCCTCACTCAACAGCTTGTCCCTTCGCAGTGTTGAGGTCTTGTCCTCCCAATGACGTCGTTCAGCTCCCATCGTCGGCGACAATAGCAGGGACCTGGCCGTGGGGACACGGGCGCTTCCCCCGCAGACGG
>NW_008825286.1:156537-159779 GCF_000699105.1 Pygoscelis adeliae | reverse complement strand
CCCCCCCCGGAGGCCCCACGCCCTGCCGTTCCTGTGGAGGCCACATCACCCAAAAGGTCCTTCTGTGTCCTCCAACCTGCTGGTCAGCTGAAGGCACGTGGGGCTTTCCGGGTGGAAGGAGATGCGGCTCCAAGGCTTCTCCCCCTGCAGCCATCGCTGCCGTGGCTCTTCCAAAAGCCGGTCCACGAGCTGGGCCACCGCCACGCTGTTCGTCCAGGGCACCCAAGGAGAAGCAAAGGACCACGTCTGCTGGCGACATCAGCCTTCTCCAGCCAAGTCCACCCCAGCGGACAGCGCGGTCAAGCTGGGGAGTTACACAGGCGGCAGAACGTGATGGGTCCTCTGCTGCTAGGGCCAATATAAAATTAGCTTCAGCCCTAATTAGCACAGTCCTAAATGAACTTGGGGGAAGCCTAGGGCTACAACAAGGGGATAAGCAATCGGGCGTCAATGGCTGCTGGCCGTCACCTCCTGGCAAGGGGTGACCCCCCTTTTGGCTCGGGGATTCGGGGAACGCTGAAACCCAGAAGCAAACTCAAGCGTGCTGTGGGGGAAGGAAGTCGTGGTGCCACGTGCGTGGATGGGGCTTGGACGCATCCCAGTGCGGGGCCAACGTGGGGACACACCGTCGGTGACACTGGGCATGTCCCCATCCCTTGTGCCACCCCGTCACATCTCCCGTGCGCTTCCCTCCTCTTGCCAGGTCTCTGCATCTCCCCGCATGTCATCTCCAGCGTCATTTTGCTCTGGTTTTCTTCTCCGTTTCTGCCACATCTTGCCATCACGGACAGCGTGACAACCCTCCGCACAAAGCTCACCGCCAGGGCCGGCTGCAGGTCTGCGCCCACCGCAGGAAGCTTCCGCTTCGACCAATGTTGAAGGTTGCCCAGCTGATGGGGGCGTAGGAAACCAAATTAAAACCACGTGACAATCTTGGACATGATCATCGAATGGTTTGGGTTGGGAGGGACCTTCAAAGACCGTCCCCTCCAACCCCCCCCTGCAACGAGCGGGGACATCTCCCACTAGATCAGGTTGCTCAGAGCCCCGTCCAACCTGACCTTGAACACTTCCAACGATGGGGCATCCACAACTTCTCTGGGCAACCTGGTCCAGCGTCCCACCACCTTGGCTGGAAAGCTGCTCTTCCTGGAATGGGTGTCCCTGAGCTTGAGGACAACATCAGACAGGGTCAACCAGACAGAAACGCCCGGGTAGCGGAGAAGAGTCCCACCACATCCTGAGCTCTACGCAGAAGGCACAGGATCACTAATGGTGGCAGCTATTCCTCCTGGCCAACGTGAGCATCCAAAGCGGATTTGGAGCTCTCCAGTTTTGGGTTTGAACCTCCTCGTGCAGCACCGGGTGCCTGGGGACACTTGTGCACGGGGAATTTTCTTCTGCTGCCTTTGGATGCGACGCCCCACCGACTTCCTTACACATTCCCATGGGCAAAAAAGCATTTTCCAGATTTTTTGCCGTTTCCCAGGTTTTTCCACGTCCAGGGTCTCCCTCCTCCTTGCTGATACCAAGCTCCGTCTTCCAGGCAGTTTTCCAGGTCGGATTGCTCTCACCAGGGTAACTATCCCTGCACACGGCGTCATCATCCAGTTTAAAAAAGCCGTTACGGCCTTTCCTCCCGTCCTTACATCAGCCCTCGATGCATCCAAAAGCGAATCAAGCGGTCTTATGCCGGAAACCCTTGTCTTCACCTCCCCACCTCCGCAGACCATCTCTGGGCTCCTCTGGCCGCGGGGACGCGGGCAGCGTCCCTGTCCTTGCCTGGAGCGGGGTACTACAGGTCAGAGGGGCAGATTTTGGGTGTCGGATGCTGGGAGGGGAAAGGACATGGGAGGTGAAAGCCATAAGCCAGGAGCTGCTGATGGGAAACACCTGATGGGTTGGAAGATGGGCACAGGGGATGCACCAGCTCCAGCAGGTCCAAATCAGAGCCCATGGGGGGCTATCAGCAGCCGGAGGGCTACGCCGTCACAAGAATGGTCTATGGCACCTCCAGGAGCTCCTCTGGGATGGGAGTTTGGGGCAGGAGAGGTCTCCAGGACCGGGGCAGCTCAGTCCCAGGGAGGGTACAGGCAGCTCAGAGCCCTGGGAAGCAGATCCTGGAAAGCTGGTGTGCTGGTGGCTGTTTCATCCCGAGGTTTTGAGGAACCAGCTGGCTAAGGAGCAACTTCTTTGGGGGACCAGGTTACTAAGGACCAGCTTTGAGGGACCAGCTTGCCAAGGACCAGCTTCTTTGAGGGACCAGCTTGCCAAGGACCAGCTTCTTTGAGGGACCAGCTTGCTAAGGAGCAACTTCTTTGAGGGACCAGCTTGCTAGGGACCAGCTTCTATGAGAAAGCAAATCTGGCAGCCAGGTCGGCAGCGCTGTCGATCCCAACGTGCCAGGGAGGAGACCGAGGCAGGATCCGTGTGGGGTGCTGCCTGCGATCAAACGGGACAGCCTGCACCGGCGGGACGAAGCTCCTCAACTTACTTTCAGGCCTCACTGGAAAAAAACTCCTGGAAATTGCCTCGGAGTTACCGGTGGGTCCGGTGACGGGTTCAGCCACCACTTGGATGGCTGGAGCTGGAGTGGTGGGTCAAGACCCCAACTCAAACATGGCGCTGCCTGTTCCTGCTCACCGCGAAAGCCAAGGGCCAGCGGCGCTGCTCCAGCACCTCGAACCGCTACGGCTGGGAACAACCTGGCGAGCAAACCCTCATTTCTGGCAGAGGACGCCTTTGAGAATGGAAGCAGGCGGAGAGAGCGGAAAGGGGCCCATTTTCTCGATGCCGTTTACACACCCTGGCCATCTCCCCCTCGCTCTGCAGAAGGGACATCCCTGCTCACGCGTCTCCTCCAGCTGGATGGGGACCAGAGGTGGCATTTTGGGTGTCCCCAGAATCCAGCGCTCTTGCGAGGATGCTACGAAGCCCAGGCTGAGCCACCGCGGGATTGCTAAGGAAAATCTCCTGCACCGCTGCAGTCCGACGGTGCCGTGACGTGAAATGCAAGGAGATGAGCTACTGCAAAGCACATGAGACCCGTGCATGTGCCGGGAGCACCGAGCACAAGCCGGGGACAGGCGCTCGGGGCTCCCCTGGGAGCCGGGCGGGTGCTCGGGGACCAGGAGCTGGCTCCCACCGAGCACCAGCCAGACCGAAGGAGGAGAAGCAGCGCCTGAAGCCGTGGCACAGGGCCGAGGCTGCCACGGTGCAGAGGGGCCCATGCCGGCGCTCGG
>NW_008825286.1:149196-156182 GCF_000699105.1 Pygoscelis adeliae | reverse complement strand
CTCCAGCAGGATCTGGGGGAAGCCCAGCTTCTCGAAGGTGTTCCTCTTCCAGTGCTTGTTCTCCTGCTGCGCCAACGCCTCGTCCTCGCTGAAGGCTCGCACCACCGGACCCGGCATGGGTAAAGGGAGGGCACCGTCGCTCTCGTAGCCCGAACCGTCCTTTTGGGAATCCCAGCTGCTCCGTTGTTTCATGTGGTAGTGGGCTTGCTGAGCTTCCCAAGCCAGGCGCGCCTGTGCCAGGAAGGGCTCGGGGAAGCCCCGCGCCGCCTCCGCCTCCGCCGCCTTGCTCTCCGTACGGTTCATTGGTGACCTGTTGGATCCCGGGGTGGCTCGTTCCTCACCCAGCATCTGCTCGCCCAACACCTCCCGGTCCCCTGAGCCGTCCGTGGAGGAGGCGTTGGGGTCGTGGGATAGGGAAGGCTTTCGGCTTTTTCTCTTTCTGGTGGAGGGCGAGTAGCCGGTGGAGGACAAGGTGTCCTGTTGGCTGGACCACGACATGGAGTCCTCGCCCTGGGCCACCTGGCCCCCTGTTGGGCCAGGGCAGAAGTCGGGTCCCTCCATGCTGCTGTAGTCACCCGATTTGATCTCCAAGCGTTGGTCCCGGACCAGGCAGGGGCTGTGCTGCAGCGAGTAGGAGCCGCCGATGGGGTTGGGGGAATATTTGTGCCTCAACCCCGTCTTCATCTTGGGGCTGGAGCCCGACTGCTCGACGTAGACCAGTTGCCTGACATACTCCTTGCCGGCGGGGCTGTACTCCAGGCTCATGAACCGGTCGGGACACTTCTGTTTGGTGAGCACCAACTGCTGGTAGGGCGAGTTGGAGCCTTGCTTGGGCGACTGCAGGAAGGGGTGAGGTTTACGGATGGGTGATTTCTGCGGCGAGCCAGCTTTGTAGCTCCCGCTGGCTTCGTACTGCATGTCCACGGGGGGCTCGTCATAGATGGGAGCCTGGTACTCCATGGGGGGTTCCTCGTAGAGGGGGGGCTCGTAGGCGTAGCGGGGCGAGGAGGGTTGCGACTCGCTGGAGTGCTTGCGGTGCTGGGCTTGGAGCGGGGAGCAGAAGGAGTCCCCCCGGCCGAGCAGCGGCGAGCAGCTGCCCACGTGCTCAGCCCTCTTCAAGAAGGGTGACTGCTTCCTCTCCGGGAAGAAAACAGAGTTGTCGGTGTCGGGGGCGAAGGTTTGTAGGTTGGGCGATTGTTGGCCCCCTGAGGGTCGCCGCGAACGGGTGCCTGGTTGGTTTTCGGGTGCGTAGCCGTTGCCTTGGTGCATGAGGAAGCTGGGCTCGCGGTCGGTCACCTTGATCAGCATCCGCTCCTTGGTGCCGGCGTTCCATCGCAGGGACGATGTCCTGCGGGGAGAAACACAGCGCCGCCATCAGCGAGCGAAGCCCCCCATGCCCACAGGCGGACAGACGTCCCCGTACCGCTGCCCCGGGAGCCCCCAGACCCTCGGCCGCAGCAGAGCCCGAAGGATGGACATGCCCAAGCACCCCAAGCCTCTCCCATCAGGTGAAGAGCATGTCGGTGATGGAGAGACCAGTGCATTGCCACCGTCCCAAACTCAGTGGCACCGGCCCGCAGCTCTCCCCGGCTCCCACAGACCTCAGCAACCCCCATGGTGAAGGACGTGCAGGCTGGAAAGCCAAGCCCCGAGAAGCGATGACACCCCTTGGAGCACATCTCTAGGAGACAGCCCTGAATCATCCCTCCCCGCTCGTGCCTTGGTGCTTCTTGGAGCCGAACAGCGATGGAGGAGCGAGCATGGCCACCCCGCTGGGGACAAGCGTTGGGGCAGACGTACGTTGGGCGACAGTTTCATGGGTGTTTGGGAACGCAGTCCTTGCAGGGAGCGGGGACCGACCCCCACCACGGTCCCCACCTGGGACCAGCCCCTTGCTGGGATCTCCCACCCCAGGGCGAGAAGGAGAAGCCGCCTACGCACAGCCCCATCTCTCCCACCTCTTCTTGCTTTCCGTTCCTCGCAGCACCCAGGATTAACCCATCTCACCCCCTCCATCCAGCCCCCTGCCCGGGATTAAAACCCTCCTCCGGTTCCCAGCTGGAGCTCAGTTACGTTAAAACCAGGAAAAAATAATAATCCCAAGCATCGTTCCAAAAGAAGTTGAAGGCAAAAACCTTCAGACTTTGCCCCCTCTGCCGCAGAGGGAGCCCACGGTGGGAGGACGGGGCAGGGGACTGAACCTCTGCCCGTGGTTTGGCTCCTGCGGGGATGCTAAATAGCTCGGGGGGGCTTGAAAGCACAACCCCGACCCGCGCAGAGATGTCCCAGCCCCACGAAATGCGAACCCCCGTTGCCTTGTACCCCGAGGCCATGGGGCAGCTACTTCTGGCAGCACCGAAGGGGAGTACCGACATGCTGGGGCAGGGAGGGGAGGGACAGCTTAGCCAACTGCCTAAACCCGCATGACGCGTGGACACCTCGGTCTCCAAAGGGACGGAGCACAAGCACCGCAGGGGATGAAAGCAGCAGCTGCCCTCCGTCCCCTTCATCGCCGAAAAAAGCCCTAGGGCCAGCCCCGGATGGGACGAGCGTCTCGGCACGGCTGCGAGGATGTGCACGATGCCCACGGAGAGGCAAGCGGGAGCCGGAGCGGTGGTGGCGGATGCCCACGGCTTCCTTGACGCTCGAGCTCACTGCATCCCTCAGCCACTTCGCATCCCGTGCGATGACGCCCTGCACACTGCCACTGAACGCCTTTCAACGTGGGGCATCCTACGGCATCTTGCTGTTGCGTGACTCGCAGAGACTGTACCTGCACACCCCAAACCCCCGTGGCATCGGGCTGGAAACTGCCCGGTGGAGCCTGTTTTCGTACATACAACGTGCACGTGCGAACAAGCGCCAACGGGGACCTTCTTAATTCTGAGATGTGAATAATCATCCCCAAATCGCCACCCAACAGGCAGCTTCTGTGGCAGTCCTGGCACGAGCAGGGGTGAAAGCTCAGCCGGGCGACGTGCCGAGCGTGCCAGGAGCTCACCCGAGCAGGGCTCAGCAGGGACCAAGTGAAAAACCCCCGGAGCCTGCAACCAGAGCCAGGAGGAGACCTCCTTCACCTCTACCTGAAGTCCATCTTCCCGTTAAGGCATTTGATCGTCCTGGTGGGTAACACCTCCTCCGAACGACGATGTGTCCTGCAAAGCTGGGTCTCCCATCACCGATGTTCCAGCAGCGTGTCTGCAGGTCCTCCGTTTCAACCCTAATTGCAATTTGCAATGAATCGAAGAGGGTTTTTTTTCCTCTTTATTAATAATTCACGGGCAGAAATAATTATAATCTCAGGATAATCTCGGCCCTGCAGGATTAACTCCTCGGGCCTGGGTTGCAGGGAGCTGTGAAACCTGGGCAAGGCTGGCTGGGCTCCATCTGGGCTGGTCAAACCTTCCCCTCAGGGCTGCTCAGTGTCCTGGGATGAGCAAGAAAGCCCCAGGGGCGGGGAGCAACTCAACCCTTCTCAAATGAATCCACCTCTCCTGGGGCAGCTCCGAGCTGGCAGATCATCCACCGTGGAAAAACCGCCCCTCTACGGGAGGGTGGACGTCAAGGCTTGGCCCAACTCACTACCTGAAGTTACCACCTCCTCACAAAATAGAAGTATCAAATACTCGGAGGAGCAAAACTTCAGCCAAGCTTGGGCTTCAGCCTTAGACGTGCCTACGCGGCTCCAGCCTCAAAGGCAACTATCACTTCGTTTGGGACCTTGCCCGCCACCTTGCCAGCGTGCTGCTGTCAGATGGGCAGTAGGAGAAAATAATTTCCTAACGTCATCATAAACTCGGGCAAGAGCCAGGAAACAAGTCTCCCAGCGGTAGGATGCGACGTTGGAACTGGACAGAGATGCCTCCGTCCCCGTCACTCCCCAAACTGCAGGCACACCAGGGACGTGGTTCGCACCTTGCTCTCCCCCAGACGTTGGGTGACCTTTGGGAACCAACCCTTCTCCTGTGCTCCATGGAGCCTGCTGGTGGGAAATGTGCCTGTCGGGAAGGGCAGGAGCCAGACACCACCGGCTGCAGCCTTGCCACCCGGCTCAGGTTCGTTCTCCAGGGCTGTCCCAACCCGCGGCGTCTCCAATGAGGGACACAGTGACCTCACACCACGAAGAGTTGGCCCAAGAGTTGGCTCGCGCTTCTGCTCCCGTCCACATGAAGCAATCGATAGTATGAGACTCTGAGTTTACTGCCAACTCCATACTGGGTCTCCTGAACCTGGTGACCCACAGCTTTCATCGATTACAGGTCACTGGAGCCTCTTCTCATGATGAAATCCCAGAGATGAGGGAGGTTGATGCCCAGCAGAAGAGGGCCTTCCCACTCCTTTTTGGCAGCACGCACCACCTCCAGACGCCCCGCCACCAGGACAGCTCTCAGAGGTCACGCTGAACAACCCACCAGCCTCGGCTCCAGTTCTGGTGCCAAAACACCCCATTTGACGTCTTGCCCAATGCACACTTCTCACCACCCACCACCCTCAGTGGATCCCACGGATCCTGAGAGCTGGAGGCAGGTCTCCTTATGCCAGGTTACCACATTAAATAAGAATTAAACCTTCTCCCCTGCTTTCGTGGAAGCACGTCTACAGCGAGATCTTCTGCATCGTGTCCTGAAGGTTGAAGATGGCTCTTTGTTTCTTCGAGAGAGCAGCAAAGCCACCAGCTCTGGCCAGGTCACGCTGCCTTCACCACTTGCACTTGCTTAAGACCACGCTTTGATTTTCCTCTTCGCTACCCCAGTTCTCTCCAGTCTTTTCCACCTTGTCCAAAAGATTTCATGGCCACTGGTTGGGGGGTTCTGCAAGAAGAGGCTCTTCTGCCCCTGCACGACCCGGCGCAAGTGGGGTGTGGCCCATGGATCACCCCAACTAACCGAGGTTTTTCATCTGCTCAATCCATGTTTCAAGTCCTTGGGAGATGCCACCCAGGCAGGGGACACACAGGAGGAAGAGCAGAGGTGGTTTTTACGGAGGTGCCGAAAGCATCGCCCGCCTCGCAGGGGGGATCTGAGCTGGAGTTTGCTGCTGTCTCCAAAGCACAGGGAAGCACATCGTGTTATCAGTCCCTCGCCGAGTCCCACGCTGGCACAGAAGATACCGGAGGCGCCGTCTGCGACACGTCTGGGAGGACAGGCTGCTCTCCCAGTTCATTCCTCTCTCATTCTCAGTTATTTTTTCACAGCCACTTGTTCTTTCTGTCCTTCAGAAAAAGGTGGATTGAGTCCAATTACTGAGTTTTGCACAAAAATGCCCACAAAGAGGCATATATAAATATCTCCCTGCATGAGGCTCCACCATCTCCCGGCACCCTGCTCGTTGCTTGCCCATGACTTTGTCCTCGCTCCAGGGGATGTGGGGAACAATTTCTTCCTTCCCTTTCCGTAGCAGCGTGTCGAGCTCCTGAGGACTTGAGCCTCCTGCTGGCTTCTTGCCGTTGAAGACCTGCATGAGTTTGGGTCCCTCCTGGTCCCTCCAGACTGGTTGTTGGATCTCAACCACTCATCGAGCCCTTCCAGACCCCCGAAACTCCCTCCACAACCACAGGGAGCATGCCCTGAACAAACTGTTGGGGCAGGGTGATGAGGGAAAGCCTTGCTAGGTCAGAAACGCCAAGAAACGCTTGGCTGCATCGCCCAGCGTCAACAAGCTGAAACGATGAGTGAGGTGAGAAGATAGATCTGCTGCGGAGAGCGCCAAGGACCGATTTCATCCCCATCCTGCTCCCTCATTAACGGGCAGATTTCCCACCAGTGCCGGGGTGGCAAGTCCGGAGGCAGCGCGATGCCAGCGGGCAAGAAAGGATTACAACCCCACCAGCAACAAATCACCGTCCCGCTGCCGCATGGATGTTAACCGAGGGCTCCTCCTCCTTCAATAATTATCTGACCACGGAGGACACTCATTTATTTTCACCACGGTTACTAACTGCAGTAATTACAGGCTGGGTCACTTAACCCGCCCTGTGGTACCCAGCACACCCTCGTCACCTCCCCTCCGACTCACACCGCTGGCTGGGACCACGGCTGAACAGCCACCAGGGCAGACGGGGACTTGCATCTTGAGGACGACGAACTAGAAGAAGAAGGGATGGATAATCGGACCAAGGCTGGGCAGGAGCCAGGGAAATCAGACCTGTTCTCCTGGTAGCTAGTTCCTTCTCTGCCGCGGGTAAAGAAATTGTTTCTGGTCTCAAGCGCGACCACAAGCCACGAGCATCAGCACCCACCTCCCACTACTGCTCAGAAACAGCTTTCCCCAACCTGGGATGAGACCGCACCGGGCGATTTGCATGCACAAATCACATTTGATCTCATGGTGATTTGCAGCATTGCAGCACATCACAGAGGAAGGGGAGACTCCAGGCGCCTCCTCGGGGTCCCCCAAACGTCATGGGTGGACGATTGGGAGCCAAGGTGTTGGCTGGCTGCTCCAGGGCCACCTGAGAGCCCAAGTCAGGGCTCCAGAGCTCCAATCCCTGGAGGTATTTAAAAGACAGGTAGATGAGGCGCTTAGGGACATGGTTTAGTGGGCATGGTGGTGTTGGGTTGACGGTTGGACTCGATGATCTTAGAGGTCTCTTCCAACCTTAATGATTCTATGATTCTAAGTCCTCGTTACCTCTCTCCTTTCTGATACTCCTCTCCCCAAGTTGCTGATGTTTTTCTATCACACACAGATGAGTAATTTAAACTCCAGACATGTCCATGGGTGCTTTGTTTTTGGAGATGAGGTTGACGCTCTTGCTTGCTTGTAAGTATGAACTCCCAGCGAGGCAGAAGGAGTCATTAAAGGCTGTAACGCCAAATGGCCGCCAAGGAGTGATTAATAGCCATCGCCGCAAAAACATCAGCAACCTTGGAAAGCCTCTGCGACACATGGCCCCGACAATAGAATCATAGAATCATAGAATCATTAAGGTTGGAAGAGACCTCCAAGATCATCGAGTCCAACCGTCAACCCAACACCACCATGCC
>NW_008825286.1:146107-148854 GCF_000699105.1 Pygoscelis adeliae | reverse complement strand
AGTGAGGGGCCCAAAACTGAACACAGTATTCGAGGTGCGGCCTCACCAGTGCCGAGTACAGGGGCACGATCACTTCCCTGCTCCTGCTGGCCACACTATTTCTGATACAGGCCAGGATGCCGTTGGCCTTCTTGGCAGCCTGGGCACACTGCCGGCTCATGTTCAGCCGGCTGTCGACCAACACCCCCAGGTCCTTTTCCGCCAGGCAAATACTCGGCAAAGCCACGCCGCCGGAGCGGCACAAGCCGCCGTCAGTGTGTCACCTCGGTGTCATCGAGCCCCATCTCCTCCTGCTTCTGCGGGCGATTCCGGCATTGCTACAGTTAGAAAGAGCAGGACACACAGAAGGTGGCCCCAAAGCCCCCCAGGTGCGCCAAGGTGACACCGGTGGGACCGCAAAGGCCAGAGGAGGACGATGGGGACGCGCGGCCGTTCTCCCGCATTGGCAAAGTTATTTGCAAAAGAGCAAGACACCTCCAAAGCTACGGGAGATCAGCCTGCTGGCGTTTCTCTGCCTCTTCAGCTAAAAGGAGGGGAGACCAGCACCTCAGTAAGGAGAAAAAAACAGGGAAAGCTGGGGGGACATTTTCCCCCGACACCCTGAAACGCGGTGCTCCCACAGCGCCACCTGGGTCACGTCTATGGTCTGGTTGACAGCAGGACCCACGTGGCGGCCAGAGCAGAGTCCTGGCTACGCTCCGGCATGCGGCCACACGGCAAAGCACGGTGCGAGGCACCGACGGCAGCGCGGTTGGGGTTAGCCCTGCCTCGCGGGCAGCGACGCCTCTCTGGGAGCAGGCAGGGAGGTGCGGCAGGGACGGCAGAGCTTTTCTTTCCCCGCGTGCGGATCCGCAACCGCAGGCATCTCGCCTGCACAGAATCGTAGAATCGTTTAGGTTGGAAAAGGCCTTTAAGATCATCGAGTCCAACCGTTAACCTAGCACTGCCAAGTCCACCACTAAGCCACGTCCCATAGATGCAGGAGGTTTTGCAGCCACGCCGTTATGTTTTCCAGTGACTCCTCCTCTTGCAAAGACGTCCACCCTGTCCTGCCACCGTCACCCGTGGGTTTTCGGCGCGCATCCCTGCCCGCAGACCCGGCAGCAGAGGAGCACTGGGGAGAAGGAGGGAGAGCTGCAAATCAAGGGCAGCTCCGTAAGGAAGAGCTGCCCGGTCTGATGCCCTTTTCCCACCCCAACAGCTTCCAACCTCCAAGCTAAAAACCCGGGTACCACAAAGCAGTAAGAGATGAGCACCAAGTGATGCTCTGCACACCCCCATGCTTCAGCTCTTCCACCGTCCCCGAACGGAGAGGAATCCATCCTAAGGCCAGGTGTTTTAACCGGTGAAAGCAGCTCTTAATTCCTGGATTTGCAGCTTGCATTAATATTTCAGACAGCAGCCTGCATCTGGCAACAGCGGATACGAATAAAAATCCCTGCGAAGCAGCCCTGCCTGCCAAATCATCTAGCCAAGGTGGAGCTTTCAATCAAAATATTAAGTAACAGCAACCAATAAACCTGAAAGCTCCGCCGTACTGCCCGGGATTATTGCTGAACACTAGAAAGCATTGCTACAGACTAAATTGAATTTTCTGCCTGCAAAAGGAATATTGCGAAGGGCCTTTTTGCGGCTAAATCGCTGCAGCCACGGTGCCGACGAGCAGCTCAGTTACTCCAATAAATGAAAAGCGATGCTGCTAGAGAGGAGAGCGAGCCCCGCCGAGGCTTGCCACCCTCCTGGCACAGGAGCTCCTCCAGAAATTCAAACCATTTCTGTTATCTCTGGTTTGGCACCGGGTTCCCTTTGCTATTTTCTCCTTGCGGGGTAGGCAAGATTTTACTTACGACTCTGCGTACATTTCCATGACAAACTACTTCCCAAATCCCTCTAATCTTCTATCAGCGAAATAAATTTCTTGGCAAATTTGCATAATTTCCGTGGACTGAAACATTTCATTTATTTGGGGGAGGATTTTTCCAAAGCGCTCAAGAGACTTACGCTCTTAAATCTCCCCGCCTGCTCAAACACCCCCTCCCCGATCTTCTTCCAGCCTTTGGAAAGTCAGCGACAGAGGTGAGAGGAGAACTCTCCGGCGCTGGGCTGCTGGGCACCGCGTGCTCCGTGCACGTTCCGTGAACGGCGTGCACGCTCCTTGCGCGCTCCCCGGCTCCCTCGCCCGGGAATTGCTTCGCTTCCCGTTGCTCTTGCTGGAGAGACACAAGCAATCCTCACCCCGCCCCGCGCCTCTGCTGCGGGCAGGTAGACACCATCCCTGACACTTAAATAGAATTATTTTGATGCCTGCAATAATGAAGACCATCCACAGCTCTATTTACCTTAAAAACAGTCACGACAACCAAAATTATATTTTTTACGTTCATGATTTCCACCGCGATGCCTTCAACGTAGTCGATTGGCAGCTACGTTAAATCAGCGCAGGACTAGTGAATAAATCACAGGTCGCAGCTGGGCTTAAGTGCAGTTGCTTTAACAGCATCGTTCCGGCTTTTAAATGAACGACACGGCAACGCTTCTCCAAAGGAGATTCAAAAGCAAGAATATTCACAAAACCGACCGAAACACACACATTTTTTCAAGATACGTTTGCTTGTCCCGGTGTTATTTAGACTTTGCAGATGCAGACTATCATTTAGCGCTAGGATTAAATGGGTTTTCCCCTCTCGGGGTGGGGGGAAAGCCCTTAATCTGAATGATTAGTTCGAATATATTGGTTTCCAATGTGC
>NW_008825286.1:144982-145961 GCF_000699105.1 Pygoscelis adeliae | reverse complement strand
TAACCCAGTGGAGATCCCCCGGCCGGGGCTAAACTGGACCGACTGCAGTTCCCCGGGGATGGAGATGAAGGACGCAGCGCAGCCCCCCCCCTCTCCTCCCAGCTGGGTACCGCCGGCACAGCCGGGGATGGGCGGCCGCCGTGCCGAGCGCATCCCACTGCGAAGCCCGGGGTCAGCGATCAGCCGACGGCAGAAAACCTCCCTGTACCTGGCACGCTGCCCGACGCCGCTCCGGCGACACAAATATCTTCCGGCAAATGCAGGCAAAGGTGGGCAGCTGGGAAGAAGCCTCCCCGCTCCCCGCAGCAAGCCTAGAAGGTGTCCGGGCTTCAGACCGAAGCCTCCGATGAGCCCTCCTAAATTTTCCAGCTAGGCAACTGTCCTTAGAACAGCTGTCCAGCCTCTACGGTCATGCAAAAGCCACCAGAAAACTCAACTTTTCACTAATTTAGGGCTAAATTAGGGAATAGGAAGACAGGATAAAACCCCCCATCCCTAAGACTTCATTGCTCTGTATCTGCAAGTATTGCTGTTCCCAAAAATCTGTACGTACAGAGTTACATGCTTACAACGTATATAAATATCCCAGAGCTTAGATCGTACCTGAAATTTTAAATTGCTGCTTAAGCGCCTGTTGCGCTTTTATGAGATTAGGGGTCAGTGCAGGCATCCCCGCAACCCCGCCGTGGTCTCTCCGACCCTTCTTCTACACTTGCAATCTCTGTTCCCATCTTTAGCTACACGCCTGGAAATCTCACGTCCTCCTTGGACTTCATTTTTTTAAGAAACCTGCAGATATGGTCAAAACCGATTCCTACAGAAATGAGGTGTGAGCGAGATACTACCCCTACCCCTGCTCGAGGGTAGGAAGGCTCTGCAGAGGGACCCAGACAGGCTGGATCGATGGGCCGAGGCCAACTGTATGAGATTCAACAAGGCCAATTGCCGGGTCCTGCACTTTGGCCACACCACCCCCACG
>NW_008825286.1:142543-144431 GCF_000699105.1 Pygoscelis adeliae | reverse complement strand
AGGACG
The DNA here is from genome assembly GCF_000699105.1 of Pygoscelis adeliae. Lineage (NCBI taxonomy): Eukaryota > Metazoa > Chordata > Aves > Sphenisciformes > Spheniscidae > Pygoscelis > Pygoscelis adeliae. The sequence goes on along the minus strand of NW_008825286.1, from coordinate 144,425 downwards.
AGAGGAAATGGCCTCAAGTTGCGCCAGGGGAGGTTTAGATTGGACGTGAGGAAAAATTTCTTTACTGAAAGAGTGGTTAAACATTGGAAGAGGTTGCCCAGGGAAGTGGTTGAGTCACCATCCCTCGAAGTATTTAAAAGACATGTAGATGAGGCACTTAGGGACGTGGTTTAGTGGGCATGGGGGTGTTGGGTTGACGGTTGGACTCGATGATCTTGGAGGTCTTTTCCAACCTTAATGATTCTATGATTCTATGAGATGAAATCTGCATTGTTTGGGCAATAAAATGGTTATTTGGAGAGAAGTGTGAGCATGGGGCTTAAGTTTCCCAACCCCTGCACGGACCTCGGTGATGCTAAACTGGTTCAACCCTGGTGAAAAGGTTTCTGTGGTCAAATCCAGACTGGGCCATGTCCTAGCAATGGTCTGGATGGGGCAGGACAGAGCTGAGCCATGGCTTGGGCTGAGCTCTCCAGGTTAGGCTGCACCCGGTGCCCAAAGCCGGTGTAAAACCAGCCTGGCACAGCAGGGAGCACCCTTGGGTTTGTGTTTTGTCGTGTGTTTCTCATCCTTCAAGCGTCTCCTTTCCTCCTTGCCTTCACTTACGGTGCCCCCGGGTCTCCCTCTCTCATCCGTCGGGATGGGCTGACACATCTCTCCGATGGGGGAAACCAAGAGGAACTGCAATTTGAACAGGTTTTTTACGCTCGTTGGGATCAGGAGGAGATGGACTGATCTCGCTGCCTCTATTCATTGTCACCCACCGCTCCCGGTGGGACAACGGGGGGCTGACAGCTCCGGATGGAGCTGCGTGGCAGGAGACCAGCTCCACGCCCTGCCAATCTCTTCCCAGGCTGATCCGGGACTTGGTCTTTGCTCCGGACAGGATCACCCATCCGTGGAGGAACCACGGAGAAGGTGCAGCATTACCACCAACCGGACGGCGTCACAGCTGCCCTCTGCTCTCTGTCTCCTGCTAAATACCAGTGGTGGGATCACGAGGACCATCTGATGGATGCAACGTGAGCCATGGGGTGTCCTGGAAGCCGAATATCAGGCTCGGTCTCGTTGGGGGAAATGCAGAGCGATGGGAAGGCTGAAGCCTGACCTTCAGCCCATGTCTGTTGACTGCAAAGCTTGGTTTGAAGGGTCTCTAAGGTCTCACAAGGCTCCTTCGCATGCGACGGTTTCATTCTCCAACTAAAACATTACTGAAGGATTGATACCTGTGACCAAGGCAAGGAGAAGCCACCCTGTCAAAACACCGTTTTTTTTTAATTTGTATTTTTTTTTAATGAAAGGAGAAGGCTACAACATTCAGGGATTGTCCAATCCCTTGTCTCTGGACGGCGCTATCATATCGCTTTTAGCTTCAGAGCCGCAACAACAAATCTCTACATGAAATATCTCCCACGTTCGCTGCCTGAGCGCTGCTAAACTCCTCCTCTCTCGGAAAAGCTGCTCCCATGGCATCCGCTCTAATTAGCAGCAGCGGAAGCTGAATCAAGACAAGAGGGAGATAACGAGCCTTCCCGTCCCCCCCACCCCGTGCAACAGCACAGAATTTTTCAGCCACCCTTTTTGCGGCAGCGAGGGGGAAAGCAGGGCTCTGAGACACCGCCGAGGCGACGAAAGCCCCCGTTTTCCGGTGGAATAGCAGTGGCCCGTGAACATCACGTTGAGTGGAGCGCGGTGCGGTGGGCAGCCCGCCCTGCAGACCCTACGTTGGGAGACCAAGAACCCACAGCAAAGGGGTTTTGTGGGCTGTAGCTAATAAGCAAGCGCCGAAAGGAGCTCAGAGGGCTGTCCCCGGCGAGCCGCGGGCTGGTAGCTCACTGCTGAAGGCCAGGCTGACCTTACTGAAGGTCTGCGGTAGCTTCTG
>NW_008825286.1:129316-142424 GCF_000699105.1 Pygoscelis adeliae | reverse complement strand
CCCCCGCCCCCCCCCCCCCCCCCCCGGGATCAGTCTCATTAGGAACCGACCAGGAGCAAGCACAAGATCAGGGTCTGCCAAGCTGGCAGATCCACAACACAACCCACCCTGGCAGCCGAGGCGGGCACGGCACGCCAGGCGCCGCGCACGGAGGAGACGGACGCCCGCGGGAAGCCGAACGCCAGATCCCCAGGAGGCAATCAGGGCTGCTTTTCCCCATCTCAGAATGTACGACTAAACCAATCACCCAAAATAGCCTGTTTTCCGAAACCCAAATGTCACTGAAACAAGACGAGATTTTTCTTTTTTTCCAGAGGGAGGAGGGAACATGGAGGAGGGAACACAGAGAAGCCTTTATCATTAAGAGGAATTAGCTGCAAAATACAGAGAGACCAGAAGTGACATTTCCTTAAATAGCAGATCAATAGGGGATCTGCTTTCTTTGCCTCCGTAAGCATGACAACAAGTTCCTACACTGGTGATTTTTTAGCTCTGGCCTATCCCGAGCAGATTTCGCATGCCCCGGAGCGCAGCCCTCCCCGTTCGCTAAGCTGAAGCCCTTCATCCTCTTGGTATTTCCAACCTGAATCGTTCATCCCTGCTACGAACAACCCCGGGCTCAGTCTTGCAGCCTGGTGCCACCTCCCCCAGCTCTTCCCCACCAGAAGACCTCTCCTATGGCTTTGACCAGGCTCTGGGTCGTGATCAGCCACCTACCAAGGATTACGACGAGACCAATCTCCAAGCCCGGACGTTGGGTGTTGGGGTCATGTGCCAGACCATTCCTCCTCCCGCGGGCTCACCTCCACCCGTCCCAGGAGATGGGTGACTTCAAAGCTGCTGATTGCTACCATGGCTGTGGCAAGGCTGATTGAGTAGCTTCTCCACTTAGAGAAGAGCTTTTGGCCACGGAGCCAAGCCAGATCTGCTGCCCTGGTTTGTGTGCGAGCCGCCAGATACTGTCAGCAGCAGCACGTTGGCTTCGAAGTACAGGTCCTGGAAGCTGGAGCTCGGCTGTTTGCTGGCAGCCCTTCCGCAGGAAGGGTTGCCCTTGGCTCAGAGGGACACTACAGGTCCATCACTTGGCCGCTACACACGCACGTTTGAGCTAAGTTACCCGGCTCACGCTGAGGGTGAGGACGGTGGTTCACTTTTCAAAGCAAGGCTACAGTTCGGTGTCTGCCTGAGCGCGGAAAAAGTGCAAGGCCGTGGCAAAGAGCGTAGAGGAAACTGCTCCCAGCTCCACGGTCTGGGCTCCAAGTCATATTTGAGAAGGAAACACCAGCTGTTTCCTTCCGGAGAGGAAGGGAGAGACTGGGATTACCTCCCCTCTGCCCCGGGGAGACTTAGAGGACTTGGGGCAGAAGTCCCAGCCCAGGAGGTTACACCACGGCGGTACGTCCGAGAACAGTGATGAACCCTCCAAGCCACTCTTCAACTTTGGTCTAGAATAGGGGATTTTAATCTCATGGTTCTCCAAGGAATCACTGGTATTAGGTCTGTGCCTCCTCATTACTTCTAAAGAAACCAGGCAACAGATTTGCCTTTAAATATCAGGAACGGGCACATTTATTTACAGAGCCGCCTTAAGCTGCGGTCTTAACTCACAGTCGTAAACGATGAAGCCTGAGCAGAACGAGGCAGCGGATAAATCGAGCAGCTGGCAGCAGCATGTGTCCCCGCGCGGGACAGCTGGGACGGCCACCGCGCCGCTTCTGCTGGGCAGGTGTCCCCTCGGCCAGCAAATGTCTGTGGGCACACTTGAGATGCACCTTTGTTGGAAGAGGAATGTGGCCTTGAAGTCTCCTTGGCTAAAATTGACACCGGCAGCGAAGGGATCTCCAGCCCAGAGATGCTGAGCTCCTGTCCCCAGGATGGCTCTGGGGTATGGGCTTCCTCGGGAAGCTCAGATGAATTCAGAGGTTGCAACCAGAAGGGGTTGGAGACCTTCTCCTCCCCGGTGTCACGGCTGTATTTGTTCCCACATACCCAGTGCACGGCCAGTTGGCAGGAGCTGCGTTCAAAGTCTGATGTGGTGGCTCCTCACCTCTGCCCCAGGCTTCTTCCAAGCTTTTATGAGTGTCCTCCCGAATTTGGTACCTGGCTTCACGCGACCTCTTTGCCAACGGTGCAAATTAAACCCATTCCCTGCACCCGTGTGAAGGCACTACGGCACCAACGACCAGCTAGGCTGTGCCCAGATGGGGAAGGGCTGAACACGGTCAGTGCACGAGCTGGACACCGAACGCTCCCATGGCTGGAGAATTAATCTCGCAACATCTGGAGCACACAGCCCGTGTGAGAGCCAAGAGGTGAAGAGAAGCATGCAAAGGTGGCAGACTGCAGCCGTGTCTCAAAACAGAGGTCGCCCAGCAGACAGACACACAACCAACTCCTCAACCTCAGGTGCCTGATGGGCCACACGAGGCTCTGTGGAGCTACCAGAGAGATGGTGCCAGGTCTTTTGGAAGCCAACCCCAATTCTCTCCTTACTTCCATACTTGCTTTGCTAGACAGTCAGCTATGAAGTGTCTCCTGTTGACCATGAGATGTTCAAAACCACGAGAAGATCAAAGACGTCTTTAAACTCTCCTGGTCCAGGACAAATTGAGGAACACCACGTCAAGAGCATTACAAGGGTCCCATGCAGATGAAGCAGTTGCTGTCCCGCTCTCCTACCATGCCCCCAGCAGAAACAGGATCCACTCCCCCCTGCTCATGGGTTGGACATCCTAACCTCTCTACCAAAGAGACAAAGCCAGGGTGAGCGAGAGGGCAGAGCTGGAGATACAACCAGGCACAGACACGAGTTGCAGTGGGTGGCCACAGCTTCTCCAGCTCTGAAGCACAGAACGGGGGTTTCTCCACAGCTTCGAAGCATGCACGTTGCCAACACTGCAGTTGGGAGTAGAAAGAAGGGGTGGACAGGCAGGGGCTCCCTGGGCAGCAGCAAGCCCAGGCCCTGAGGAGCTATTCCAGCTGCTCCACCGCTGGAGGACAGTCCACTGATCACCTCTGCTTCCACGTCTGACCGAAGGGTTACGGAACAAACAGAGCAGCCAAGCCAAACTGGAAGTGTCCCTAAGAGCTGGACACTGCGCAGGCAAGCGAGCAGATTTCTCAACTTCTCCCAGAGCAGAGGAGCCTACAGCAGGGACCGGGGGATGTTTTTAGGTCTGGTTCTTCTGTTCTCGGCGAGTCTTCAAGAAATGAACCTCCCGTTTCCCAGGGAGCAGGAAGGGAGAAGAGGGTCATTGATGCTTTGCTGCTGTGCTCCACGTCCAATACACTGCATTTCCCTCAACCAGGAAGCTCCAGCGTCTTCCTGGTGGCCGCAAAGCCCCGACCACCTGCACGTGGTACACGACATCCACCCGATCAACGGTATGGAACAAAGAGGGTCACAGGAGCAGAGCGGCCGTGTGCCGGGAGAGGAGACAAATTCAGAGGAGCATGTTGAAGGTCTCTGTTCTGAAGACAAGCTCTAGCAGCCTTGGACACTCCACCCATTGACTGGCCAACACAGGGACAACAACAGAGACCTGGGATTTGTCCCACATGTGAAAGAGACTTATGGACAAAAACAACTGCACGGATTAGCAGAGTTCAACCCTCTCAACAGGGCCATGGTAGGAAAAATGAGGACATCGAGCAAGCGGGCTCCAGGGACCACAAACCAGAAGGAATAAAGAGGAAAGGGTTAAGAACAGTTATCGGAATTGCCCGTCTTGATGGGATTTGGATGCAAGGGCTTTCCTACGAATGCCTTCTAGACAGACAGAGCAAGACGTCATCCTCTTTAATGACACCCACTAATCTTCATTATATTAGAAAATCTCTCATAGCAACTGTTGGCCGGGAGCACCCAGCCAGCGCTGTCAAGGAAGCGGAAGAAATCCCTGCCTGCTCCTGAGGATGCTGCTGCAGCTCCCGGGGCGACCCAGGCAGCTGAACCCCAAAGCTGCACTTGGGGATGACGATGCCATGAATGAGGGTGGTCTCCCAGCTGAACCCCACAGGACCTCTCCCCCATCAGCCAACCTCCATCTGACTGTACCCAGCCTTCACGCGAGGACAGCCGTCCCCTCACAAGCCACCCTGCTCCCACACTTTGTCCAAACATCTGCAAGTCCTCCGGCTTCTCCCTTCCCAGCCAGAGGGGAGGAGGTGATGGAAGCGAGTGGACACATGCCCAGAAGGGAGCAAGCCACAGCGTAGGTCTCACCAAGCTTCCTCAGTGACCAGAGACCCACATACACGTCGCGTAACTCAATCCTCTGTCCCTCTGCCAGGTCTGCTGTCTGCCCACCTCTTATCTTGGCCTTCAAAGGAGGCAACATGTACTTACCATGGCTTTGAGAAAAACCTGTGAGATAATGCAAGACTTGGTGAGGAGGAGAGGGTTGGAAGGACCTGAGGAGGCTGTTGGGCTGGAGACCTGATCTCCCACCTGACTGTGAAGCCTCCAGGATCATTTCACAAATGGCGTTTGGAAGTGGACGGATCCCAGCGCTGGATCTGGAGGAGCTGGGACCGTGTTGCTCTGGTGGAAGCGCTCGAGGGCTCAGCCCACACCACGATGGAGTCTTTAAAGCTCTGGTTGGGTGCCAGCCTGTTTCTCAGTCGCCACCTCAGCACTGGCGTGAGCCCGTGGGAAGCACAGCGGGAGACGAGAGATTTCCCCATCCCTTTGCAACCCGGCCAAGGGTGCTGGAGCACCAGCCTTTCCCAAAAACCTGTCCCTGAGCATCAGAAAGAGGTGTCTGGACTGCGATCCCCCCACCCAGGTCTTGGCCACTTCAGGCAGAGGTACCCCAAGGTTTTCCCGTTCCCACGAGGGACCACGCGTGCATCCCTCTGAGCCATCCGGAGGCAGATGCTGACGTTGGGCTTCCAGGTGGCCTCCCCCGTGCCATGGGTGCTGCCCACCATCGTCCCCCCAGAAATGCCCTTTGCACCTTCTGGGATCTGCCCAGCCTTGGTCCGTCCAAAGAAGAGCTGCCAGCTAAGCTTTGGAGAAGCTGAAACCAAGACGCCTTTGTGCGGGGTGACTTTCAGAACGTGCCGTGCACGTTTCCCCCTTAAAATTAACCCCATTAATATGAAAACATCCCTGCCATGATGAGGTAGGTCTGGTGAGCTTTGATTTCGGCTTTTACGAGTGCCAGAGCAGCGTGCACGTGGCACTCACACGGTTAAAAAAAAAACCCACCCCAGGCTGTGCCGGCTCCTCTCTCCATCTCGCTTGGCAGCCCCCAGACAGAGGGCACTTGAGACCCGTTCTTCCAGAAGGAAGTCCACTCTCAGCTAATTAAGCAAAGCTGCTAATTAGCTTCCTGGGCTGGAATTGACTGGGGGGAGGTCGGCAAGGGCTGTCCGCGGGTTTTTACAGGCGGTGAAGCTGGGGTCAGGAAGATGGAGACATCTCCTGCAGCAAAGCACATGCTGATGCAAACAGGTCATGTGTGCTAACCGCAGTGAAATTTAATCTTTTAATTGCTTGGGCGGCCACGGGCATCAGCCAGCTGGCGAGTGGAGACTGTCGTCCCCAAAACCCGCATCGTCCCTCGTCCCTGATTGCAGCTCGTATCCGGCACCGCCACCCAGCTGGCGGCGGGTCAGAACCGATCAGTGCCGAATCACCAACCCCGTTTGCAGAAAAAACTGCTCAGGATAGAGAGTGGCGTGTCCCTGTCACCCCTCCGTGTCCCCGTCACCGCTCCTTCTCGCTCCCGGGTGCAGGCTCAGCTCCTGCTGCCAACTCCGACCGAAGCACGCTCAATGCCTAACAGCAGAGCAGAGGAGGCACCTGCAAACCCCATTTCCAAACCAAGCAGCGCATCCAGGCCTGCCAAATCACTCCCTTCCACCCTTCCTCACTTCTCCTGCCTGCAGACAGGGAATTGCATCCACCCAGCATGCAGACGGGATGCTTCGGAGTAAAACTGTCCATGGGCAGGTTTCTCTGAGCTTACCTGGGGCTCCTGGAGAGTATTCTGAACATGAAGCCGGCATGAAGGCTGAACATGAGCCGGCAGTGTGCCCAGGTGGCCAAGAAGGCCAAGGGCATCCTGGCCTGTATCAGAAATAGTGTGGCCAGCAGGAGCAGGGAAGTGATAGTGCCCCTGTACTCGGCACTGGTGCGGCCGCACCTCGAATACTGTGTTCAGTTTTGGGCCCCTCACTACAAGAAGGATGTTGAGATGTTGGAACGTGTCCAGAGAAGGGCAACGAGGCTGGTGAGGGGTCTGGAGAACAAGCCTTATGAGGAGCGGCTGAGGGAGCTGGGGTTGTTTAGCCTGGAGAAAAGGAGGCTGAGGGGAGACCTCATTGCTCTCTACAACTACCTAAAAGGAGGTTGTAGCAAGGTGGGTGTCGGTCTCTTCTCCCAAGTAACTGGCGAAAGGACGAGAGGAAATGGCCTCAAGTTGCGCCAGGGGAGGTTTAGATTGGATGTAAGGAAAAATTTCTTTACTGAAAGAGTAGTTAAACATTGGAACAGGCTGCCCAGGGAAGTGGTTGAGTCACCATCCCTGGAAGTATTTAAAAGACGGGGAGATGAGGCGCTTAGGGACATGGTTTAGTGGGTATGGTGTTGTTGGGTTGATGGTTGGACTCGATGATCTTGGAGGTCTCTTCCAACCTTAATGATTCTATGATTCTATTCTATGATTCTATGATTCTGCTGGTGAGGATGAACACCAGATACCATTACCCTATTTGTTTCCCCTCCCAGAAAGCTTGCTTTTCGCCCCTCTTGCTTAAGTGGCAATTAATTCTGACACTCCCGGGAGGTCACTGCAGAAGCAGTGAATTACAGGGCCGGCCGGATGGCACACGGCCAACGCCGTTGGGCGATTTTCCGCTCGCGTGTCTTGAACCAGGATGGAGATTGCTGCAAACCACGCCGACGTGGACCGGCCGGCCAGCCCGTGCCGGCACGGAGCGGCGGGGAAGGGAACGCAGAGCATCGCGCCAGGGAAGGGAATGCAGAGCATCATGCCCTCCCGGTCCCCGCTGCCAGCACCGAAAGCAAAGCAAGAGCTAGATGTGCTTCAAGTCACCTGCATCTCCAAAAAAGCACAGAAGCTGGGGGATATTTGTCAAAGCCCAGAGCAACCAGGCAGGCATCAACTCCAAAACCCCCAAAATTTGACCGTAGTCTATAGATCTGCTGTCTTAAAGGGAGGAATTGGGATGAATGCGGTGTTGCGGAGAAAGGCTTCAGGCCACCACTTGTTTGCAAGTCTCTATTAGTAAAAGCATCCAGTGCAGGCGTTTATCCTCCCTGTTCCCGCCTGATTTGATCTGGATGGTGCCAGTAGGTACCAAAAACCCTACCTGCGCAGGCTGGGATGGGGTCAGGGCGAGACGGGTCTGGGTCCGTGGGGAGGTCCCCGAGTTTGCAGAACCTCACCACCACCTCCATCCTGGCAGGTGGTGACCAAGAGGGACATCTCCCAAACGCTGCGGGGCAGGACGAGGTGGGTCAGCTAAGATGCCTCCTTCGGCCACCGAGAAAGGATGGCCAAGGAGCCATATGGGCTGAATCAAGAGCAATTTCTCAGCCCTCCCCTAAATCCATCCCTGCTTGGGTTTTGAAGGCAAAAAGCTTGTTTTGAAAGCGGCGATGCAGGCGCTGGGCCAGGCTCCAGGAGCCCAGCGCCCGATCGTTCCCCGCCTCTGATCATCTACTCAAACATCATCAATTCTGGCGATTTTTGCCCATGTCCAAGGCATTAGTCCACATCAGCACTAGTGAGAATTCACGGCGTTTGTACACCTGAACCACTTGTGCAAACTCTAAGAGGGACATTTTGAGCTGTAACGAAGACAAGCACGACACCGTATTATTTTCTGGCAACATAAATCCATGAAAGCTGGAGGTGGCCGTTTGCTTTAGCACCCGAAATCCTGTTCCGAGCAAGAGAAAGCTCATATCTGTCTTACCAACAGACTCTGAAAAGCAGTTGGACCCCCAGGCTGGAAGAGGTGGCTTCGTTTCTCAGGAGGCTTTCCCACCTCCAGGACTCTACGGAGACAGCACGCCGAATCAGCTGGGCTTGCTGCGGTGACGGATTAATTCCATACCCACACAAACTTGCTTATATCCGATGCAAAAATCCTAAGAAAGAGCCTAGAAACCAGTTCTGATGTGGAGGCATGTTCAAGCCACCACCCCACTGTGACGGCAGGCGTTGGGGTGGACCAGCAGCACCGGGTGAGTCCTGCCCCTTCCCGAACTGATGATGGAGCCTAATGAAACCCCACAGACCAGGAGCTCACCCTGAGGTGTGACCCCATCACCGGACAGCCCTGGTGCTCCTCCTGTCCTGCTCCAGTTTCTGGTCATGGGTAGGAGCCACTCAGACGAGGACCACCGCATAAAGGGGATGGATGGTCCCTACTCCAAAGAACCATCAAAATATATCTCAAGGTTTATTTAAGGGTGGTACTAGAGCTAAAAAACGTAACACGTGAAGGGAAGGGGATGGGGAGGAGGATCAGAAGAGCACAAAGAAAACACCGGTGTTACTCGCTGCCCCATGCCCATGGGTCAGCCGGTAGCACACAGGCCGTCCCACACCCCCACCTCACCGCCGAGGCCACGTTGCAGACCCCAACCCCGGTACCGGAGGGAAATTTCAGCTACCTGTAGTGGAGGAGTTGACCTTCCGCACTGTAATCCCGATAAATGTCATATTCTTTCTCAAACACTCCGGAAGGCGACGAACTGCAATACAGTAACAGTGAACAAGGAGTTACCAACGGTGACTGCGACACGTGCGTGCCCTTATTAAAGTCTCCTTCGCTTTAGGATTAACGAAGATGCATGCACAGAGACGAGCTCCTGGCCCCCGCCAGTCTGGGCTCTGCACTTGGGACTTACTCCCACCTCCTCGCATCAAGCTTTGGGTCATTAATCGGTTGTTTAGCAGATGATGACCAAGCCCTCCATGGCTGTGGTCTCCAGCTTCATTTCAAACCCTGCAAACACCACATTCTCCCTTAAACTATGCTTATTTGTGAAGAATGGCTGTAGACGTGACTGGACAGATCCTAAACATCTCATAGCTTTGTCCCACCCATGGTCCTTTCCAAATGCAGCCCTTCCTTGTGCCTCGAGCATCGCTCTCGCTCCTCGCTCGTCTCATGGTCAGAGCCAACATGGGCAGAGGCGGGGAGCTCCCTTTTGGCCGATCTTCGTCTACCACGTTGCAGCCGGTTACATCTGAGCCCGCAGAGCCCTCGCTCCCAGAAGACGGGGAGGGTCATAGCACCAACAGCTACCAACCTATTCCAAGAGACACCTTACCTGAGTGCACTTGTCGGAGAAACACGGAAAAAAGCACCTGGAGGTGCGGGATGGCATTTACGCGCCGCTTTTTGGACGAGCACCAGCTTAAAGCCTCTCCTAGAAGAGCAAACCCACTCTTGCTCCACGTTCCCTTTGGCTTCATGCTTGCCCAGCAGCCTAGCATCCACGCCGAGACCCTCCAACACCTCCCAACGAGGCACACGACCAGGTTTTTAGTCTTTGTCAAAGACTTGCCAATATTGTTCGTACTCGTCGCCAATATTTGCTCAAGGAGCACAGGAAAGGTCTTTTTTTGCCTTAACAGTCCTTCCCTGTGGGGATGTGCAAATAATCAGGCTCGTTCAGAAAACACACGGAACTGAGCAGATTACTAGACATTTGCTCCGCATCGAAACATAACAGCAAACATCTGGAGAAATAACTTCATTTTGAGCAGTTTTCGAAGAAACAGTGTTAAAGCCCCCCCCCCCGACCTTATTAAGATGCTTGCGTTAATAAAATTCAGATCAGATGTTGGTTTCAGAAAAAGAAAAAGGAAAAGAAACAAATCTCCTTAAGAGGATAGACCTCAAAATTTTTATTCAAGCAAGAGGCAATAAAATTAAGCTTCTCACAAAGCTAGTTTTAATGAGACCTCGGAGCCCTGAAATTATGACTGTGTTGAATTGCTTAATCCCTTTTTCCTCTTGACTGCACGTGAATGAGAGCACCTCCTCCTCCACGGCGCCCAGCGTCTTCTCAAGAGAAAGGCATCAGCTCTCACGCCTGATGCTGTACCCAGACCCATGGTTACAGGATCTCCTCCCCAAGGGGCAAAGCCCTGGATGGAAGGGAATTAATGCTCAGGAAGCTTCCTAACGAAGAGCCCCGCCGCCGAAAGAGGACATACCTAACGTTTACTGAAGAGAAAGGCAACGGACGTTGGGAGAAGACCTCAGGGAAGGTCTACTTCAGGCAAGTTCTTGTGATCAAAGCCGACCAAGGGAAAGACCCTCATGGCAAACAGGTTTCTCTTCCGGTGGTAGCATCCCTGCCCAACCATGGCCTGGAGAACCTTCAAGTACTATGTCATCCGTGCAAACCCCTGGTGCTGTGGGAGCTGGAAGGAGACTCTCCTTTTCTCCGGGTTTCCCCAGGAACCAGAGACTTCAGGACCACCTTGTCTTCCCTTCGCAAAATCTGTCCATTTGCCCTACTTCATGGACCTTTTGGAAAGACCTGCAAGGTAAGAAATGTCCTCCTGGGTCAGAGCAATGGTGTCTCCAGCCCAGTACTCTGCTTCAAACCGCGGCAGCAAGAGATGCTGTTTATGGAGAGCTCATGACCCCGGCTGCTGCCTGCGGTCCATGCCCTCGTGCCCCCCAGCACCCAGTCCCTGCTTTAGGGGTGACAGCAGGGAGGTGTCCACCAAGGCACCCGCTTCAGAGATGTTTATGGACCGGTCGGCTTGAATTTGTTTAATCTCTTCTTGAACATGCAGCAATATCAGCCTCCACAGCTTCCCACTGCAACAAATTCCAGAAGTTTTCTACCTGCTGTCCCCCTCACTTCTTCCTCTCCCCTCAAAAAAAAAAATATTCACCTGATCATCAGCTGTTCCTTCTGGCCTCCTATTTTTCAAAACACTTGCAAGTAAGGGCACCCAGCACGTCTCCTTGCGTCTCAGGGTAAACCTTCCTTGCTAAAGGCAACGGGAATCTGGGAGGAAGAGGGGGGATGAAGTCTCCTCCGGGCGCTGGCTCCCAAAATCTCCGTCTCTTCTCATGCTCACCTGACAGGAAGATCTGAGGAGCACGCAGCAGCACCGCAAGCATCTGGCCAGCCACTTACCAGAAAACGTGCCGACCGTAAATTCCCAGTAACGACGTCGGCTGCTCCTCGGCCAGCGCGCAGCTGCTGGAATTTCAGACGCTTTCCAATCAGTTGCTGCAAAGGTTCTTCCAAAAACAGCAAAGGCTGCTGAAGCGGCCGCAGAGTTATGCGGCTTGTAATATTCTGGCCGCGCCAGCTGGATGCAGGAGGTGAGGGATGTGTGAGCTCATAGGTGAATGGAGGTTATTCACATCTGGCTTCAGAACCCGGATGAAATATCTAAGGAGGGAGATTCTGCTCCTGATCTGGTATTTCACGCAGCACACGGTACAGTACAACCCTTGTCTTAACGCGACTCCTTCTGCACTTTCTATCCCAGTATGAATTTGAAACCGGAGCTCCAAAACGTGCCCAGGAGCAGGGACAGCCCACGAGGCTGGTGAGATGAAACAGTTCAGCGCGGTTTGCTCTCAAACACACATGCTGACTTGACATACATTAACACCTCGTAATCTTTACAGAACGTTCTCTTAGGCTGCCACCTCCTCCTTTTGAGATAAGTTGATTAAAACCTCAGACTATGAGCAAGGTCTCGCTGACGTACAATCCATGCTTAGAGCTACTGCGTGGTCCAAAAATGCCAGGCAAAGCGGTAAGGTCGAGATCGACTGGAGAGCTTCAAATCCATCCCACCAGCAGAGCCAGATCAGGAGTAAAATCGCTGCCGGCACGCTGTGGGTGGCATTGCTCCCCATTCAGGTACTGATGAGTCAGATTTGGCTTTGTTATCCTCACAATCGGCTCTTACCAGTGAAGCTGCAAATGAGATTGACGGCGAGGATCGCATCCATCTGCGACACCACGAGCTGCAAACTTCAAGGTCAGGATGAACGCAGCAACGTAACACCCGGGACATCCCCTCTGCTCTTCTGCATCTCACAGGAGATGAAAACTCGCCCCTCCGCTGCCACCGCTAAGGTCCTACTCGTTATCTTTGGGGTGATTTTAGCAAGTTCTGAAGAAAAAGATGCCACGAAATCAGAGCACGTAGACTGCCAAGACCTGGCGAGCTGACCCATGCCCCTAAAACTGAGGGTCTTGCTTGCGTTGGAAAGAACTATCACTCCACAAGCAGGAGACAATCAGGGAACTGGTGACAGGCTTCCACCAGATAACCCGTTCTGGAGGACAAAGGTGCTGAGGGATGCTGAAGTTCACAAACATCAAATTGTGATGTTTTGTTTCATCTTCGATAATTGGAAGACATTTTGCAGATCCACGTTTGGTTCTGGGTCTCAAGGTTACTGATGTCTGAGATGCAGAGACCAGCTCCATCTCCACTGGGAGCCATGGTCAGGATGGACCAGGCGCCTCCAAACCTCCTGTGTTGAACAGAGCAGGCAGGTAGGGTCCCTTCACCTTCTAGGGGAGATTTGGGGGGTGAGAGGGCATTTAAAAGAAGCTTTCCAGAACAAAAAGCTATCTCCAAGGTATCACAGCATGGACTGTCCTAGTTTGTCTTGAGGCCAGGAGGTGAAGCAGCTGGTGCACGTGGTGCCCAGACCAGACCCTGCCTGGAAACGTGGAAGCTCAGCGTGATGATGGTCAGGGAGCTTGCCAAAGGCTACGCTGCGTTAATTGTGGAAATGATGAAGCATCAAGGTGAGCACGATGCGTGCTGTCCTCAAGAGCACAGAGGCGACAGGCTGTGACACTAGCATGTCATTTTATGTTTGCTGAAGGTGCCTCTCCCTGAAGCTGTGATGTCTCAAGGGAGAAAGGGGTCAAAGATGCCACCACCCTGCCTGGGACGGGGTGAGGGAGGGGATTGCTTCTGCAGAGGGGGCCCGTGTCCCCAGGAGGTGGAAGAGGGACAGATCAAGGAGCAGGTCCCCATCCTGGTTGGACTCGACACGCTGAGCCTCGGCCTGGAGAGCCAAGAGTTAATCCTTGGTCTTGCCAACAAATAAAACAGTT
>NW_008825286.1:123345-129221 GCF_000699105.1 Pygoscelis adeliae | reverse complement strand
CCCAGCCTACAAAACCAACAGTTGCTCAAGAGCTGCCCTGCTTCCCCGCCAGGCCAGGGGCTGGTTAGCTGGGGAGAGTTGGCTCAGATTTGGGAAACAGCTTAACTACAGGCAGCAAATCCCTCTGGGGAAGCAAGTGCTTCTGTCCAAACTGAGCAAAAATACCTCTTCTGCTGCAGGAGAAACTTGTCAAACCACGCAGACTCTCGGCAATCGGACTCAGACTCACAAAAGCAAAGACCTACACAGTTTCAGAAAGGAGCAGTCACGGGGGCTTAAAGCTCGCAGACCTTAAAGCTTGTAGATGTTAAAGCTTGCAAGCCTGAAAGCTTGCAGACCTTAAAGCTTGTAGACCTTAAAGCTTGCAGACCTGAAAGCTTGCAAACCTTAAAGCTTGTAGACCTCCAAGCAGCACCACCAGGACGATGCCTCTGCACACAACGGTCCTCCTGGCGACCTAGACTCGGAAGTGCCATCAGCTATGGCACGAAAGCCCCATAGGCATGATATGGCACCTGAAGAACGGCACAGATCGCTACCCAGACTTTGCTTAGGCCTTGCTTTAGCCCCATCAAATCATCATTTCAGTCTAATCCCGGGAAATCCTTACTGGTGCGGAGCCTGGAAGAGCCCTGCTTGAAGACACAAACCCCGCAGCCCGGGTTCAGAGGCACGGCACGCTGTGCAGGGCGCAGGCAGACCGATGCTCTCGGGAGGCGAAGAGGCTACTGGCCTTTTCAGTGGAACTAAGGACCTTTGATCATCCCACCAACTTCAGCAAGACCCACAGCAAAAGCCACTGATGCCCGAGCACGCCGCGCTGCGTTCAAGCACAGGTCAGATTTGTGCCGGTCTGCAAAGTCCCGCCAGCAAAACCCTTTTGCTGCTTCTTTCCCGTAGCAGCGGGGTCACTGCATAGAAGAGCACGAGTCAGCTCTGCTCCGCCATCTCCATTTAGCTAACAGGCATGAAAAGCAGCAGCCCTACGTCACCGGATAGAGACAGGCATTGCAGAAAGCACCTTAATCATAGAATCATTGAATGGTTTGGGTTGGAAGGGACCTTTAAAGGTCATCTATGCAATGAGCAGGGACATCTTCAACCAGATCAGGTTGCTCAGAGCCCCGTCCAACCTGACCTTGAACGTTTCCAGGGATGGGGCATCCACCACCTCTCTGGGCAACCTGGGCCAGTGTTCCACCATCCCCACAGTAAAGAATTTCTTCCTTTTAATCCAGTGGCTCTGTTAGTCTGACCTTTGTCAAGCACAATTCATAAGGCGCTGGCTTAAAAACCTTGAAAAAATAGCTTACTGGGGGGGCCGGCAAAGGGTAGGGGACAAATGCTCCATTACATCGCTGTCCATGGGAAGCCGGGCTACCAGGAATCCAACAATGCTGCTGCTTAAATACTCAATAGCTGGCAAGCCTGCTCCTGGCTCTCCAGCAGGCTCCACGCCTGCTGCTTTCAGCAGCTATTCATTTATGCAGAAATCTCAGTGGGTGACTTTTATTGCCTTTTAAGACCCCCCCCCCCCTGAAATTCAGCTCGTCTTGGGAGAAGCAAGCGCAGCCGGCTCGGCCACCCCCGGCTTTGTGCAACCACCGCCCCATCCTCCCGCAGATCCCTGTGGGGATCACCCGCTTGGCTCCCACCGCGCTGCCTCCGGCCATCAGCAGCGGCTCCCGAGCGAATCTTTGCTCTCCCCGCATCTCAACGGGTGTTCGTCGGGGTGGACTCGCTCATCCGTCGGCTCCATCAGCGCAGAAACCTCGGCGGAGACGGTCTGGACGCGCCAGAGGATTCTGAGTTAGTGTGGATGGGGATAATTACTGCTGATGGGAAATGAAACCCATCTGATTCAAGACGAAGGCAGGTTATGAAATGGGAGTTGGATGGGAGGGGGGGACCGCTGCTCTCCCCAGCTGTGCTCGCCCCCTCCCGCGAGCCGGCGCGACGCTGGACACGGTGGATGTGTCACGCCGGAGAGATATGGATGCCCTAGCCCATGCTGTTCGCATGGAAAACAAATTGATCCCTCGCTCATCTGCCCTACCCATGGAAAAAAACCTGGGGAGAAAGGGTGAAGGGAAGAGCCTCGCGAGTACCTGGGGGCCTGACAGCAGAAAAGCATCTCTGCCCAAATTCCCCAGCGACCTTGGCCGCAAGGGAGCTGGAGCATCTGTGAAAGCTCTTCTGGATCATCCCACTTACACCCAAGTACGCTACAGGAACATCTTTAAACAGCTCATCACGTCTAAACACGGGCTGAGATCAGCATTAACACCCAACGGCTTGAAGCTCACCACTTCGGTCTTTTAGCAGCGGAGAAGGTTACCCTAAACGTCCGTCCCACTGGGAGAAGAGCGATCACCGCTCCCGCAGCGTGCACCCAAGGTATATTTGGGTATATCCCACTGCAGCTGGGGCAAACCCGGAACCAAGAGTCTACCCCATCCTTGGAAGCGTTCAAGGTCGGGTTGGACGGGGCTCTGAGCAACCTCATCTAGGGGAAGATGTCCCTGCCCGTGGCAAGGGGGGGGTTGGACTAGACGATCTTCAAAGGTCCCTTCCAACCCAAACCATTCTACGATTCGATGAAAATGCACAATTTTCTGAGGTTAAAACACCTTTCCTCTATTGAGGGGTCCTCCTGATGCCTGAACAGCCTGTCCCCATCTCTGCCGGATGCCGCGCTCCCCGTGGCGGTGGGGACAGACAGACAGACACCACTGATCTTTTTTGGGGGGGAAAAAGAGCACCTTCCAAATCTTGGTGTTGGGTAAAGAAGGCTCTGTAAGGCCAGAGGTGAACCCGGGCGCAGCTTGGCACAGGTCGGTGCTGCCCGCTGAGCCATAGCTGGTCCTTCAAAGCCTTCCGCTCGCAGCAGCATCCGAGGAGGAGGAAAGACGGTAGGAAATCGAGCGACGGCTCTGCCTGGAGCACACCTCCAGCTACGTCATGGGACGAGGGGGAAGGTCGGAAATAGCACAGGGGAGGATAAATGCCACATTTGCACAGGCGGCACAAAAAGCACACGCTTCGAGAAAGACTCGGGGAAATAATAAGCCACGCAACTGCTGTGAATCGCCGTCCCCGGCAGGACTGAAACGCAGGGTTTTTATGGGCAAAGCTGACACCTATTTATCATTTCGCTGGCTCCCCGGGCTCCGAGTGGGGCTTGGCATCAGACCGGCGTTGAGAGCTGATTGGAGGCTGTTTTTGGCAAGATCTCTGTAGCAACAGCTCCATCAGCTGCGGCTGCAAACAGCTCTCGGGTGCTTTTCGCCTGGCACGGGCGTGTTGCCAAAACCGCCCATCCTCAGAGTCTGCCAAAATAACTGCAGGGATGGAGGAGCATCCGAAAAGGGGCACGTGGAGCTTGATCCTGGCACCTGGAACAGAAGGAATGAGCCGGCAGCAATCGCCACCCGACGGCTGCAGCTTCTTTGGTGCTTGATGGGACTAAGTGGGTGTTTGGGGGACGGTGCAGGAGGGAGGGGAATGCTTCGGAGGGGTCAGGGGTCCCCGAGCCGCAACCTGCCGATGCACACCCCTTCCCTCCCTCCTGCTGCTCCGCTGACGTCCCAAGCACAGCCCTGCTGATGCTGCAAGTCCGAATCCTCCCCTAGCAGAGCATCACGCCTGCTTGCCATGAACCAGGCGGCTGGAAACCGTTGAGCATCCCTGGAGGGTATCTGCTCGCTCCCAGAGCAGAGGCTGAGTGTACCACGGCACCGCGTGGAAATGCTGCTGCTGCCGGCAGGCTCAGCTGGAGATGTTTTTTTTTTTTGCTGTCATATTCACCCCCTCCCAGGAGACCTGACGTATTCCTGGAGCTCCCTGGGTGCCGGCAGAGTCAGACCAAAGCGCAGGATTACCCGCACGCCCACGCCTGACCCAGGAAGGCTCTCCGAGCATTCCCTGCCTTTGCTACTTTAAAAACTGTACGCGCGAGCTCCTGAAACGTTACCCCTTGAGTAAACCCCGAGTGTGGGAGCGCACTCCTTACCAGGAGATAAATTGGAAGATTAAGGACTTTTCTTCTTTCTATTCCTGCCCCGATGCCAGCAGTGCCCTGCCCAGGGCGGGTGCAGCGGTAGCCTCCGTCCTGGGGGGTTGAGGATGTGCAGAAGACATTACGGGCAGTGGTTTTAGCAGTCCCAAAGCCCGGGGCAGGCAGCAGTCCCACACTTCCCGTCTTCACAGCAGGCTTACTCCGATGATTTCAGCTGCGATCGAGCTCGCGTCGAAGAGACCAAAGCCCTCAGAGCAATTTTGTCAGGCTTCAAGGAGCTGGCCCACCGCTGTCTGTACTCCTTCCGGCCTAACCTTCTCTGCAGAAGGAAAATTGGCATTGCTACAGCCCGGCTGCATCAAAGAGACCTCTGCAGATAAGCAAATGATCCTGTTAGCTCGTCATTTACCGTTGCCTGCCTCTACGCCGCACAAATGGGGTGCAAACAGATTTTTTTCACAGCAAAAGCCCCTACAAATGCCTGCACTTGCCCTAGTTCAGCTTGCCCTGGCTTATCAGAAGATAAGGCTCTGTGCTGATTTTGGGAAGAGGACAAACGTTTCTCCAAGCTGGCGTCTTGCCTTCAGAGCTACGGCGTCTGCTCAGGTCGTCACAGCGCTCGCCAGCCTGTGGTTTCCCAAGGAGATGGTCTTCTCCCCAGTTTACAGCACCTCCGCGCACGGGAACAGCCTCCTCTGCGGTGGCAGGGCGTTGCAGAGACGTACAGCAGCATCCCCGGGGGAAGTCCGGTAGCAACACAGGAGCTTCCTTCTAAAAACTCAACCGGAGTCAGGTCACTGTCAAAACAGGACCATCAAACCCAACGGGTGAAGGCTGAATTCCCTGCAGCCCTGTGTGATGGACAAACAGCTTCTTCCACTGCCATCAGTGAGGTCTACGCACCTCCAGAAGATAAGTCCCACTCCTCCAGATCCCAGGTTTCATGGATATGGAGGGTTTTCAGCTCTGCGTGGCTCTCTGGGACTGGGGGTCACAGCACCAATGTGCATCACGCCCCAAACCCAGATGCCACGCTGCTGCCACAACAGCAGCACCAGACCTGGACCACACACATCCCAGCTGTGAACAGACCCTCAGCTATTGTTTTATAGCTGATATCCACCACCAAGCAATCCACAGCTGTGTAAAACAGATGAAGAGAAGCCTGGTTGGCCATCGTAGGGTAGAGCACAGCTGACAAACCAACGCGAGTGTCTGTGAAGACGCAAGAGGTGAGAAGAAAAACTGCAGTGGCAACCCTGGAGCAAAGTCTCCTCCCTTCACTGCTTCCAACAGCAGCAACGAGAAAGCGAGAGCACACAAAAAGCAAGACTTCGTTGGGCCACCACAATGGGCACTCAACCCCCAAAACCACGTACCCAATGGGACGTGTGATGTACAAGCCACCACCAGGACGCTCAGTACCGGCACAACCAGCCGCCCTCGTTCAGAGGAACATCTCCATGCTCACTCCAGTCATCTTTCCAAGAAAATAACTTGGGGAACTAGACACTTGGAGGCTGCTACCTTGGCCAGAAAAGAAAGAGAAGAGAAGGCGGCCCTTGTTGCAGATTTTAGCATCTGGGTTTACACGGGATGCCAGCAGCAAGGAAGCGAAGTGACGGTAATGAAGTTGTTGCGTCGCTTGGTGAAGCCATAGATATCTTAGAATTTCATAGAATTTCATAGAATCATTAAGGTTGGAAGAGACCTCTAAGATCATCGAGTCCAACCGTCAACCCAACAACACCATGCCCACGAAACCACGTCCCTCAGCACCTCATCTACACGTCTTTTAAAAACCTCCAGGGATGGGGACTCAACCACTTCCCTGGGCAGCCTCTTCCAATGTTTAACC
>NW_008825286.1:102816-122927 GCF_000699105.1 Pygoscelis adeliae | reverse complement strand
TTCATAGAATTTCATAGAATACCCCCAGGTCCTTTTCCGCCAGGCAGCTTTCCAGCCACTCTTCCCCAAGCCTGTAGCGCTGCATCTTGACAGCTGTAGGACAACCTACATCAAAATAAACCGCCACATAAGTGGTTGTACTGACAGCACCTCTCACTGTTGGGTGCAAAGAGGAAGCAAAGAGGTCCTCCTCCTCCTCCTTCACTGATTTAGTTAACATAGCACCAAAGGCCTATTATTCTGCTTTAAAGGAGCCCAACTCAACGATCGGTCAGTTCGAGTGAAAACCGAAGCAAGGCACTCAAAGAAAAACTCACCTTCACAGATGGGTTTCCTATGATGTTCCCGCCAGACTTCACCAGGGTGGGCTGAGAGCTTCAACCAACCTCAGCCAAAGGCTGCCGTCCTCCCCCGAAAAAGGGTGGAACAGGAGGGAACACGCACTCATTCCTCAGCAGCCCCTGATTGCTCACACATCTCGCCACAGCTCGCCGTTTAAATCAAGACTCACCCGGCTGCAAACTGAGCTGCAAGCACAGGTACAAGTTGCTCTTCTGCCCCGGCTGCGGGGAGACGTAGGTACCAAACCACCACCATGGGTTTCCCATGAACGTCTGCAGAAGTGCTACAAAAGCAGCATCTTAAACAGCTCCTGAACTCTGCTGGTATGGGGATAATCTAGAAAGATCAACCCAAATTAGTTTCTGAAGTGGAGGAGGGAGATGGCATTAAGGGCTTGCACAGACATGGGTCTACGGGGACTGAATCGCATGCCAGAATTCCTGATGGGTAAAATCATACCCAGAAATTTCCAGAAAGCAAAACCTGCTCTAACCGAAAGACCGACTGGTCCTGCTACCGCAGTGCTGCAATCGTGCTGCTTCGGTATTGGCAGGGGGCCCTGAGGTCTCCCCAAAAACCTTCTCTTCTCCGGGCAAAGTTAGCCCAGCTCCCTCATCTTCTCCTCACACATCATGTGCTCCAGCCCCTAACCATCCTGGTGGCTCTCTGCTGGACTCGCTCAAGTTTATCAAGTTTTTCTTGTCCTGGAGAGCCCAAAACTACACACAGCTGCCCAGCTGTGGTCTACTGAAGAATAATTACTTCCCTTGGTCTACCGGCTACGGGCACAGTGCTACAGCCCAGGATGCCACCAGTCTCCCCTGCTACCACCGTGCTCTGCTCATCTGCGTTTAGCATAGAGCTGCCCAGGACTCCTGGGTCCTCAGCAGAGCTGTTACCCAGCCAGCCGCTGCCCAGAGAAGGTTAGTCCATCCCGGCTGCTACATCTGGCCTTGCTGAGCTTCCGGAGGTTCTTGCCAGCCTGTCCTCACTCCTCCAGCCTGTCCAGGTCCCTCTGAATGTCAGCCCTGCCCTCAAGCAGAGCAGCTTGTCTGCGGACTTGATGAGGGTGACTTCTGTCTCCTCCGCAGGTTACTGATAAGGATATGGAACAGGACAGGTCCCAGGATGGGCCTGGGGAGGAGCTCCCCTTGCAGCCAACCATCAGGTTGGGTATGAACCATTAACCACCACCCTCTGAGCCTGATGATCCAGTTTTTTACCCACCTAGTAGTGTCCTTGTCTAGACTCTAATGTCCCAACTTGGACACAACGATGCCATGTGAGAATGTGTCAAAAACCCTGCTAGAGTCAAGGCAGATGCTCCCATCGTCCAGATACGTAGTCATATCATCATAGACAGCAATCGGATTGGTCAAGCATGATTCACCCTTGGTAAATCCACGTCGGCCATTCCCAACCACCTTTGCGTCATCCATCTCCACAGAAATGGCTTCCAAGAGAACCTGCTCCACGATCAAGGTAATGCTGACCAACCTTTAATTCCCTAGAGCTGTGGGCAGGTTGCTTTTCCCTTGGCTGCCACCCTTGCAGATGCCACCATACTTCCGCTAATGCCACCCTCAGCATGGCACTCCCTTGAGTAGCCTCGTCCTTCCCAACCCAATCATTTCTTGCCTACCCCCTCACTTCCCTTCTATTTAAAAAAACTGGCAAACATGGCCAAAGCCTGTGCCTCTGCATGAACCAAGCTGAAGACCGAAAGAGGCATCGGGAGACATATTTAAATCAAGATGAGCACTAGTTTGTCACAACTTGAGACAACTGGCAGGACTATACGGAGCCCATCTCTCCACAGCAGCAAGGTTGTACCATCGTCTGTACGAGAGACGCACACTACACCTTCCCCCATGTGCTCTTCCTTCCATGAAAAGGAGACAAAACCATGGTGGGGCTGGTGCAACCATAACTTTAGCAACACCCCTTTCTCTTTTCTAGGTGGACAAACAGCTGAAGCAAAATCCTTCCTCCAGACAGTGTGTTTTAAGTGCTTTCAACGTTATTTCCCTTTCCTCCAGCTTCTGTTGGGAGGCTAAACAGGACTAAGGCTCTGTACCCAAATCCCAGTCCTGTTTAAGTTGTACTAGATGATGTACTTAAGTCAATATACTTAGCCTTCCGGGCCCATTTATTTTTCCAGAAGCAACCTAACCTTCCTCTAAAATTAAAAATGGCTGCAACTCAGGTTCTGAATTTGCCCCTAGAGTCAGTTCAGCTAAAACAAACTAAGAGCCCTTCAATTCTGGATGGCAACAGTCAAGCAGGTGTTTAATGTGGTCCAACCGATGCACCAAAAATGAATTCAAATCAGTGCCGAGCATCTTCACATTCATGCGGATGATGAAATTATTGCAGATATGCCAAGACGTCCTCATGGCACGCCGTCTGCTCGGCAGAAGCTGCCCGTGCACACTTCACCCCACCACGTGCCCTTGATTCTGTGACTTCTAGGGTTTTGCCATATTTAGAGACAGCAGTACTGCTGTACAGGAGTGCTGCGTCCAGTTCTGAGGTCCTCAGCACAAGACAGACATGGACCTGTTGGAGCGGGTCCAGAGGAGGCTACAGAAAATCGTCAGAGGGCTGGAACAGCTCTGCTATGGAGGAAGGCTGGGAGAGTTGGGGTTGTTCAGCCGGGAGAAGAAAAGGCCCCGGGGAGACCTTCTTGCGGCCTTTCAATACTTAAAGGGGGCTTCTAAGAAAGATGGGGATGGACTTTTTAGCAGGGCCTGCAGTGATAGGACAAGGGGGAATGGTTTTAAGCTAAAAGAGGGTAGATTTAGGTTAGATATTAGGAAGAATTCTTTACTGTGATGGTGGTGAAACACTGGCAGAGGTTGCCCAGAGAGGTGGTGGATGCCCCATCCCTGGAAATGTTCAAGATCAGGTTGGACGGGGCTCTGAGCAACCTGACCTAGTTGAAGATGTCCCTGCCTATGGCAAGGGGGTTGGTCTAGCTGACCTTCAAAGGTCCCTTCCAACCCAAATCATTCTGTGATTCTATGATTCTATGATTTGCGTTAGACTAAGATGCAACAAAAATGCTATATGCATTATGCGAAACGCAAACAAAATGGTTATTCCTCAGTAAATGTCAATCTGAATGTTTATTCCAGAAAAAGGAGGCCTTGTAACATGTTAGTCTACTTTGAGAGACAATAAACATCGACACGGTCTTCTTACTGCAATGGGAAGAGATCTCCCCACTAACCCCAGATCTCCGTGGCTCTTCAAGGGAGCCTGAGGCTGTGGCTCAGAAATCTTGACTTTCAGATGCTGGAGCTGTTCCAGAACAACCTCATGCACTGCTCGTACCAGAACAGGCTCCAGAAAAACAAGTTGAGCTCTTGCAGCTCCAGCCCATGTTGCCTGCACCAGGCACATGATGCGGCCGCACCCTCACCATGGACATCAAGAGCTGGAGGGATGTTCACAGCCCGACAGTTACTCCTGAGCCCTGCGCTGCTCTGGCCAAGGGAATTAAGACAGCTTAATGAGGCGGGGGGGGGGAAAAATCAAATTAAAATGCCACAAGATAAGTGGCTCCAACCCCCACATCACCTGCCCAAATGCAGTTGGGACCCAGGACTCTGGGCTAATCCCCTGTTTGACTAATGGGATCTTGTATGAGCCTAATTATGCCGGAGCCAGATTCCAAAACCAGTTGCCAAATGTCTTTTGTGACAATCGCTAAGTCAGATGCCTGGGCGAGGTTTTCAATGTGCTACTGAGACACAGCAGATGCTAAAAACTCCCAACATTTGCCGTCTGGTGAGGCCGCACTGCTTCATCTCAGCACACGCGGGGCACGTGCGCTGCAGGATCCATGTGCTCCGGTACTTGCAACGCCCACGTTTCCCCGGCACGATGCTGATGCAACCCTCGGTGGGCACAAAAAAGAGCAGTGAACCTCAAAACCGCAGAAAGCATCAGGAGCAGGAGCACCAACATCAACCCTGCAGCGTGAAATGCCAGTAGCTGCTTCTGTACCGCAGTGACGTATGAGAAGGAGCAGCACATCTGGAGGTTAGGCACATCTGGAGGACCGGCACATCTGGAGCTGCCTCTCCCCCTCCCGCCTCGCTCAGAGCCGGCGGCGTTTGCAGAAGGCAGCTTTGCCTTTTTTCCCGGCGGGAGCCTTCTCCTGGCGTGGACCTTCACCCAGCTGGGGCGGAGGACACTTCAAAGGTGATTTTCCATTAATACCCTAAACTGTGGATTGCAAAGGCTCCGGCATAGACACAAGTTTGCTTCTGACAGCTTTAGCATGGGAACCTCTGGCAGAAAAGCAAACATCTAATAAATTAAAAAAAAAAAAAAAAGAATTAAGCATTTCCCCCCCCCCCAGAATAGGAAGCGGCACCATTTCACAGCAGCTCAGAGAGCAGCATTGCTTTTATTTTTAAAATGAGGGAAAGTGACTTGACTGAAATAGCACAGCTCGATGGCAAAGCCAGGAATAGACATGAAATCCCAGCGCCTAATCCTCTGTCCTAATCACTGGCCTGCAAGGCTTCATACTCTTAATTACAGCCACTGCTTCTACTAAAAGTTAAAAGACGGTTTTCTTTGCAGTTATGTAAACTGCATTTTGGGTCTGACGATCTACGTAAGCACTTGGCTGCATTAGACAAATATCTGTCTAATCCGGGGTCCTGTTCTGCAGCGGGCAGTGGAGAATTCAAGGAGAGGATATTAAAACGAAACAGGACCGAGCATTTCCTCCCCGATTTCATCTTCCACCCTGGCTTAGAGCAAGAAATGCAAGATATGAACATTTTTCTTTGAAATATTTGAGAATGGTACGAGGAAGGGGAGTTAAATCTTGAGATGCTGTTAGCTTTATATTGGAAATGCATTTTCCACTCACTGTCATCTCCGAATATCTGTGTACTTTTTCAGATGGTTCATCACCCAAGAGTTTGGCTCGCATCGTTATCGATTTGACTACAATAAGCGCGCAGGACCAGAGCACGGTGAGCAAATGCAAATTAATGAAGGAGCCCGTGACACCCGTCGAGCCCAGAAGACGGGTTTCTGAACAGTATCATGTGAAACTTCTCATCTGGTGCAAAACCCACCCAGCCAGGTGGGGTGAGACCCGGCACGGCCGGCACCCGAGTGCCTGCAGCACTGGAAAGGGGGAAAGAAAATTGAAGCCAAAAGAAGTCGAGTGAGACAGTCTCCCAGCTGGGAGAAATCAAATATCCAGACAAAATGGAGATGCTGAGAGATCACAACTGCAGAAGGGGGATGCCCTGAAAAGACGCCCGTCATGCTCCGGCTGACCAAGGGCATTGCTGCTCCCTGTTGGGCCATGCCCCATCCCTGGAAACATTCAAGGTCAGGTTGGACGGGGCTCTGAGCAACCTGACGTAGAGTTGTCCCTGCTCATGGCAGAGGGATTGGACTAGATGACCTTCAAAGGTCCCTTCCAACCCAAACCATTCTATGATTCTACGAACGTCTCTAGACCCCTGGCCAGAGGAGCCAACACCAACCACGAGACCCACCCAGAAGTCGTTCAGTACTTGAGTTTCCCGTAACAAGGTCAGCGGAAGCACCCGTGAAACCATTAAATCTTCTCTCGATACTTCAGAGAAGGAGGCAATTGTTGGCGACCTACGGTAGGTGATCACAAGAGGTCACTCACCTACAGGGGCTCAAGACCCAACATCCACATGGATACCCAGCAGCAGAAACGCAGGTTAACCCAATTCACTTCCATGATCCTCATGACCTGCTTAGAGGTGCTGTGAGAAAGGTAAATAAAGGCATGAACAGAATAGAATCTTTCAATTGGAAGGGACCTACAACAATCATCTAGTCCAACTGAGTTGCCCTTTGACCATCTATGCTCAGTAGGAGAAATCCACGGTGATGCCAAGCATCAGCAGATGAGAATCTCACTTGGCGAGCAAGAGTGATGGGCTTTTGTCATGACATGGGTGGGAATGACCCGGCCTAAGTCGATAACAGCGATAAAACAAGACAAAAAGACGTTGGAAGACAGTGAATTTGGGAGCTCGGCTTTGTGTGCAGCCTCCGTGCAACGCGCAATCTGCTTGCAGCATGTGAAAGCGATGGAGAAAGACGCACGACCTGGAAAGTGATTTGCTGCAGAGAGCTCTCGGCTTTAATTACAGCCTGAAAGCCCATTCCCACCCTGCCTCCCGTGCTGCAGATGAAGCTGCCTGTCTCCCCCCAACCCCGATGGTTCCAATTAGCATCCTCCCCAGCACCATGCCTGATGAGGTCTGTGAGACTGAGGATCTCATGAAACCAGCAGAAGAGTATGAAGCCGGGAGGGGGCTGTGTGGTAATCATTAAACCAAAAACCTTCAGAGCAACTCAACTGTGATGGATTCAGCTGTTTGAAATGGGCTGCCTGAAGGCTGTTGGGTGGAAAAAGGAGTTTGAGCCACAGCCCTGCTCACCTGGATGCTGGACTATCCCATGTCCTGAGGACATGAACCTTTTTATTGTGCAAGGCGTGTTCAACAGAAGGTGAAAACGGGAAGCGAGAGGAGAGCCAAGCAAACATGCGCTGCACCTATTAGCAAAACCGTATTGACCTTCTTCTGCGCTCCGTCGTGGATGCCAAAGCAACAGCAGTTTGGAGCAGGTCTATGTGAAAGCCCTTGAGGTGGCCCTGGAAGCCCACGCCGTGGTCTGGTGGTGCACCCCTGGCAGCAGGTCAAGGCTGTGGTCAAAGCGTCATCGGTTAACGGTCACCACCTCGGATCTCGCTGGGTTCGTTCGATAAGGTGGAATCTCACGTCTGCTGAAAAATAACCCAGTGACCTCCTCTGCAAGGCTTATGGGGGAGGAGGGAAGAAACGACCATGGCGAGGGAAACAGTGGGGATGTGGCTGTTCCGCTCCAGGCAGCAAATAAAGAAGAGGGAAAAAAAATCTCCATTTCAAGAATACCTACAATTTCCTCAAACGTTCCCTTCCCCAGGCTGGCAGCATCCCTGTAGCAGCGAGCGGGACTCCTCTGAGCCTGCTCCGAGGGCAGGCAGAGCCCGTGCCGGAGCTCCCGGCCACCAGAGCCAGGGGGGACCTCGGTCCCCTGACCTCCTGCTCTGCCCGCTGGCTGTACGCACCAGCGCTCGCTCTCTCAAAACACCCCACGGATAAAACAGCAGGAAGAAAAGGATTTGGAGTGGTATGTTGTGCCCTGGGTATCAGATGATGTCCCTGCAGGGCTGGGGACTGGCAGGGTAGAGGGCTTCTGGACCATCTTCTTCGCCTTTTGGCGATGGGAGGGACGATGCAGCTATTTAGGGCTGATCTAGCTCAGTGTAACGCAGGCTATCTGATGCGGTAACAGCAGCCGGGGAACAGACTCCAGGCTTCAGCAAATTCCTCCTATTTTTTTGTTCCTGTAATGGAGCGAAAACTTCCTCGAATCATCAAATCATCGAATGGTTTGGGTTGGAAGGGACCTTCAAAGATCACCTAGTCCACCCCCCCTGCCGTGGGCAGGGACATCTTCAACTATATCAGATTGCTCAGAGCCCCGTCCAACCTGACCTGGAACGTTTCCAGGGATGGGGCATCCACCACCTCTCTGGGCAGCCTGGGCCAGTGTTTCACCACCCTCACAGTAAAGAATTTCTTCCTAATATCTAACCTAAATCTACCCTCCTTCAGTTATTTACCCATTCCCCCTTGTCCTGTCACAACAGGCCCTGCTAAAAAGTCCATCCCCATCTTTCTTACAAGCCCCCTTTAAGTATTGAAAGGCCTCAAGAAGGTCTCCCCGGAGCCTTCTCTTCTCGAGGCTGAACAACCCCAACTTTCTCCACCTTCCTCCATAGCAGAGGTGTTCCAGCCCTCTGACCTTCACCCAGAAGAAGATCTTGACTCCCTTCACCCTGTGAGTCAGCCGGGAGCACGTTTCAGAAAGGAGCGGGTCGATACGGCCATCGAGAACCCAGGGCATCCTTTGGAAAACTCTTCCATGGTTAGTTATCTCAGCATTAAATATTGACCAAGCTTTATGGATTTAACCCATAAAAACATTGTTTAAGCCATGGGTGGCTCTGTTCTGACCTCGGGATATCGAGGGATACCTCGGTGTCCTGGTTTCGGCAGGGATGGAGTTGATTTCCTTCCTGGTGGCTGGTACAGTGCTGTGTTTTGGATTTAGGATGGGAACAAAATTGATAAGGCACCGATGTTTTAGTTGTTGCTAGGTAATGCTTTTACCTATTAAACTGTTTTTATCTCAACCCACGAGTTTTCTCACTTTTACCCTTCCGATTCTCTCCCCCATCCCACTGTGGGGGGAGTGAGCGAGCGGCTGTGTGGGGCTCAGTTGCCGGCTGAGGTTAAACCACGACACTCGGGCAGTACCAAGACGCCCGTTTCTAGATGAGCACACCGCGGCGAGGTAAAGGACGCCAAACGCTGTTTCAGAACAAGCCCTTCCATGGCAGGCATGCAGAGGAGAAGGCTGCGCTTGCAGAGTTCACCTCGGCCGCTTGTTTTCTAGACCTCGGGAGCGGCCGCTCAGGAAGCAGAAACGTTCAGTCCTCTGGTACCAGCAGATGGAGGAGGCAACAAGGAGCAGAGCTTATTTATTGCCGCTTTCAGAAATGCCGAAGTGGTGTTCCCAGAGTTACACGGGTTTTACACGTATCCTCCACACTCTTGCTCTGCGGGAAGCCCTCAGCACTTGGGTTCATCAGCTGGAAGGGGACAAGTGGCACCCGAGCTGCCCGCTCCAGCAGTGATGGTCACATCCCTCCTCTGTCCGAGCTGCCAATGCATCGAAATACCCCTTCTCCGACCTCAAAGCGGAACAGTTTGGCATCTCGTGGTTTTTAAGAGATGGCAACCCAGAAGAAAGCCCATCCTACAAACCCTGCCTGAACCTGCGCTGAGGCCAGGTCCACGCGAGGGCTCACAGCCTGTGGAACCACTGGCAGCTTTCTGTCCTGGGTGGAGCGCTCCTAAATCGAGGAGAACCTCTTGCTCTTGGCAGAGGGATGCAGCAGGCTTGTGCTCCCCTTCCCACCATGTAGCTGGTCTGCCGGTGTGATGTTGACCCAGCTGCAGGAGAAGAGCTCCTCAACACCCAAGCCCCGAGACGGAAAGGAACGTGCCCCATGTAGCCAGCACCTGCAGCATCCTCAGGAACTGACCTGCCACCAGGCGTGGAGATGTTATCCAGCTGGGAAAGTCCAACCTTCGGGTGAAGAAATGCTCTGAATCTCATGCATTACGCTACTGCTGGAGGCAAGATGTTGGGAAGGAAGGTCTTTGGGATCTGCTCGATGCTGCAGCCCCGCTGTACGGCTTTGTGAAGCAACCCCACGTCCTTCCTCGGTTTCTCTTCACGGCGGAGGCTTGTTTTGGAGGAGGGCTGAGGATCCCTGCAGGGACCTGGAAAATCCCCGTGCAGCAGATGCTGCAGAGACTTATGTCATTTGATCCACCTGCGCTCCAAACCCGAGCACGGCAGGTCTTCCCAATGCCTTCAGAAAAAGGATATAAATTGAGAGAACTGCAAACAAAATTGTGGTTTTGTTCACGTGAGGCACAGCGAGAGAGCTCCCCAAACACTCATAACACACATTTTCTAGGTTTGAGCCATCTTTAAAATTGCAGAGCTGCTTTTTTTGGGCTCTTGCAGTCAGAAAATGGCTGCTGCCTGCACCAGGGAGAAGAGTTTGTGTTTTAAAGCCGTGCATTTACCTGCAGCTGCTCCGCTCTGCCCCAGACACCTGACAGGACCGATTACCGTCACACCTCGACCCCAGACAGCTCTGCCACGTCCCGGGGATTGGTTTGTAAGGGAATACCCCTCAGCTATTTCAGCTCAGCTGCACTTAATCCAGGAAGATTTAAGTGCTGCATTTTGTCTTCTCCAATATCACGCCAGGCTTCAGAATCGAGGGGAGACCTGCAAGAAAAGCGCAAGTCTTGAGAAATAACTTGGGTGCAATTTCACAGCAGATGGGACTTCGGTAAAGACCCCCTGTTCTCCAGGGGTCCTGCGTGGTGGTGCAAGGAAAGCTCTCCTGATGGTCAGAGAAGGTCCACCTGCTTGTCCTTCAAGCCTCCACTTGTCACCCCTCCCTGGTGAAGCAGGGGCAGAGATGCTGCCCGCTGGCGGCACAGCCAAGTCCTCCGCGGGTGACCGCACGAGCTCCTCCGAGCAGGTCCTCTCTGCCCCGCCCCGAGGCCTTCTTCAAGGGTTTTGAGCAACGGGAAGACTCTGCCCAGACCAATAACCACAGACACTTTCAGACAGCGTAGAAAAGCCCAGTGACCTGACATAAAACCCAGCCAACGTGCGGGCTGCAGCCTGCTCAGAGATTTCACAGCTGCCATGTTATGCTTTGTAGAGAAGTTACCATTTTAAGACAAGCAAGGCAAAGTCTAGGGCAAGACAGCATAAGCAAGAAATTCCTGTTGGGAAGCGCTCTGCCTTTGCTGACCACCAAGACAAGCCTGCTGTTGAGATCCCGAAGATGAGCGGACGCCAGCTCACCGAGTCGACACAACAGAGCAGTGCTTCCTACTGCCGTCCCAGGAGCTGCACCCAGCTGCTAATTATAGCTACGTGCAAATCCCATCTCACTACAGCGGCGTAAGGCAAGTCCAGCGAGACCCAAGCGCTTGGCAACAGCGCATTCCCTGCGGATGCAGGGGCTGAGGGCATCCCCGACCTGCACGCGTGCGGTGGGATCGGCCCCAACTCGGTCCACCGCTGCGCCGAGGACATGAGGAACGGACTCGGAGCAGCCTCCACCATCTCCTACCAAACCAGATGCTCTGGTTCCTAAATCCTCCCGTCACCGCAGGGTGTGGGGCACCTCTGAGTGCAAACTCCAATGAGATCAGTTGCTCAAGACTTGCTCATTTCCCCTGACCTCCCTTTTAAGACCAGACAAGTTCAGGAGGGAAACGCTTAGCCAGAAACCTTGTTGAAATGACTGTAAGACTTCATGTTAGAATCATAGAATCATTAGGGTTGGAAAAGACCTCTAAGATCATCGAGTCCAACCGTCAACCCAACACCACCATGCCCGCTAAACCATGTCCCTAAGCGCAACATCTACACGTCTTTTAAATACCTCCAGGGATGGTGACTCAACCGCTTCCCTGGGCAGCCTGTTCCAATGTTTAACCAAACATTGGAAACTTGGAGCAGGAGGTTCCACCAGATGACCAGGTCCAGAGCTCCCTTCCAGCCTTGGCTCCTCTTGGAAACAAGACCAACCACTGGAAAAACATCTTTCTAAATTGTCCTACCAAGGAGACTTCAACCATGTCTCTGGTTGAAGGTGATTACTCGACCTGCCCCACACCGCACCGTTTTCTAGATCCATCCGCTCCCCGGCCTCAGAAATAATCCCCTTCCGTTTCCTCCTTTTGATGCAAATGAAGTATTTCCAGTCGTCATCTCCAACACACCGTGTGACGCCCAGATCCATCCTCATCTCAGGGTTGTTAGGGTTGAGGCTCAGAAACACCAACCGCCCCACACAGAGGTGACCCCGGATATTCCCCCCCCCCCCCCCCAATATTGCACGTATCGGCCCCATCTCAGGGTCCCTCCTTGGCTGCCCATGGACTGCAAGGCTCAGACGCAGCCCTGGGTGATCACTGAGAGATCAGTGGTCCCAGGAGGGATCTCCTTGAGTCCTGCAAGCGCTTGAGCAGCACCCGGCAGGCCTGGCCTTGCCAAAATCAGCCCTCTAAGGTCATCCCATCCCTGGATTGCCCCATCCCCGGAAACATTCAAGGTCAGGTTGGACGGGGCTCTGAGCAACCTGATCCGGTTGAAGATGTCCCTGCTCATGGCAGGGGGGTTGGACTAGATGGCCTTTGGATGTCCCTTCCAAACCAAACCATTCTGTGAATCTAGGATCCCTACAGCAAAGGGCTGCAGCAGTGCTCTTCATCGAGGAAGACTGAAATAAAGCAGTTTGACCCTCACCTCCCATGGCCAACGTTTATACACCCACCAGGTCAAAGCCATCACTCCGGTGGGCAGCCGGCCACGCAGCATCAGAGACGTCACTGAAAGCAAGGGCTGGAGGCGTCTTGAAAGGTCACGTAAGTTCCAGACCTGGCTCACTATCAGTCAAAATTTCACCTCCGCTCACCCAGGGCATCCATGGTGGTATACATCTTAATGCTTACAAACAAAAGATGAGGGTAAAATTAAAAAAGCTTCGTCCACAGGGTCACTGAGAGCCAGCAACTGTCTGACCTCCACCGAGTGGCTTCCTATTCATGCCTCAGGTATAAAGGGGCATGGTCCTCACTGCCTCCTTCTGCAGAAGCTTTCACGTCTTCAGGTATTTTAAGCCCCACAAGAAACGCTTGGTTTGTCTGCGCTGTAACGCTCCTTGCCTGAAGCACCTTTCCTAAGTTTTAAGGCTCAGACAGGTACGGAAACAAGTATATTGTATAGAAATACGTATTTTTTTGGCTTGTGCCTGGAAGTTGCTCGTGGTCAGAAACCAACACTAAAATGCAGAGACACCCTGAATGCTGAGAAGCTCGAGGCACGAACGCCTGAACCGGCTCTGCCCTTTGCAGCTGCTATCGCCGCAATCAAAAATCAATTTTTAATTTGCACAGCTCATGTTCGGCTTATCTGTCCTGGGCCTGAGAGCATCAGCCGCTTCTGGAGATGAAATCTCTGCATCCCTGGAAGCTTTCCCGCAGATCGGCATAAGCAAGCCCTCCTTCTTCATCTGTGCTTCGCTACAGAAATCGGACCTGGTTGAAAGCCCCTCTGGTCGTCCAGCTACAGGCCACCCCCGGGGCCGTGGAGCAAACACCCCATCACAGCATCCCTGGCAGTTGCCTCCAGCAGCGTGCGGAGCCTGCGCGCCAGCCCGTGCTTTACCCACTTCCACACCCATTCCACGTGGATTTAACCATTTAGCTGCCCGCGATACGCTAGCGCTACACCGATGTTTCGGCGGCTTCCCATCCACCCCATCCCTGCTGGAAGTGTCACATCTACCAGGCTCAACCACATCTGCCAGGCCGAACCACATCTCCCCTTTCACCCCACAGCATCTCCCCTTCCCTTGAGTCAGCTGCAGCAAAGACCATCCCATTTCTGGTGGGAATAAGGTTGTTTTTGCAGCCAGACCCTCCTCGTGGCAAGAGCTGCAAGGATGTGCGGCAGCGACAGACCACGCGGCAGCGTCCTCACCCCCTCCAAGGGTTCCTTGACGTTCGGAAATCTCTCCCTTAACGGGTCCCAGCGACCTTGAGGTCTCAGCAAAGCTTTCCAGGCTTTCCAGCATGCCCAGTCCAGATGCTCAGAGGGGAAGGTCAACGAGGGAATGTGATTTTTTCCAGCCAGGACATGAGGGTCAGGCGACTTTAGTGTGCTTCCACCGGAGCGGGATGTTTGGCTGAGCTGAAGGGACAGGGCCGTTGTGTCACCTCCAGGGATGCAGGTGGAAACTGTCCACTGAGCAGGAATATCTGCTCCCTCTAGTGGCATCTGTTTTTTAATTTTTATTTTATTTTTAAAGCTAGGAGGCCTGGTATCCGCTCCATGCCAGCACCCGGCAAGGCCAAGGCTACGAATTGCCGGGGCTGAAAGGACACGCAGCCCTCCTGCAGCCAGGAGCAAATCCACCCCGTGGCTGGCGTGCTCTCCTCCACCTGCAAAGCCAGCAGAAGGTTTCTACGGGTTAAGCCTTTCTATTTGAGAGCCCAGGTGCAGTCCTCCCTCCTCTCACCCTACCCAGCAGCTTTGCATCCCATAATACACCTGCCCAGCCCAAGCACTGGAAAAGGAGAGAGAACGTGTGGGTGGAGGACAGGAAGGATTAGTGACCTGCAGTGTCCACACTAGCTTCTGCGGTCCAGCCTGCAAGCGCCATGGGGAATGGACCTTCCCCCAGGAAGCCACTGATCCTGCGCGTGTTCCTGCAGCAAAGCCCAGGGAGATTAAAATCCACCCACTCGATCCCCGTTAACCCTTCACGCTGCTTCGGGAACAAGCTCCTGCTTCACCAACCGTCTCCTGGGCCGCATCCGAAGCAGCGGGGCCAGCAGGTCGAGGGAGGGGATTCTGCCCCTCTGCTCCACTCTGCTGAGACCCCCCTGGAGCACTGCCTCCAGCTCTGGGGTCCTCAGCACGGGAAAGACACGGACCTGTTGGAGCGGGTCCAGAGGAGGGACACGGAAATGGTCCGAGGGCTGGAACAGCTCTGCTGTGAGGACAGGCTGGGAGAGTTGGGGTTGTTCAGCCTGGAGAAGAGAAGGCTCTGGGGAGACCTTCTTGCAGCCTATCAGTACTTAAAGGGGGCTTGTAAGAAAGATGGGGACAGACTTTTTAGCAGGGCCTGTAGCGATAGGACAAGGGGGAATGGTTTTAAACTGAAGGAGGGTAGATTTAGGTTAGATATTAGGAAGAAATTCTTTACTGTGAGGGTGGTGAAACACTGGCCCAGGTTGCCCAGAGAGGTGGTGGATGCCCCATCCCTGGAAACATTCAAGGTCGGGTTGGACGGGGCTCTGAGCAACCTGATCTAGTTGAAGATGTCCCTGCCCACGGCAGGGGGGTTGGTCTAGATGACCTTCAAAGGTCCCTTCCAACCCAAACCATTCTGTGATTCTATGATTCACAAAGCTCTGGAGCGGGTGCAATGGGCTGCTACCGCCCATGGGAGCACTGAGGACCATGCCTTTCACCGACCTCCAGGTTCCTCCTGGAGCTGCCGTGAGGTCTGGAGAAGACTTAGAGATGGGGAGTTTAAAAAAAGAGAGAGAAAACAACGTTCCCATGGGCCACGGGGACCAGTTCAGCCCAAGGGCTGGGAGCACCGAGCAGCTCGTTTGCCAGCCGTGAGACGAGCTGTTGGCCGTCCCCACCAGGGAGAGGTGGAAAGTCCATCCCAGGTGCTCATTGTGTAAAAAATGGAGCTGCAGGAGTAAATACCTGAGAAAGAAACGGAGTCCCTGAGCCCAGCCTGCTGCAACATGGAGCGCTCCCCCGAGGGGAGCGTGTTGTGAAACAGCAACTGCAATCCTTGAAACAAAACCCGATGATTCTGGTCTGCACACCCCAAAACAGGCTCCAACAGTGGTCGCTCCCGTTCCTCGTGCCCAGGATGTCTTCCCCTGCGCATCCAAACTCAGGCATGGCAGATGGGATCCCTCCAAGCAAGGGCAAGTGCCGGGCACCCCTCCGGGCGTGATGCAGGCAGCACCTCATTTATTTCTCTTGATGCTTGGCATCATCTACGCAGCTTGCAAGAAGGACACATGCCGGGACAGGGCACACGCAGGAAGGCAATAAACCACCTGCAGCTCAGCAGCGTCGAGCTGGATGGAAGGAGGAGGAATTGGGCAACCCAGAGGGTGGTGGGAAGGTGAACCCGGGTGGGACGGAGGTGTAGGGCAGCGAAGCAGAGTTACAGATCTGGGCAAGGAAAGCGTTCGGCGCTGGGAGGGAGGAGATGGGAGGGAGAGGAGATCTTTGCTCACACGTGGGCCAGCCAGCACGACAACAGGGCCCTGGGAGAAAGGACAAGCGGTGCCAGCACAACTCCAAAGCCTGCCTGGAGTCCCTTGGTCTTTATCCTGAAACTCTTCAAGAAAGGCATTATTTTGCCATACCTGTGCAATGCCCAGCACAAAGGGGTGGGAGAAATAGATTTTTCCATCTCAGCTACAGTCAAAACGAAGCAAGACGTGGGGTGGGCAGGAGGGTTATGGCTCTTCCGGATGCTAGTAGTTTCGTTTGAGAAAGTATTCCCACTCCAGAGGGAATCTGTATTCCCCACAGCTGAGGAGTTAGCGTTGCCAGATGCAGCCTGCACAAGCGGTCTCCGATGGACGATGCTACTTGAGGCCACAAGCTAGAAGCAGGGGTGACAGGCAGGGTACAGCAGGCTGCTGCCTCTAGCAGGTCACAGAATCATAGAATCATCGTATGGTTTGGGTTGGAAGGGACCTCTGAAGGTCAGCTAGTCCAACCCCCCTGCAATGAGCAGGGACATCTTCAACTCGATCAGGTTGCTCAGAGCCCCGTCCAACCTGACCTTGAATGTTTCCAGGGACGGGGCATCCACCACCTCTCTGGGCAACCTGGTCCGGTGTTTCACCACCCTCAGCGCAACAAATTTCTTCCTTATACCTAGTCTGAATCTCCCCTCTTTTAGTTTAAAACCATTACCCCTTGTCCCATCGAAGGTCAGGGCTCGGTATTTTTGGGGCCGGGCAAGCAAAGACTGGCTTAAATAGCCGGCAGCGTACCCTGAACAGACCCACCCAGGCCTGGCCACCGTGGGCAGCCATGTCTGCCACCCGGCATCCTTGTAATTGAACATCAAAACTATCTACCTCTCCAAACAGCACCTGCCTTGCGAGGAAAGTTGCCATCCCCACACTCAGCGATTTTATCAGAGGACCTTCCAGAAGCTCGGGGAGATTAAGCCTACCCTCACGGGCTAGACGCGCGGAGGCAAGGCTGCGTCTGAGGTCCCACATGAAAGCACTTGCTGAGCTGGGAGTTCCTGTTCCCGTCCTGCGTGGCCATGAGATCACCCAGCCGCAGTTTCTGTGCGCCAGCTGTAAGGAAGCAGAACTAGCTGCGAGCAGAAATTGCGCTGCTGATTGCTCGCCAGTGACACCGTCCGGTTATTAACATTGCGAGAGGCATCGCTGAAGAGGATACAAATATGTTAAGTAATGAACCGCCTGATTTGCAGCTTGCAAGCCATTAAAGCATGAAACAAAGCGCACAGAGCAGCGATGCGGACGTCTCAGTATGTTGCCCATATGCAGCTGGACCTTAGAAACTGTTCACTGTTCTAACAGTGACTCACTGTTCAGTTTGAAGCTTCTCCTTTACAGGAGAAATCATCTCTGCTAGGAGCTCCGCAGACCAGTGGGACAACCCATGGTTGCAGCATGAATCGTGCTGCCTTCTTAGGGAGATCTTATCTGGGGAAATCATTTAAAACCACGCCGCTCTCTAAACCCATGTATTTCAGAGGACAAGAAATTATTTCTCTAATGTACCTTTCCGGAGGGAACATCTAAGTTGCCCCTAACAAGGAGAAACACCTTTCACAGATGCTTATACCTCTTCCTCCTATGATTGTTTTACGGAGGAGCAAACCCGCTCTCTAGGACTTGGTGCACAGAGCCATGAGCAAATCTAGCTAGAGGAGCCATCCATAAAATACCTCTACACGACAGAAATAAAGAGCTGCAGGACAAGGCCTCCGCTCTCTGCTCTTCCCCAGCGCTGGGAGACTATCAGGGTATCTGAACTTGCAATTTTATTGCACCGACCCATCACCGAGCTCAGTTGCACGCGCCTGTGACGTGCTGGCAGAGCCAGCCTTGCTTTTACCTTTCCGTTTCTTCTTTCACTACGGCATACTGGGTTGACTGGCGGCTCGATCTCTGCTCCTGCACCTTCTCGTTGCCCTCCAGCTCCTGCTCCAGGGAGGAGCTGGTGCTGCCCTCCCTGCTGACATTGCTGCTCCTCCCGGGGCTGTTCTCCGTGGAAGCCCTCGGCGACTCCGTGTTCTGCTTCAGGGTCTGCAGCTTGGCCAGAGGGATGATATCGCAGTTCTGTGGCCGGTGCCACACTGTCCTCTGCGTGGTGGCATTGTAGTAGTAGAAACGGGAAGTGTTGGGGTCGAAGAGCTCCCACCACTGGTTTTCATTCGTGCGTTTGATCCGCACCCCGGCGGGAGGGTCCCACACGCACTCCCCCGTGATGAGGTTGGCGTACATGCGCTCCCGGGTTCGAGGCTCGATGATTTCCACCCATTCCAGCCTGAAAGAGAACAGAGAGAGAGAGAGAGAGAGAGACTTCAACTAGATGATCTTTAAAGGTCCCTTCCAACCCAAACCATTCTATGATTCAATGCTTGCAGCAAGCGCTCGCAGCATCTGGGGAGGCAGGATGGAGAAGAAGAGCGGCTTGGGTGAGGACAGCAACTCTTTCTTCCTCGCCCGTTGACGCCGAGTCCCACAGCACTATTTACACTAAGTACAGTCTTTGCAAAGGGCTGCGAACCGGTCCCCGCTTTTCAGCTCCCGGGGGGAACTCGGCAAGTCTGCAAGCCAGCTAAAATACGCGCCTGGGTTACAGCACCCCAGCGTTCGCCCCAGCTCACGGCTTCCACCCCGAGCCCTCTGTGTTTTACAGTCTGAACTCTTTGGGGCACAGACCCGGCGGCTGCAGCGTGCTCGGCGTGACATCGGCAGTGAAGGGCAGGGGGGCAGGCGAGAAACAGGAGGGACAGAGCCCAGCCGGAGGCACCAACCTGGCGATGAACTTACTTCTTCTGCAAGACCACCCCGCAGCTCTGCGCTGCTGCCCAGACAACCAAACCCGGCAGCATTTGTCCATGCAAGACTTGCAGATGATGGCTTCAACCCTCTTCAGCCCAGCTGGAGCAGCGTTGCTCCCCGGCATGAACCCCGGTGTGCCGGCGCCGGGCTCCTGCGCGGCTCTGCCAACACCCCTTCCCTCCGTCTCGATTTCAACACCGGGCAAAGGCATGGAATGGAATAGCGTAGAATAGAATAGAATAGAATAGAATAGAATAGAATAGAATAGAATAGAATAGAATAGAATAGAATAGAATAGAATAGAATAGAATAGAATAGAATAGAATAGAATAGAATAGAATAGAATAGAATAGAATAGAATAGAATAGAATAGAATAGAATAGAATAGAATAGAATAGAATAGAATAGAATAGAATAGAATAGAATAGAATAGAATAGAATAGAATAGAATAGAATAGAATAGAATAGAATAGAATAGAATAGAATAGAATAGAATAGAATAGAATAGAATAGAATAGAATAGAATAGAATAGAATAGAATAGAATAGAATAGAATAGAATAGAATAGAATAGAATAGAATAGAATAGAATAGAATAGAATAGAATAGAATAGAATAGAATAGAATACTCGGTAAAGAAATGCCTCCTAATGTCCAGCCTAAACCTCCCCTGGCGCAGTTTTGAACCATTCCCACGCGTGCTGTCACTGGATCCCAGGGAGAAGAGATCAGCTACACGCCGCTCGGTGCCCTCTGTGCACCTTTATTAAACTAGGAGTCGGTCTCACGTTGGTCTCTGCATAAAGTATGGAGCTCATCACCAAAATATGGAGCAGAAAATGAGGTTTAACCTTCCTCCCACCGCCCC
This sequence comes from Pygoscelis adeliae, assembly GCF_000699105.1. Classification (NCBI taxonomy): domain Eukaryota; kingdom Metazoa; phylum Chordata; class Aves; order Sphenisciformes; family Spheniscidae; genus Pygoscelis; species Pygoscelis adeliae. Next base: position 103,383 of record NW_008825286.1, on the reverse strand, counting down.
ATCCCCTGCTGAGCTAAGGGCCAGGCACCATCAGCCCAACACGGTGACCCAGCTCACCCAGAAACACAGCAAAGGCGGGTATTGAAATCATAAAAGCAGCAAACAGAGCTTAGAAATGCAAAAGAGGATTCGAAGGAGTTGTAATCCCAAAGAACGGACGATTTAACCGATTTTTCAGATCACCCCAAACACTGCAGGTGACACCTTTGGCTAATCCGGGGGATACCCGCGGCTTACAGGCAGCCGCACCTTATTCAAATTCTTTTTTTGTGTGGGCTGAAATAAAAAGATAGAAGGGGTGTTCGTATTAACTAAAATTTCTTACTTGGAATTTGTCCTCATCTGCATTTACAAGTCTGTTAAGAAAGGTGCAGAAACAAATAAGGAAAAAGAAAAAGCCCCCAGCGTGCTAAGCGAAGCTTATGGAACTAGGTGGCATTTAAAACTGACACATTCAGTGAGTCAGACAAGTGAGGAGTCGCATCTCGCCGCCTTTTACCGGGAGCGAGTCCCCTGTGGGATTTTCAGAAATGCCCAATTTGCTCAAGCACTTGCAAAAAAAAAAGT
>NW_008825286.1:97616-102272 GCF_000699105.1 Pygoscelis adeliae | reverse complement strand
GAATTCCCTGTTTTGCTTTGCTTGTGTGTGCGGCTTTTGCTTTCCCTATTAAACTGTTTTTATCTCAACCCACGAGTTTTCTCACTTTTACCCTTCTGATTCTCTCCCCCATCCCACCATGGAGGAGTGAGCGAGCGGCTGCGTGGTGCTCAGTTGCCGGCTGAGGTTAAACCACAACAGGGGCTTTTCAGGTGCCAGAGGTTCCCAGCTTTGCACAAAGAGATCTAAATGATGGAAACGTCTCCACCTCTTCTTGGCATAGAGAGAAAAAGTCGCAGTTAAGCTTTTCCTTGCAGAACAGACACTAAAAGCACTCGGAGAAGTGTTAATCCTACACCACGCCTCGCCTCATTCTGCAAAACTCGGACCTAACGAGCAGCCTTAACGCAGCATGACAAGTGCAGCTGGAGGCCGACTCAAGCTTTGCAGAGTTAAATATTTTCTCCAGGTTTCCACTGAAGGCTTTCGTGCGGGTCTGAGCGTACCCAGCATTTCCCATTGAAATGATTTTTGGCCCTAGATCGACGTCAGCGCTTGGCTCCCAGTTTTAACGCTGCTCTTCGGCCACCTTGGTTTAAAACAATCTCCACGGGGTTAAGGGCAGCTGCTTCAGCAGGGCTTTGGATCTTCCTACCAAGAAGATATTGGGCTACCTGCATCAGGGAGGAGTAAAAAAGTCCTTCATCCAGAGTCCCTCCAGGGTGAAACGAGAGCTCAAGTGCTCCACAGTGATCACAGGGAAGCAAAAATAAAGTAGACTAGACTAGGATAGACCAGGATTGACAAGGATAGGATAGGATAGGATAGGATAGGATAGGATAGGATAGGATAGGATAAAAATAGCTATATTGGTAGGATATATAGGATTGATAGGATAAAAACAGCTATAGGATAGGATAGGATAGGATAGGATAGGATAGGATAGGATAGGATAAAAATAGCTAAATAGTAAGCTCTGTTTGGACCCAACAGAATGGGATCATCATGGGCTGTAAACCAGCCAGGGTAAAAGCCTGCAGCAACCCAAAAGAAAAAGTTAGTATGTTAAGGAAATGTAGGACCTTTTATCCTGGAGCCCTTAATTTCCTCTTGGTTTTCACTGTGAATTATCAGCTTAATAACGCCGGGCAGTGTCTGGGCTACAGGTCCTCTCTCTCTGCATCATTATTTTCCCTGCTGTTGGAGAAGAAGAAATTTAGTGTTCACATTTCTCCTTTCTCCCCGCTCTTTTAATTTACCGGGGTAATTCATCAACTTAAGCAGCTCAATACGCTGCACCTTCGCAAAGCAGAGGATCAATAGCCAAGGGCCGCCCTCCTCGGTCCTGTGCTGGGCAGCACAAAGGGAGAACAACAAAAATCTTCCATCAGATACGCAAATCCAAGATTCATCTGCCTGAAAGTCAAACAAAATCCATGCGGCTGGACCTGTGGCACAGACAGGGAAGCTGATGTACCCGTGTGATAGCAAAATGTTTGGGGAAGAAAACCCACTGGCCTAGGAGACGGGGCTCCCATAAAGGCACGCCTTATTCCAAACCCTGTATTAAGTTCTGCAAAAAAACTCTCCCGCTGCATCTTTTCCCCCCCAGAAGTGCAAACCTCAGGGCTAAAATTCCTGAGTATTTGCCCAAAAGAGGGTCCACGCACAGTATTTCCCAGGTACGAGGCCAGCAGTGGGGATAACAGGTAGGTGTGCCGTAGGTTCAGCACAACCAATCTGGGTACCAGATGCAGTCTTGGCCCAGAATTACCACCATTATTTACTGCACCAGCCAAAAAAACCTCCTTGATGGGTAGTAGAGGAGTCTGCTGCAAGCTCCGGTAGCCAAATAGACTCAGACCTATCTCACCATAGCACTGTGCAGTGCAGTAACCTAAATTTAAATAGCCCGTTGAGTATGGTCCAAGACAGTGCAGACTTTATTGCTGTTGGGTTAAAGGGATTTATAACTGATGCAGGAGAGTGGAAGGTGCCCAGGGAGCCTCCGGCTCACGGTGCTGTCTAGAAAACTTCCACCTCATCGCAAAGGAAAGGCTCCAAAAAGCCCCGAGACTCACCCAAAATCCATTTTTTCCCTGCACTGCCCAGAAAATGAGCCCAGCTGATGCTCAGATTAGATTGCTGAAAATGCAAAGCCAGCTGAAATGAACCCTGGATTTAGTTTAACTTCATAACTTTTTTCAAAAGCCCACAAAAATCAACCGAACTTCAAGTCGCAGACGCCTTATTTTGCTATTTAAGGAGAGAATCCTCACCCTGAGCTTCCCTAGGAAGGCGATTCGGTCCTACAGCGATAATGCCATGTATTCCCTTCTCCGCCCCAGAGCAATACGGGATCGGGGACGCGGCGAGAAAGCCGGGAGAGAACAAATACCCGCCTCGCCTCGTTGCTGTAGAAACCCTGAAAGGACATCCCGCTGTTCAGGTCCTCCGACTCATCTTTTTCAGTTGTTTCCACCACGCGCCCCATCGGTTTAATTGTCGTGGCACCAGTTGCTGCGTATTTAATGCACGGCAATGCCATCTCCTTGGAAACCCTTTTTTTTGGGGGGGAGGGCTGAACGTAGGGAACGCCGAAGGGATGCTCGGGGAATGCTGTCGGTCACCTCCCTGTGCAATGAGCGCAAGAGCAAGGGCCCGGGGGCGGGGGGGGGGGGGGGGGCGATGAACCTCCCATGCCTGCGAGGTTAAGGCTGTGATGGTGAAGGATGGTTCATAACAACAACCCCGAGGCGTGGGGGCCATCAGAGGGCTTCCAGCGCTCGTGTTGTGATATAAGTCGGGTTTTAACGAGCCAGAATTTGTATCATTAAGGTTAGTGTGGCCTCAGAGAGCCACGGAGGCTCTTGGGCAACTTGGGTGTTGCTTGCTGAGTGACCCACTTGCTCAGTATCACTCACGCCTCGTCCAGACATCACTCCAGAAAGCTGCCTCTGTATTCCTCCCGACACCACAGCAATTAACGCCATGAGCCAATCCGATTAGGAGAAGCTTAAATTTCTAAGTATTTTACACTTAAAATGACTTGGAATTTATCAGTAACTGCAGTTACAAGGGGAAAAATAGCCGAGCAAGCATCTTTCTGTATCAGAGAGTAATGGGGTCAGAAGCCCGCATCGATTCGGCAGGCATCTCAGTCAGAAGGAAACGGCTCAGAGCAAGAACCTCCCGTGTAACTTGAAGGGGAAGAAGCTGGAGGGTTTTTTTTTTAACTCTTAAACCCTCCAAGGAGCAGTGAACTATGCCCAGGAAGATCGAGCAGCATCTGCTTTACCCAGACCTGAGGCTTCAGGTTAACACAGCAACAGCAATTCAAATTCCCACTTCTCGGCGAGGTTTTGGAGACCTGGCCCAAGCCTACCCTAGAAGAGCGAGAGCAAGGCACTTGGAAGCAGCTCTACAGCACTTGGGGTGCTCTGCTCCCCAAGTCTCTCACCCCTGGGTGATCACTTTGGCATGGTGGTGTTCCAGATCCAAAGACGTCCAAGAACCAAAATCCCCCTGTTAGTGCACAATCCCACAAAGAAGATGATTCCCATCTCATTCCCACCCTAAAAATAAAAATAAGAATTAAATTAACCATAGAATCATTGAATGGTTTGGGTTGGAAGGGACCTTTGAAGGTCACCTAGTCCAACCCCCCTGCTGTGGGCAGGGACATCTTCCACTAGATCAGGTTGCTCAGAGCCCCGTCCAACCCGACCTTGAACGTTTCCAGGGATGATCTATAATCTATAATACAATCCATACCATGTTGCTTTGATTCTTAAACACCCTGACCCTGAGCAGGACAATTTGGTTCATTATGCACATGTTATTTGCCGGAATATTTTACTTAAAAAAAATTGTTTAAGCCACCAGGAAAACGCAGTTCCTTGGCGCCAAGCCTCAGAAAGCCCAGGCTGACGAACGCAGGCGCAGCGCAGACACAGAATTGCTGAGCGTCAGCAATAACACAGTATTACCTGTGGGTAGATAATAGCAGAATATCAAAGTGTTTGGGAGCCGGGGCTTGTTTCTGCACTAGTAATTTCAGTGCCAATGAACGTTTTTATCAAAATGCATCATTAACCTGAAAGGTATAATACTTCTTCGCTAACTGGCCTGACAGATGCAGGCAGCTTGAAAAAAAAATCAGGGCAGGCTACCAAAGGAGCAGAGCTTCTTGCTACGGCAGCTGGAGCTGGCGGGAAAGCTTTGAGTGGGATGGAGTTACCAAAAAACATCCAGCCTTTCCCACCGAGCAGGAGTTACCTGCTCAGGGTGCAGGTGCCGAGCCGAGGAGTTGTTAAATGCAGCTGCAACGTGCCACGAGGGTTGGCCAACATGTGGGTCCTTAGCAAGCCCTCAGAGACCAGGCGAACAGCTGCTGCTTCTCCACTGTTTGCTCCCCTGGAAAGCCAAACCACGAAACCGCTGTGCCGCCCGCGCGCGCCGGCCCTCGTCCTCCCTCCTCCTGCCGAGGGAGTCGTGCCGAGAGGTGAACCCCCAAAATTGGGCACGCTCCCCCCAAAATCCCAAGCCAACTGTGTTGTTGCTTGACTCCAGTTGTCCTGCATCCACCACACCACAGTAATGGTCCCTGGGCAAATCTCTTCTGTGATGGTCACAAATTAATTTGAGTTCCCCTCCCTCGCAGGGATCTAGGCTGAA
>NW_008825286.1:94677-97036 GCF_000699105.1 Pygoscelis adeliae | reverse complement strand
CAGAGCGGAGCAGTGCTCAGCAGAGCGGAGCAGAGGGGCAGAATCCCCTCCCTCGCCCTGCTGGCCACGCTGCTTTGGATGTAGCCCAGGAGACGGTCGGCTTTCTGGGCTGCGAGCGCACGCTGCCGGCTCACGTCCCATTTTTCATCCATCCATACGGGGAGAGGGGGGAATGTCCGGCAAAATCAGAGCTCAGGATCCAGCCTGGTACTCCGGCAGCCCCTGGCCTTGATCCGTAACTACATAAATACCCCAAAACTTGCAGCTTGTAAGGATCTGGAAAGAAATCCAGCACGTGAGTGCCAGCAATGCTGCATCCCCTGCTAGGCAATAGCTATTTCAGGACAGTGGGAGAAAACAAACAAAGACCTCTGCTCCGTCCTGACATGTATCTGCAGTAATTTCAGTGAAGAGGAAAGTACTGACAAGGCAGAGATTGGACTCCAAAGCCACCTTAGGAAATAATAAACTTTTCTATCAAAGCCAATCAGTTGTCTATTGGCCCGACTCTTTGCTCATCCCTTTCAAATAAAATAAAAAAAGGAAAACCCTGCTCCGGCAGGCAAGAGCTGTCGGCTGCGTGTATTAACGCCGCGCTGCTTTGACAGGGAAGGGACCTGACTTTCTTTGCAATGTCAGGGGAAGGTTAGTGGGCTGACACGGCGAACGTTCGATGTGATGCAACTATCGCAGCGCCAGCTGACGGCAGGAATATCATGAAGTGGGGCGCATGCTGAGGCTGTCAGGAGAAGTCAATAAGCGTTGGTTCTGCGGGTAGCAGGGGGTCCGTTCCCGCAGCGGGAGAGCGGGATCTCGAACCTTAGGGCTTGGAAAAAAGAGAAACAAAACTTCCATTTGATAGGGATTGTCAGGGAAACAGAGTGGAGATGCTGGCTGCGAGGCCCTCCCGCTGGCCGATGCACTCGCGATTTCCAGGAGTGATAAGAAATAAGACATTTTTTACGCTGAGGGTGGTGAAACACTGGCCCAGGTTGCCCAGAGAGGTGGTGGATGCCCCATCCCTGGAAACATTCAAGGTCGGGTTGGACAGGGCTCTGAGCAACCTGATCTAGTTGAAGACGTCCCTGCTCACTGCAGGGCAGGGTGGGCTAGTTGGCCTTTAAAGGTGCCTTCCAACCCAAACCATCCTATGATTCTGTAAGACTTCAGTGAACTTATTAGCACAAAAAAGCAGCAAACCCCCCGTTGTCGCACAAGCCATGGCTGGTTGGTGTTGCTCCTCCAAAAGCATCATTAACACAAGCAGGTTCTTTGTCAGGAGAAGCTTCCGAGGGCCGAGCAAACAGAAAAGCCCTTTTTCTGGATGCTGTTTGTGATGAAGAGCTTTCTCCCTGCCTTGCTCAGCAGTTTGCAGGCTGGTGACCCAGGGACCACGCGGCGTTATCGATCGGTGGGTGCGTGAGGAGCTTGTGCATCTGAGCTACAAAAAAAAAAAATCCATCGTGCCCTGATACAGGACTGGGTAGAGAGCTGAGCGGGAGCCGATCCAGCTGCACAGCCCTACGAAAGCTTGTGCAGAGGGATGGAGCCAGCCAGGAGCATTAGGTGATGGTTTTGTGGCCTCCTTAAACAGCTGTGAGTTTTGCGATGGTCACTGGAGGGTGCCTGTGCATGGAGAGGCCTGCAGAGCCTGGATCCACCTGGACCGTGCTGGTGGGGCAACTGTTCCAGGGATGGGCAGAGATCAGGGTCTGTGCCGGGGAGTGCAGAAATGGGAGAAAATCTGAGGATGGAGGTGTTAATATGTTTAAAAAGGGAGGAGGGATCATTAATTGGGACCAAAAGAACTAAATGAGAGCTGCCCCTTCCCCCTGGTACAGAAGCGCATTGTCACGTTGCTTCCTTGAGCCATTAATGCCTGATTTCATAGCACCAAAAATGTGGCCGCTACCCAAAAGTTGTGGATTCCGGGCTCTGACACACTTAAATACCTCATGCACCTGGGTCAGGGCAATCCCCGGTATCCATACAGGCTGGGGGGTGGATGGATTGAGAGCAGCCCTGCGGAGCTTGGGGGTACTGGTGGGCGACAAACGGGACGTGAGCCGGCAATGTGCGCTCGCAGCCCAGAAGGCCAACCGTCTCCTGGGCTGCATCCAAAGCAGCGTGGCCAGCAGGTCGAGGGAGGGGATTCTGCCCCTCTGCTCCGCTCTGCTGAGACCCCCATGGAGCACTGCGTCCAGCTCTGGGGTCCCAAGTAGAAGACATGGACCTGTTGGAGTGGGTCCAGAGGAGGGACACAGAAATGGTCCGAGGGCTGGAACCCCTCTGGTATGGAGGAAGGCTGGGAGAGTTGGGGTTGTTCAGCCTGGAGAAGAGAAGGCCCCGGGGAGACCTT
>NW_008825286.1:84346-94652 GCF_000699105.1 Pygoscelis adeliae | reverse complement strand
TGATAGGACAAGGGGGAATGGTTTTAAACTAAAAGAGGAGAGATTCAGACTAGATATAAGGAGGACAGTTTTTACACTGAGGGTGGTGAAACACTGGCCCAGGTTGCCCAGAGAGGTGGTGGATGCCCCATCCCTGGAAACGTTCAAGGTCGGGTTGGACGGGGCTCTGAGCAACCTGATCTAGTTGAAGATGTCCCTGCCCAGGGCAGGGGGGTTGGACTAGATGACCTTTAGAGGTCCCTTCCAACCCAAACCATTCGATGATTCTATGATTCTATGGGTAGACTAAACCGTACCCGCTGTATCTGGAGATCTCCACCAGTTCAAAAGGCAGCAGCACAACCTACATGTTGAAGTCTGAAGAGATGCAGGAGCGGCGTGTAAGTGCAGCTAGAGATGACTGTTCTCACCTGACCGGCTTTATGCATCAAACAAGATCAAAAGCTGTGTGCTTTCGAACTCATGGAATCAAACCACTGCTTTTAGAGGACTGATTTTTGTTTTAAAAACATCAATTGCACAGAAACTGTTCCCTAAGCTTACAACTTTGGCACCTCAGAGATGGCTCTAAAAAAACCAGAGTAATTTTTTTCAGATCAGAACATAATCAGTAAATCTCCAAACTTCAAACTTTTTGCATGCAACCACGTCCTCGAGCGCTTGCTGACTGCTCACAGCATCTCCAGATTCAAACCATATTCTTTTCTAGGAAGAACCATTTCTCATTTACTTGAGTAGGTAGGATGGAAGGGAACCATGGGGGAAAAAAAAAAAGCATAAAAGCAAAGTGCCAGAAATTTCAAACTCATTTAGGAAACCAGGAAAAGTGGCGAGGAACCAAGATCACAAGGACGAGATGGGGACGCGGAGCTCGCTCCAGACCGCTGTCGAGTGTTGAAGGCCACCACAAGGACAAGGATGCTCAGGAGCTCCTATGGGGGAGCGGGGGCTCAGGTGTAATCTCGGGCTAACTGTATCATCCATAATCATGACCAAACATGGTCCCAACCATACTGTCACTGCTCTACCTCCCTCCAGTGGCACCCCTTTTGTAGGATAAAGACTGGCACAAACTAGACTTTCCCAGGGCAAGTCTCTCCTACCCTCCCAGCAGACCACTGCAAGCGGGAGGTTGATCGCTCTCCTCCCTACCACTTACCATCTCCTTCTAGACCAGATGATGAGCTTCAGGGGAAAACACTAAGGAAGCCCTTCTACGAGCGTCAAAGCCTATTCCGCTCAACGCGATCCTCAGACATTTTGTATTTATTAGACTGGAAGCCAGATTCATTTTAATTTTTTTAGTTGGATACGAGCTACACTGCCCCGAAGTTAACGGAGTATTTCATTACTGCATTCTCCGAGAAGTTCGGGCTCTGCAGGGCATTGTACCCTTCCCCTGGAGTTGTCATCTTCAGTCTCCCCGACACTGGGACCCAACTACCCCAAATTACGTCTTGCCTTTGCTCGCGCGCCGGTTTTTACACCAAGAAGTGCCGAGCCTCACCGAGAAGCATCCCCCTCCATGCACCCCCTTCCTCTTCAGAGGAAGCTTCAAGCAATTAGTGCCACGACAGAAGCTCGTTAATGAGAGTGACGCAGCGAGTCCTGATCCTGCCTACAGGTTTTGGGGACTGTTTGTATGAAGGAGAGGCGTTCCTCGAGCAGTGGGACGCCGTGGATAAGACTGCTTCGTGTGCCAACCTCCACAAACCCCAGGTCTCCTACGTCTCCGGCAGTCTGCACACCCCGCTGAAAAATTACTGCCCGAGAAGATATTTTTGGGTCCAAAGCCAGAGTGATCAATGTCTTGGAAAGATGTGAAAGAGAAGATGAAACTCTTGCCCCCAGGCTCGTAAGTCTAACTCGGTACCTCCAGCTTTTGTTTCCGGTAATAAAGTGAACAAAAAAGACATTCCAGGAAGAAATGGAGCTGCAGTTCTCCGCCCACAGCCGCGCTGGAGGAGGAAAGCACACTGCAAGAAAGGGGCAGAGTACAAGAAATGTATAAATAACTTCTCTGAGTTGCACAACAACCACCTACTCTGTTCAGAAATTGAAAAAAAAAAGAAAAAAAATCTCATACTCCGTCTCTGGCAGCGCGGTTCAACTTGCAGCAGAAAAAGGACCGGGAAAACGAGCGTAAATAAGTGATCCCCAGCAAGCCTGGACTTTTTCAACTTCATGCCCTCCAGCGAATGAGGGCAGCACCAGGGACCGAAGGAAGCGAGGCAGAGCCGAGGAACCCAAGCGACTCGCTTGGGAAAAGATGAGATGCCACCTAGCAAGCAAGCCTGGGAGAAATGATTTTCAGTTGAACGGCACTGAATCGCTATGTTTTAGTTGGATAGAATCATAGAATCATCCAATGGTTTGGGTTGGAAGGGACCTTTGAAGGTCATCTAGTCCAACCCCCCCCTGCAATGAGCAGGGACATCTTCAACTAGATCAGGTTGCTCAGAGCCCTGTCCAACCCGACCTTGAACGTTTCCAGGGATGGGGCATCCACCACCTCTCTGGGCAACCTGGGCCAGTGTTTCACCACCCTCACAGTAAAGAATTTCTTCCTTATATCTAGTCTGAACCTACCCTCTTTTAATTTATAAGTTTAAACCTTTAAACAAGCAGGATCTTTTTCTTTTCAACACCAGCCTGCCACACCATACGTTGAAGGAGCTTTGAGGGTCCTTTTTCCTGCTGCGTGGGGGGCGCTTAAAGGCATCTCAGACACCTTTCGCTCAGTGCTGCATCGTCCCAGCCATCCCCTTTGCCGTTTAAAGCCTGATGACAGCGCTGCACGGAAAACCGTCATGTATTTTAGTCGTTTGGAGGGAATTTGGCAGCTGAAAAACGAGCGGCAGGACGCTGCGGATCGCTCGCCCTTCAGCAGGCCGCCAGCGAGCCAGGTTTGAGAGATGCTGTTTTGGACACCCCTGCTCACACAGCCGCTCTGGAAGAGGTACGCACGCACGTAGGGGCCACACGGGACGGCAGAACCGACGGTGTCTGCTCTAAACTTCCCCTAAGACATCTGGTGCTGAAGATACGAACATGAGATTCGCAACTCCGGAGTAATTTGCAATCTAAATTACAGACACTAAGTAATTCCTGGCCCCGGTTAAACTGGGGCAACACCTATTTAGGTACGCCATCGCTGCGGGCGGTTCACTTGAAATGCTTTCTGAGAAAGCTCCTGGGCCACTTGCTCCCAGCTAGCCAGGCTCCTCTTCAGCACTTCTGGAAGCCCAACCACGGGGGAGTATTTTTGCATAGGGCTAAGCCTCCCAGCTCTCTCTGCCAGCTTGACACCGGGAACTACAGCTCTTGCCAGCTCCTTTCTTTTCTGAAGAAATAGATTATCTGGATAACCTGGAACGCCGCTTTTAAATATTAATATTACAATCACTATGGGAACTGCAGAGGCCTTGCCTAAGCCTTCGCTTCTTTGCAAAGGTCTGCTCAAGCAACAAAGGGCGAGTACAAAGGAAATCAGTCTTCCCTAATCATGGGCGAGCTGTGAGAAAAACCTTGTGAAACGCAGAAGGAACAAACCTAAGCGCTGCCATTTGTTCAAGATTTGCTTCATGCGCAGAGGCTGCCCTGCCCACGCACCGGCAGGGCGAGGGAACGTGCGTCTCCCTCTGATCAAGGGAGAGCGCCGTTTGAACGTGCCACCTCCTCCCCACCATGAGCTGACTCCGTCGGGGACCCTCAGGAGCCGAGACCCAAGAGGGACGTCTGATGTTCTCCAGCGTTGGACCGAGCTCCATCTCAGGGCTCCCAAACCAGAAGGCGCATCCCTGCTGCGATACCCCACTTCCATCAAAATCCCTGAGATCTGGGATGAGATTCAGCACCGGAGATCTCAGGCTTAACAGCAAGGAACAGTCCCGAGGAGGGCAGGAGGTTGCCTTGCAAGTATTTCTGCTGGCAGACACTCCCATAGAGGTTTCCCAGCTCTTTTTGCCCCGGAGTTGTAGATAAAGCAGCATATAACAACATTACGTTGTAACCCACTGCCTGATCTAACCCCACCGCTCGCTCGCACAGGACCTGCTGGATGAAGCCAAGCAGCCTCCTGAACTTCAGCCTCTCTTAGTCCCCTCCCTCCCGCTGAGGGACATGGTTTAGTGGGCATGGTGGTGTTGGGTCGACGGTTGGACTCGATGATCTTAGAGGTCTTTTCCAACCTTAATGACTCTATGATTCGATCATTCTCAGCTACTGCACTGTATATACAAAATACGTGTCCCGGTAGGAGGACGAGAGTAGATAGTTTCCATTTCTATCTTTTTCTTGGTTCCCATAGAAACTAAACTAAAATGGAGATGGTAAAAGAAAATTAAAGCTTCAATAAAGGAATCTACTAGGAAACGGCATGTGAGCAGGTGTGGGGAATAGCTGACGGATAAACAAGGAGAGAAAAAAGCAACCAAAAATAAGGCCACAGCAGGAAGACTAAATTCAAATACGAGGGGCGCTCCCACATTAAAGTCTTTCTTATTTGAGGGTAAAACTGAATGAATAAACTGCGTCAAACTGAGATGTCAGGGAAAAAAAAAAAACCAAACCTTGAAGGTGTCACAGATTAAATGAACCGTAATGAGATGGCATCTGGTCATGAGTTTAGGGTCTCCGTGCCTTAGTGGTAAGACAGTGCTGAGGGTCAGCAGGGATCCCAGGGGAATCCAGAAGCGCTGCCACGTGCCACCTTCCCTATCCCTGGTGTCAGGAATTACTGGGAAGGAATAAACAGGACAGGGACCACATCATCGGGCAAGTCCACCAAGACGCGCTCACATCTTGCATGTTTGTGCCATTGCAGTCCTTTAAAAAAAAGAAAATATATGTATATGCTAGAGCTAGGAAAGGGTAGCCAGGACAGCCTGGAATGTAGAAGTCCCAAAGGAGCGTAAAACACAGCCAAAGACTATTTTAGATCAGCAGAGACATTGCTGAAAATCCAGTTTCACATTATACCTAAAAAGTAATGCAGAGAAGAGGACTAGGAAATGATTACTCTTTTTTTTTTTTTTTTTTTTTTAAGGATGCGTTTTATTGGTTGCTCCGGAGTTATCAGGCGGTAGGTTTAAAAGACAACTAAGGGAAATTACTTTTCATAGCACATAATTAAGCTGTGGAATGTATTCAGCAATGCAGCCAAACCCCATAAATAGGTTCAGAGGGGAATTAGATGAGTTCAAGGAGGACAAGCCATTGGTAACTATTAAATAGGATATTCCAAGGTTAGGAAATCCCCAGAAGCAGCAAGGTACTGGGGGGAAGGATCACCCTGCTCTGCCCTGGACATTTTTTCCCCTTCCCGGGGAAACCTTTGCAGCAGAGAGCGGAGTTGAAGCCGAGCGAAGCTTTTCTACCCCTCCCGTCGCCCACTGTCCCATTTTGCATCGATGACTTTGGCATCGTTACCTCCCTTCTGGCCTAGAGGACACAGGGATAAGACACCAGCTCGCACAGAAAAAAAACCCGCGGCTTCAAAGGACAGCTTCAGAAAGAGGATAGGATGGATCCGATTTCTTTCCCTCTTAGCAGAGCAAGTTCGACCGCTTTCTGGCAAGTACCGATGCTCCCAATCCAAACTTCACAGCGTGAGCGTTAGCTATGCATTATCTCCTTTAAACTCCAAAAAAAAAAAAAAAAAAAAGAGTCTCGAAAGCTGCCAGAAAGCAGATAACACAAACAGGCAGAGATGAATCAAGTCTCTGCATGAAAGCAGCAAATTCGCCGGGCTGACCTCAAGCTTCTCAAAGTAGCTCCAGCATTTTAGCCGGAGGTTTATGTGATCCTGTATCTCTCCATCCACCAACTTGTAACTTTTTTAGCTTGTCGGCTTGTTTCAAACAAGTTGGAGAGGTCAAGGTCTTGAGGATATCAGCCTCTAAGAAGTTTTGTTTTAAAGGAAAGAGGATGGCTGAGGACAGAAGGACACAAATTCTCTCTTTGCTGAGGACTGGAGAGCTCAGCCCGCGCGGCGTGGGAGAGGCAGCAGGACCAGGCTGAGCCGGCCGAGTCATTTGCTGCCGTTGCCCGTTCAAAAAGGGTGGCAGAGAGAGCTTGGAGGGTGCCGAGGGATGAGCTAGAGAGGGAAAAAGCAGGCACAGTTCCCAGAGAAGGGGCCAGGACATGTGGGATACCCATCTGTGCTCCCAGGTATGCAGCCAGCGTCCTCTCCAGGGTGCTAAGGTTGCATCCCGAAAGCAACCGTGCATTGCTTTATAAGAAACTTTTCATTGACCGAAGGCATTTCCATTCATCATAGACCTCCGCTGAACACCCAAAAGAGCCATCAGCCCAGTAGAAGAACTTTATTATCAGGTATCCACGTTTTTTTTTTTTTCAAATCTCTAAGACCCCATGGGTTTCCAGGCAAACCAGATCCAAACCAGTGGATCCAAACCACGTCTTTCCAGCCAAACCAACTAGCAAGACACCTGACGCTGACTTCTCTTAAGCCTTAGTCACGTGGAGATGCCCCAGCGCCGGGGTTTGCGGGGCAGTTTTGGGACAGGCAGAGTTGGTTTTCCAGGGTGGCTCTCGCCCAGCTTCCGAGGTGGGACCGAGGTGGGTGCTGGGTGAAGCTGCGTCTCCTCAAACCAACGTAGCAGATGGTTTCCACCTTGAAGATGGATCATTCTGGATGGTGGCTTCATCTGTGCTGGCACTGTAAGAACACGCCATATGTGTCTCCCCAAATCAGGTCTAGACATTAGTACAACTTTAGTGTCAATGTTGTATTCACAAACCCAAATTTTCAGTGCTGAAGTTTCTAAAAATCAGACTGAAGATTACCCGAGCACTGGGACTTGCCAACACTGACTCTAATGCTTCTTAAATAAAAAAGAAATCTTATTTTGCTTTTCCAATCAAAATCTTCAGAGGAAAGATGATTAATGTGGTATTAATAGTAATAATCTTTTTGCAATACTGGAAGTGTGAAATATTGAGTGGAATGCTTTGAACTTTAAGCCATTTGCCAAAAGCCTAATGAACAAGCAACAACCTGTAGCAATTCAAGAAGAATCAGGAGTGATCAGAATTGAAGGCAGAAACTTACCCCCCCGCCCCCAAAAGTTCTGCAAAAAGGGATTCCGTGAATCTCAAGAGCCCCCGTTTCAATTCCGAGATCGTGAAAACAAGCATATCAGGGGCCATATATCAAACACCACGAAGCCGAGCTCCCAGCCAGCAAAGTCTATAAAAATATTGGCAAGCATGTTATTCCTCCCCCCCACACCCCCAAATTCCCCGTGGCTGTGCGCCCAGCTGCGCCGCTGCCCTGGCAGAGAGGCTCATGCAAGCAGAGCCGATGCAGACGGGTCCTTACTGCGGCTCAGCTAAGCTGGGTCTTTTTTCCTCGCCCGTTTTTGCACGGCTTACTCCGCTAAGATGCTTTCTACGTGCTACCAAAGCACATGCGCTACAGCCGGGACGTCCCGTGTTTGCAATGGTTTGATCCCAGGGCGCAGCGACCCTGTCCTGGGTATTTTCTCAGCCCTGTGAGATCTGGTACCCTAAAACTAAAAGTTGTTTTTTAAAGGAGGAAAAACAACACCCCCCCCAAACCTGCTTCAGGACAAATAGGAAGGGACAAGCTCCACGATACACAATGTGGATGGAGGACTGATAAAGAAGACATTTGTTACGTTGAGGGTGGTGAAACACTGGCCCAGGATGCCCAGAGAGGTGGTGGACGCCCCATCCCTGGAAATGTTCAAGGTCAGGTTGGACGGGGCTCTGAGCAACCTGATCTAGTTGAAGATGTCCCTGCTCATGGCAGGGGGGTTGGACTAGATGACCTTCAGAGGTCCCTTCCAACCCAAACCATTCCGTGATTCTAACGACTGATATCCTCGAGCACAGATGCAGGAGGCAGCTCTGGGGACAGGAGGATCAGCATCCCTAAGGATGGGGGCTGATCATATTTAGGGGCAAAAAAAGCCGAGTTAGGCACAGTGGGAGAGCTCTCGCCTGGCAGCTGGGCAGGCAGCGGCGGGGCAGCGAGGGAGAGGAGCAGGCAGGCATTCCAGCACGGACCGTCGCAGCTGCTGAATCCCGACCCTCCTCACCACGTGTGCTAGACACTCTTTGCTTGAACTACTGTTTTTTTTTAACTCGTTGATTAAGAAAAACTTCATTGCGATGGAGCTGTAATTTCAATTTGACCCAATCCTGAAGGACAAAGACTTAATTTACCGCTTCAAAACTGAACAAGGTAAAGCCTAGATGGAAAAAAGCCCGAGTGTGGACGGGGATAGCAAGCACTGGGTGTAGGAAAGGAAAGGCAGCAAGTCTCACCGCAGTGACGCTCTTGCACCGGTGACAATGTGACAGACCTTAAATGAGCAGGAAATTTATAACCGTGAGCTGCCCGGCGTGCCGTAAGGTGTCACACGGAGAAGTCAGTGCCACAGCAAGAGCGGGGTCCCCAAAGTCATCGGGGTCTGAAGGCAGCAGGAAAAGGACCAAAATTCCACCAAAGCAGTAAAACTTCACACCTTCTCTTTGCTAATTCAAGCGGTATCAGAGCACAAGAGGTTTATACCATTTTACAGATTCAGCGTGGGGAAATTAAAGCAGTTTCCAGCATAGGATTGCAAGCCTGTAAATACACACCCTTAAATATTTAACTTGCAGCTGTGGTACACCAGGTTGGCCCCCGGTGCCAAGTTTGTCCTCTCACGAGAGTTCCCGTGACAAACATCACCGGGAGGAAAAGGAGAATATTTGATAATGCCGGAGAACGAGGAATAATCCACAATAAACTAATTTTATCCCGAGAACTAACTAGCATTGCACGGCCGTCTGGAAAAGATTGTTTTCACGGATTTGCTAAACCTAACCGCAAGTTGTGGAAAGCAAGTCTGAAAGCACACCCTGTGCTTTTGAACTCTGAAATATTTAAGAAACTGGAGGTCCGCGAAAGACTGACTGAGGGGAACTACGAACACCAGATCTGACATACAGAGAAAAGTATGCATCCTCCCTGCGGGCTTGCCAGAGCAAGATTAAACATTGGCACAGCTCAGCTGGGGTTGAGTGCCTGCCTTGCAAATACCGAGCAGGGTCTTAAGGGTGTTTTCGCTCAGGGCAAGGCAGACAGACCTTGTCCTAACTCACGCACGAGCCTGGGCAGTCGCAGACCAGGGCTGGAAGCAGCAGCTGCTCGCGAGCAGGTGATTCGCCCCGTTTCGAGGCCAAAAAGCGGCCACCTGTCATGGTCCTGACATCATTTGATTTCCCATCGCGGCTGGGCTCGGGACAACGGGAGGAACAGAGGAGGAGGAGGAGGAGGGACGGTGGCTTGGGATGACTCACGCCAAGCGGGGCTGCAGAAAGCCCGGGGATGAAAACAAGCAATCCTTGTTCCCAGGACGTCAGCTCAATTTAACCGTTGCAGTTGCTGCATCCTGTAAACGCAGAGTTCGACCCTAAAAATCCCTGCGATGACTGGAGCAATTAGAGCCTGTAAGACAAGATGACCTTTCTGAACAACGCGGAGAGATTACCAGCGAGAGCCCGCTCCCACCTAAATATCAGATAACCTCTCGGTCCTACTCTGATAGGAAGAAAACATTAGGAAGCAGCACTCCCCCTTCTTCCCGACAGTGACGCGGTGATATTTATAGGACTAGGAGATAACGCTGTAAAACATGAAGTGCTCGTTGCTTCAAAGCACCAAGACGGTAGCCCTAGACAGCAAATCTCATTTAGCAGAAGAAACGCACCCCCCCCCTCCACCCCAGCGCAGCGGCAGGGAGAAGCTTGCAGCACGCAGGTCGACCCCGCACAAAACCCCTCCATCCTTTGCAGATACGGAGGAGCAAATTCACAACCATGCACTGGATCCGTGCGACGGTCGGAGTTTCTGCTCCTCACCACCCATCTGCCCAAGCCCCTTCCCTAGCCCCTCCACGCACCCTATTTCGCTACCGGGACAAGCGGTAGAAAACAAAAAGCCTCGATGGTTCCCCCAAACACAAGCACGGACAAAAAGCAGAGGCAAAACGGAGGGAAAACGCCTGCTGCCCGCACTGAAACCTGGCCATATGTTCTGCTATTATAAATCACTCCGATAGCATGCCTCGTGCCCGGGTGCAGAATCCCATCGCTCGGCACAGTTGGTGTGAAATCTGTCATTCAGGCTGCCAGGATGATTTAAAAGTGAGTTAGAAAAGCAGGTTGCCCCCCATCTTCCCCTTCCCCCAAACCTTCTCCCCATCTAGGAGAAATATGGGTCCGCACCTTCCCAGCGGAGCCCTGAGCATCCAGCCGTCATTCCTCACAT
>NW_008825286.1:80118-84284 GCF_000699105.1 Pygoscelis adeliae | reverse complement strand
ACAGTAAAGATTAAAATTCTCCTGGTGGTTGCACACACTTCGTGACCACTTGAAGGAGATACCCTGTGAGATCGGCTTCTCCTCCGTGCCGTCATTACGCCAGCTAGAATTAATGCAGCAGCAGAAGGGCACCCCAAAACCAAGAGCATCCACTGCTATGCAAGCCCAGACAGCGAGAAGAAAGCCATCTCTGATGGTCACTGAGACACAGGCGTGGAGAGAAACACAGCAAAACCAACATGCTCATGTGAACCTCATGAGGTTCAACAAGGCCAAGGGCAAGGTCCTGCACCTGGGTCGGGGCAACCCCCGGTATCACTACAGGCTGGGGGATGAAGGGATGGAGAGCAGCCCTGCCGAGAAGGACTTGGGGGTACTGGAGGATGAAAAGCTGGACACGAGCCAGCAATGTGCACTCGCAGCCCAGAAGGCCAAGAGTCTCCTGGGCTGCATCCAAAGCAGCGTGGCCAGCAGGTCGAGGGAGGGGATTCTGTCCCTCTGCTCCGCTCTGCTGAGACCCCCCCGGAGCACTGCGTCCAGCTCTGGGGTCCTCAGTCCGAGACAGACATGGACCTGTTGGAGCGGGTCCAGAGGAGGGACACGGAAATGGTCTGAGGGCTGGAACAGCTCTGCTGTGAGGACAGGCTGGGAGAGTTGGGGTTGGTCAGCCTGGAGAAGAGAAGGCTCCGGGGAGACCTTACTGTGGCTTTTCGATACTTAAAGGGGGCTTTTAAGAAAGATGGGGACAGACTTTTTAGCAGGGCCTGTTGCGACAGGACAAGGGGTAACAGTTTTAAACTAAAAGAGGGGAGATTCAGACTAGATATAAGGAAGAAATTTTTGACGCTGAGGGTGGTGAAACACTGGCCCAGGTTGCCCAGAGAGGTGGTGGATGCCCCATCCCTGGAAACATTCAAGGTCGGGTTGGACGGGGCTCTGAGCAACCTGATCTAGTTGAAGATGTCCCTGCCCACGGCAGGGGGGTTGGGCTAGGTGACCTTCAAAAGTCACTTCCAAGCCAAACCATTCTATGATTTTATGATTCTACGCCGCTGGTAAATCAGCAGTTTGAGCATCCAGAGTTTGTATCCAGGGCATCGTGCTTTGAGAGCCACCGATGGATCTATCCTCCATGAACGCACGTTGCACGTTGAGCCAGTTCCCCTCAGGATGCTGCAGAAACCACCCCTCTAAATATCAACTGTGGAGCTCAAAGGGTTCATACAGGCACTAATGACAGCTTCTTCCAAAGTTTTAAAGGCCGATCAAATATGTCTAGTCCAGGACTAGACCAGTTTATAATCTAAGAACAAGATGCCATGGATGCACACGGGAGGGAAGACAAAGGTATCGGGAAGAATCAATGAAACCCATTGTTCCTGCTCTATCTGGAAATCCAATTTGTTATTTCTGGCATGGTAAAAGCATACAAGAAAAGCAGTCCAACTCAGAACATGATTAACCTGTTTGGGATGAAAGATGGTACTAAAGAGTCCTGGATTCCTACCTCCAGCGCGCGCACCTTCTCATGCCGTATTGTAAAGCTCCTGCATGAGGAAATAACTGAGCACAGCACTGGGAAACTATTTTATTACTTACAGAACAAGCTGAACAGCCAGGGTACCCTTCTGCACCATGTTTTCCAAGCTTCTCCCCTTTTCTATCACCCCACGCGCTATCACTATGCTTTTATATAATGTAAACTACCCCAAAAAAGTGCCGGAGCAAAACGGACCAGCCGTTTTCAGAGACTTTCCACAAGTGCCCTTGGATGAGACGACAAAGGAAATTTTTATGAAGTGTATGCAGCAAAGCCTGTGAGCAAAATTGCATTCTCCTTTCTCTCTCTTAGGGGAAAAAAAACAGCTGACCTTAAGGATAAACTGAACGATTGCAAGACAGGCCTAAATAACCTTGAAACTTAAAAAAACAGAATGCCAGAAATAAAAGTGTGTGTGTGTGTGGGAGTTGCTGGTCCTAAAACTTGGATAGTTAACTTTGAGAAATAAATCAGGGATGTCAATAAATAACATTTCACCTAAAATTGCTACTTTTATACACAAGTGACATTAAAGCAACGTGATGAAATGAAACGCTTTCATGTTTCGCCAGTCCTTGGAACAAACTTTGTAAAAGGAAACCTGCCCAAAGAGCAAAACCCCGTCCCAAACCGAACAACCCACCACGAGAGAGTGACTTGGCAGGTGTGAGAGCATTTGCTGTTTCCAGAGACTCCTCTGGCAGAAGCAGCGGATTCCTGCGGCTCACACCCTTCGGCAGGCAAACGCGACAACTATAGGATAGTCCTCAAAACTTGGCCTGGATGGTCAGCTAGGACGAGGAAGGCTGCTCCCTGCTATAAATCTCAGGTACTTGTATTACAGTAGCTTCCCAGAGGTCCCTATATCCAAGAGAAAAGGAAACCTCTGCGGCCCAACTGGAGCAAGGCCGTGCAAAAAAGAAGGAAATTTAAGACGAGAACGCAGCAAGTTTTCTGCAACTGGGAAAAATCGTGTGCATCTTCCAAAAAAACCCCCAGAATAAACCCCCCGCAACGAGCAAGAACATCCCCTCCCTTCTCAAGGTCTCAGTCGTTATTCTAGGCGGGAGATGGAGAGCTTGCAGCACAGGAGTTACAACCCAACGTCATGTTTCCCTGTTCTTATAATAATTTAGGCTGGAGTGGACCTCTGGAGGTCACCTGGGCCACCTTCCCTTCCTCCCCCAAGTACAGGTAACTTTAAAGTTATCCTACTCAGGGCCTTTTTCAGTCAAATTCTGAAGTCTCCAAGGACGGACATCTCACGGCCTTTCTAGGTGGCCGCTCTCAGGTAAAGACCTTGCAAATGACCAAATTGAGAGCCCTCCATGCTGCAGCTGTGCAGCGCCTCTCACCCTTCCCCCGTACGCCATCCACGGAAGACCCTGGTTCTATCCCCACTATCACCCCAGTAGGTAGGTGAAGATGACAGTTGGATCCACTCTCAGCCTCCTCTCCAGGCTGAAGAAGCCCAGCTCTCGTTAAATGCTCACATTAACGCAGTGCCCTCTAAGACGACGTGGCAGACCCATCTGGTCCTCAGCGAGGAAGAGGCTCTCCCCCACACCAATTATTCAACGGTTGAGACGACATTCCTGGAATGATCAGGCTGCAGCACCATCTGTTCAGCTACGCTGGGCTGTCTGGTGCAGGGGTAAAGCTCCGCTTGTGCACGACAGCGCTTTCCAGAGCCTGATCCGATGCTCCTCACGGAAGCCAGGAGATCTCAAAGATCTCGTTGCTTTTCCATTCCGAACACCACAGGTACCTTTCTGTGCTATATTTGTTAAGAACCAGCAGTACTGCATAGACCTCTGCTATCCAAAGACGTCCATATGTAGTTACGTTGCCCCCAACCCACTCCAGCAGAGAGAAAAGGAAGAAAAAAGCGGCAGCGACATCACTTCACGGTGCCTTGGAAAGCACCCAGATTGCACAACACGTGGTGCGGCACAGGAAGCCTGACCAACCACGCAAACGGCTCCGTCGTGCTTCACGCTCTTGGTTTCATGCCTTAGCCTTCTTTCCCATTTCACCGAGCACTTTGTGGGCAAGAATCCCATTTTGAGGATTAGAGCTGTCCTCTGCTGTTTCCAGCCCAGACAGACTTGGCTCCCCCCCTGCCCCCCCGCCACTTCTCCAGTGCTTAAGATGGTATCTGGCTGGCCAACTGGAGAAGAGTTGAGAAGACTTGCCATGGGCACAGCCGCCAAGGACTGCATGAGGTTGGATGAGCCCACCTTAGTTATCACAGGGAATCATAGAATGGTTTGGGTTGGAATGGACCTTAAAGATCATCTCATCCCACCCCCCCCACCGTGGGCAGGGACATCTTCACATAGATCAGGTGGCTCAAAGCCCCGTCCAACCTGGCCTTGAACACTTCCAGGGAGGGGGCATCCACAACTTCTCCGGACAACCTGTTCCAGTGCCTCACCACCCTCACAGTGAAGAATTTCTTCCTTATATCTAATCTAAATCTTCCATCTTTCAGTTTAAAGCCATTACCCCTTGTCCTATCACTACAGGCCCTTGTAAAAAGTCCCTCTCCTGCTTTCTTGTGGCCCCCCTTCAGGTACTGGAAGGCTGCTATAAGGTGTCCCCGGAGCCTTCTCTTCTCCAGGCT
>NW_008825286.1:49519-79837 GCF_000699105.1 Pygoscelis adeliae | reverse complement strand
CTTGCTGGGCTGCGAGCGCAGGGTGCCGGCTCATGTCCAGCGTTTCATCCACCAGTACCCCCCAGTCCTTCTCCGCGGGGCTGCTCTCAACCCACTCATCGCCCAGCCTGTATCCAGGAAGCAGAGGAACAGCTCTTACAGCGGCAAGCAAGAGGACTCTTCCATGTGTCCCTCTGTCCTTGTTCCAGGGAGGGGTTGGGATGCTGCGAACTCTTGTTCTTCTCAAACATCAAGTCTCCAGCCGTGCAGAGGAAATAACGAAACCTTCCCCTCAAAGAGACGCTCTGCAGCTTCTGGAGCAAGGCAGGAGGAGAGGTTAATGTGTTTCAGTTCTGACTACCTTAAACCTCATGCATCCATGAAATCTCAAGGCCCCGAGGAGGCTGCAGCCTCCTCGGGTGAGCGCAGAAGTAGGTGTTTCGTAAGAGCTGTGCCCTCAGTCCCTGCTGTTTGTGCCATTTATGGAGATTTTGTGTTCATCCTGTTCAAAAGCGTTGCCTGAATCGACAGGGCGCGTAAAACATTTAGTGTTTGACAGCTCTAAGGATCAAAATTCTTCAGAGGACTCACTGCATTATTTCCAATCGGGGAAAAGTGCAGAAACCTGCCATTAAATCCCATTCTGCCGAGTCTGAAGGTGGGCTGTGCATTACCGTAACTACGTGCCTATTTGTCAACAGCCACATACTGGTTTCAAAATGATATACTGCTAGCGGCTTGCTTTTGTTCCTCCTCCTCCCCCAAATTCTAGAAGAGCTGTATCCGTGCACAGAAATGAAAGAGTGCCGTTTGCTAATTTGGTACTAAAACAAAAGGCAAAAAAATACAGAGGCCTCAAACCTCCCAGCTTTTTCATTCAGCTTGAGCTATTCAAGGCTTTTAGCACACTGCCAGCTCTGCCTGCTGCTGGGCACCCTCAGAGAAAAGCACTCCCCATATGCTACCGAGCAAAACGGATGCCTACATTGTTGCAGCCCCGAAAATGAGCGCTGCGGCTACCCGTGCACGGAGTGGCAGCGTATCCTCCCTTGCTATCGCATCTCCCCTGGTAACTCACGCTCCTGCCGGGGCTGTCCTGGCTGCACAAGAACTGCGCTTGGTTTTCTTTCTATAAGATGGACGATTATCTCTGTTTTCTTCCAAGAGGGGATCAGCAGCACTTGGTGAATTGCGTCGATCCTAAATGTGAAAAAACCCAACAAACCAGCTACGAGGTCTTGACTCTATGCTAAGGCATTAAAGGCGAACGCTTCTGAAATCCAGAACCTGGGGTTTTGATCCTACTGTAGCACTAAAGGGCTAAAAACACTACGTCACGCTGCCTCTCCAACGATAATCACCGTCTTTGGTGGGCCCCCATTTGTTACAGTGAGGTCGCAGATAAGAAGGGCCCTGTGGCAGGACACGTTATCACGTAAGCTATTAATGATAACAACGTTTAATTACCTTAATCCATTTAATAACACATTTTACTAAAATTAGCCTGATAAATTGCTCCGATAGTACTGTTTGAGCTGAATTACGCTCAGATTCCTGGTATTTAACCTACTTCTCTGGGTATCTGAATACAGAGCATAGCTGTTCGGGGTGGGAACGCGGAGGAATGCTTCTCCTGCAGCATCTGTAGATCGGCGAGGCGCTCTTCTAGTGTCCCGAAAACTGTTCCAAACATTCCCTGGTCACTACAACTGGTTTTGTTCTTTGGAAAGACAAAACGAGAAGAGTAAGCCCACGCCAAGTTTCATTTGCTCGGGACTAGGAGCTAAACAAGCGTTGATGAAGTGCCACACAACAACAGTTCCTGCTTTTGTTTATATAGCACATACTGGCCAGTCCGCTGTAATAGATGGAGTGTCTGTGCTTGGTTTCCAGCGGGAACAGATCGGTCTGGAAAACACTCCAGCACTGGGTTTTCATTCGCCAGCGAAGGCTCTTGAAGCACATGGCGTGGAGGTTAGCCAGCTCCCCCAGACAGACGACTTGGGCAGCTGCCAGAGCATCTCTCAACGCCCCATCGCTGGTATTCTGTTTTTTCCCAGGTCATCCCCCAAACGCTACTCTGCACCTCGTTGGGGGTCACTTCGCGGTTTTACCTAGGTTGCATCCAAAGAGACGCACACGGAGGTCTGCGGCAGGACAAAGAACATCAATCCACTTTTCCTTTGCTGTTGCACAGATGGGGAGCGACAAAAAACAGCGCCAGAAAACCCAGCTTAAATCTTCGCAGCTTCATGAAATTTCCGTATCTTATCAGGCTAAGCCTAGGTCCTAGCAGCAAGGACTCCGCCGTGCAGGAGATCCCCATTTCATCACCTGGAAGCTGGACCAAAGAGGGCATTAAGCTCTTAAACAGATCTCACGTCGCTGCGAGTCTATTTTCTTGGCCACAAGGCAGAGAATTGAGGATGTTAAGCGAGGAAGTAACCCAGAAGGTGATCAGTGTGACAAGATCTGGCTGAACACCTGCTCTTGGTCACTGTGAGAAGAGCCAGAGCTTCCGAAACCCCGGATGTTTTCAGCCTCCGGAGCTATTTGCAGGCAGGCACAGCTCCCGGCTTGAACTCAGCCCATGCCCAGCAGGCAGGCAGTCCAAAGAGCTGAAACATGGTGTCCTACTGCCTGTTCCCAGCATCTTGTACTGACTTGTAAGGCTTCCCCCACAATTTATGCATGCTCTTCGCCATCACGTCAAAGCCACAGTCTTCCAGTTCATGTTTAACTCTTTAGGAATCATGCGGTGGAGTACGTAAACGGGCATACAGCTACATTTCAGAAGGCTCTTTCTAGCAAAGCAATGCTGAACTTTAACACTCAAAGTTACAGAGTTTTCCCTCAGACTCCTCATTTGGAAATACGTCCCGTATCCCCATCGCACCCTTCCCTGCAGCATCTTTTTCAGACAGCCTGTGGAAAGGCAGCTCAGCTCTGACAACGGTCTTGCCAGGAAGGCACACTTCCCTGCTCCGCTTTCCCCATACCCCGTGGTTACTTTGCTGAATTTTTCGGCTAGCGCCATCATTTTACCGCGCGTTTGTCCTAGCCCTACAACAGCAGGCACAAATCTGCAGCCAGCTGGTCAAGTTCATAGAATCATCGAGTGTTCTGGGTCAGAAGGGACCTCTAAAGGTCACCTAGTCCAACCCCCCTGCCGGGGGCAGGGACATCTTCAACTACATCAGGTTGCTCAGAGCCCCGTCCAACCCGACCTTGAACGTTTCCAGGGATGGGGCATCCACCACCTCTCTGGGCAACCTGGGCCAGTGTTTCACCACCCTCACAGTAAAAAATTTCTTCCTTATATCTAGTCTGAATCTCCCCTCTTTTAGTTTAAAACCGTTACCCCTTGTCCTATCGCTACAGGCCCTACTAAAAAATCTGTCCCCATCTTTCTTACAAGCCCCCTTTAAGTATTGAAAGGCCACAAGAAGGTTTCCTTGGAGCCTTCTCTTCTCCAGGCTGAACAACTCCAACCCTCTTGGCCTGTCCTCATAGCAGAGGTGTTCCAGCCCCCTGAACATTTTTCTGGCCAAATAAACCCATCCCTGCATCTATCCTGAAAAAAAAAGACGGAATCAGCTGGCAGAGTTGTTATGCAGATGTAGTGACACTTGTTCATACAGAAGTTATCAGGACTAGCATCGTACCATCAAAACTCATGAGCTGTATAGAAAGAGCTCCCAAATCTCCCAGCACCCAAAAGCACGAGTGGAATTACATGAGTGCAGAAGAGAGTAAGCTGTCCGCCGCCTGTCGGGAGGCTGAACTGACACGAGTGCAAAACAGAGTTTATGCGTTTTCCTCGGAGAATTCCAGCGTGGGGAGGAAAAACAGGTGACATGAAGACATGTGAGGAAAATGGTAATGGTAGCTGACGGTGTTTTACTTTAATTGTATTACAAAAATAACTGTGTCCAACCACCCCGACTGCCACAGAACAAAACAGAACATGAAGAATGAAGTGGTTTATTCAAATGCTGGAAAAAAAATAATCTGTTGCATAGGAATGCAAATTGATACAAACCAAGTCTTTCCCACTTATACGAAGAGCCATTTCTCCCTGGCAGAATGAGGATGGAAAAATACTTTCATACTTCACAGGGAAACATTATTCATGATAACAGCCAAGCATTGCAACAGGGGCCCCGCGAGGCTGCAGAATCTATGCTTGGAGGTTTTCGAGACCCAACTGCACAAAGCCCTGTGCAGCCCAGATGAAGTCAATGCTGGCCCTGCTTTGAGCAGAGGTTCGGACTGTCCAACCTGAACAATTTTGAGTCCACAACACACAGACAGTCTTTGTAAGGGGAAACGAGCCACCACTCAGGATAACAGGAGAGCACAGCAGCGGCTGCAGGTGAAGATGATGATGTTCAAGAAGGAAGGGTTGAGGGTAAGGAACCGTAGAATTATAGAAGGGTTTGTGTTGGAAGGGACCTTTCAAAGATCATCTAGTCCAACCCCCCTGCCATGGGCAGGGACATCTTCAACCAGAGCAGGTTGCTCAGAGCCCCGTCCAACCTGAACTTGAATGTTTCCAGGGATGGGGCACCTGCAACTTCTCTGGGCAACCTGGTCCAGGCAGAAAGCATGATCTGTCTCTGGGAAGGAGCCTCTGAACTGGCAGCGCTGAGTGCTACGGCATGCTAGCAAGCATTATGGTAACCAGTGCTTCCAGAACAATTTCTGGAGCCTTTGGATCATGGGAGCTCTCATACCCTTCCAGGTCTCTCAGTGTTGTTTAATCCCTAATCTTCTGCAGCTTCATTATGCAACCACATGCAAAACACTTCCTTTTTGTCTCCGTTTCCCTCTGCTTTTTGTGGTTTAGCCGTTCCAGAAAAAGGCGGGAAGTGTAGTGAAGACCTGACCAGGCTCATGCCCTGGTGTCTGTCAGCTACGTGGGCATGGAAAGCCCGTTCGCCTCCGTGTCAAGCCCAGGCATGAAATGCATCCTCCCAAATTAATTCAAAATGCCCATGGATCTACACTTAAGCCACCTGTACATCTTCAGGGTGCGCACATAGTTTATTATAATAAACTGCTGAATTCTTTCTAGTTATGTCAGGTGGCAGCAAGTGCCTGAAATACTCCGAAACCAGAGAAAGACTGGGTGTGCTCGTGACCCCGTTTTATTCACTGCTGTTTCTTCTGTGGCTGCAACAGGGATGCAAAGCAACATGCTCAGAAGCAGCCAGAGAAAGTTAAAAGTCCACAACAAGTATTTTAACCATGGTTTCCTGCCAGGAAAGGCAACACAAAGCCAGAGTCCTTCCCGTGATGGTCCTTCAGCTAAGGAAGAGCCTGCATGAGCAGCATTTTCAAGAAGGCAGCATTTTCAGGGAGATGCAGCTACGGTAGCAGTCATCAGGTGCTCGAGAACAAACACGTCACCCAGTAGTAGCAAGCCTGTCAAGTTGTCCTTTGGGGGTTTTTTAGATTATACATCCCACCAGCTGCATGTTCTGGTTGGGCACCGCATGTGTAAGAGGACAGATGTAAAAGAGTAACTTCTGGAGAAGACGACAGCAGAGCACAGATGGAAGTGAAGGTTGGCTAAATGTGATCATTTATTCCTGTGATCCCAGTGCTGGAACCAGGGGTGGGGAAGAAGCAGCTACAGGGACAATGTATAGAGTCCTTGCTGTGACTTGGAGGAACCAGTTCCTCTTCTTCGCTTCTCCCCATTAATGGGACAACGTCCATTAGCATGGCACTAACTACTTCAGAATAGACCTATTAAGGGATCTCAACATGTCTTAAGGCAGTACGACACCTCTTCCCATTCCCAGGTCGCCCTTCTGACGCAGTTAATTGTGTTTGACACTGCTTTCTACAGCGCTTGAGGTTCCCAGGGCACTTTGGTCCACCTACGCAAAGCCAAGTCTGCCCCCAGACACTTCAGCAGTCAATATACCCAAATAGAAAGAGACCACCCCATTGCTGGGGTGCCCCTGGCTTTGCCACATCGCTTAAGGCATGTCAACCCTCACAGGACCTGCTCTGCCTCGTCTAAATAGACTACAGCCACTATGTCTGTACAGCACCAAGCACGGCAGAGGTCCAGGCTCAAGCTGTGCGCCCCAGATGCTGTCAAGCAGGAGGTGTTGCAGCCAAATTTAGATCTAGCACAGGAGCCAGCAAGCAGAGGAGGGGCACGGTGGCAGCAGCAGGTACATCTCACGTCCCTTGGTTCCCTGCCATCGTTCCTCACCGGTCCTACAACGAAGCCACAACACCGCATGTCGCAGCGACGTGCCCAGTAGCAGACTGAAGTCTCTCTCATTACTGCAGACACTGCAGGAGGAGAAACTGGGTTAACCAGATCTCAGAGGAAAACAGCTAGCAGCTGCCAGTGAAATGAATATTTTAAAAAACAGGGATCTCACATGCCACAACCGAAAACTTAAAACTTAGTCTGACCTTTTGGGTAGCTTAGGCCTTCAGACTTCCCTGAACTAGTTTTGACTTCAAAATAGAAATACTACTGCTTAAAGG
Source organism: Pygoscelis adeliae (assembly GCF_000699105.1). Taxonomy (NCBI): domain Eukaryota; kingdom Metazoa; phylum Chordata; class Aves; order Sphenisciformes; family Spheniscidae; genus Pygoscelis; species Pygoscelis adeliae. The sequence continues at coordinate 73,342 of NW_008825286.1, read as the reverse complement.
GCTTTTCTTAGGAAAGTATTTCTTCCCTTCTAGAATTTGCTAATGGAAAGCTTGAGAAAAAACCTGACCTCCATCCAAAAATTTGAGCCTAGTTTCTAGTTCAGATATTCTAGTCTCAATATTTGCATCTGGTTGTCCATCAGATCAGCAGGGCAGAGAGCCATGGACATCGGACAACCATCGGCTGCAGGTGTCTGGACGCTGGCAAGCAGTGAACCCCGATTTGAAGCGCGAGGCACAGAAAGTCATGAAAAAATAGCCCACAGAAGAGAAATCACTTCTCCAGGTCCCCAAGTCCTGCCAGCAGCAGCAGCAGTTTACCACGTAATCCAGGTCCAGTTTGTTCCCTTCGTTATTCACCACTCGTCTTCAATCCTCCCAGAATTAAAAAAACAGCAGATCAACTTTCCCCGTATCTGCCAGAATCGGAGGTCAACGCGACCCATAATCCACACGCTTATGCTAATGGACCCCACAGCGCCGTTAAATCTTTATTAATTGTTTTCTACCAGCCGATACATTGCTTTTCCCCAAACACCAGGTTGCCAGGACAGTTTACCTGGATCCGTTTGCCCTTTTAATACATTGGCACAATATTAGCTTTTTTTAATTTTTTAATACATTAGCACAATCTAGACCTGCTTTCCTCAGTTTCCAAGACTCACTGAAAAATGCTGGTCTGAAGAGCTGTTCCTACAGTTATCTGGTCCCACAAGAGGTTGGACCAGATGATCTTTTGAGGTCCCTTCCAACCTGGGCTGTTCTATGATTCTGTTTGCCATAAATCATCCAATATTTTTTTTTAAATGCTTCTAAACGTCCCCTTCTGTCTCCGTTTTCCAAACAACGCTAGGTTAAATTACATGAGAAGGAGGCTGAGCTCTTCCGTATTTTCTGCATTACCAGTAAGTATATCCCTTGCATCAAATAATAGGCCCATACCGCGGTTAAGAACACGTTTTGTACAGGCTGGCTAGCCACAAAGCTAACTTCTGAGCACTAATTTCTCCCTCTGCCATTTTGATCTCTTGAGTCAGTATCTAATTGATAATTCTGCCCTATCATTTCTCCCTTCTTCCCGATCGCTGCATTTACCGCCATAATTAACACGGCTATTTTCCTTCTACATCGGACTGCTTTTAATCCTTGCAGCCTTCTCTTTTAAAGCTTTAAAAACATTTTTCTGTTCAAACTGTCGTAGTCACCCGACTGAAACCAAACCTGCTGCCAGTTGGGCTTGTTCACCAAATACCTGAGCAGCTCTTGATCGCCTGCACCCAAGCAACTACTCGTTAACTGATCAGTTCCTGCCTCATTATCCATCCAGAGGAAGTCTTACAGGATTCCCAGGGACTAACAGGGTAATTTAGCTATAATTTAGATATTCTAAGGATAGCGAGATGCCTTCAGCACGTCCTCGGGGATGTGGCAACAGGGGCTCTTTACCTGTGTGCCGCGGACAGAAATAGGTGTCTTCTGAGGCACCGAATCTCACGCAAGGCAGCAGTCTAGCAGACAAGCAAATGCTCTGTGAGGACACTTGCCCATCCGTAGGTGCCAACCCCTGCAGTCAGGTGAACCAACACCCTTTTCAACATTTGCTACGAGTCGTCTTAAATTTGCTGTTGCAATTAAAGCAGCAATCGCTACCCCCAGGGGAATGATGGAGGCGATTTAAACTCACTTAGCAAAACCAGCTACTGAAGAAAGTTGCACCCAGCTCCTGAAAGTGGTTTGGTTTATTTTTGTTTGTTTATTTGTTTTGAAAGGAGGAGGTTGGGGGATACCCTTCCTCCCCCAACAAACTTTGCTCCCTGCCGCTTGCCGTCTCCCATGCCTAGCTCAGCAGGCAGCTCCTACTCTCACCATCCCTAAACTCCCACTGGGGAACAGGGGAGGAGGCAGCATTTTTCTGGCTCCCCAGCCTCACCCATGGGGCTAATTAATATTCCTTAAGCACCACACCCCTAATTACAATAGACTAAGTGAGCACAAAAGTGCTTTGGTCTCAAAAGTTTGACTTGTATTTTTCCTGCGAATTTACATTCCATGGAATACCCATTAAGTCCATGTTTTTAATCACGGCATCAAACCCTCTTGATTAGAGTACAAAAAACCATCGACTCCGAAATCGGAGCACAAAAAACTCATTCCCCTAGTCCTGCAGCGGAGCAGTTCACCAAGAAAACACTTCCATCCCAAGCAAAGGATGCCACGTCCCAGACAGTGACACACACTCAGCCCCGCAGTGCAAGAGCTTGGATACGAGATGAAAGCTCGCCTTATTAGAATAAATTAGGATACAGCAGTTTTAGCAATGCTAGGGAGGACCTGGGGCAGCTCCCGATGTTACAGGCTGCAATACAATAGCTGGCCAGAGCTGTATAGCCCTTTTCAGAAGATCACGTGTGACGGGCTTACGTGGTGCAATGCCTCCAGGACCGTCCCGTACGCCCCGCGCTTGCACAGACCGTGGCCCTTGACCGCATCCGCCGTCTACGCAGGACACGGGACGGGAACAGAGCCGGCAGTGTTTCTCCAAGCCCTTTTGAGTGCTTCCATGCAGTCGCAGCAAGTGAGGATGGAAAAGAGCGATAAAGGGCAAGGCCGTCCCCCTGCCAGGGAACGCTTGCTCTCAATAGTCCTTCACCACTTCTTAAGCTCACCTTTGCCGTCGACAGTTGTTGTATATAGGAGTTGACCACGTGAGCGCAAGCATTTAATGGGAAGGCATACAAAAGAGTATTTGACATTCTGTTACTTCACTTTAAGCACAAAACCCCAAACTGTGAACCTAATCAAAAATACTGAAAAAAAACCCCCACGGAAACCAGATAATCGGCAACAGCAGGCAACTTTTGCTCTGCAAGAGTTTAAGCATGACAGTCAAGCTCAGTCCAGAAGCCCATCAGCCGCCGCTGTCAAAACTGCTGACAGATCTCCATCTGCCCAGGAAAAGAGACTCTGGATGTCCCCTCCCTCCACCGTCCCCGCTCTCCCCAAGGCTTTACAGCTCGGTTGTTGACAGCTTCAAAGGGGGAAACCCGTGAATTACAGCCTGCTCTTGCTACAAGCAGCATGGCACCAGGTAGCCTTCGGGGCAGCACAAAACCAAGAGGAAACGAGTTTCAATGGGATATTTTATTATCTAAGTTTTCGCATCCAGAAGCGTGACTGAGCCCAGCGAAGCAACAGAAAGTCACATTCACGAAACGCGTTCCTTGCGAACCTGCTATTAGTGCCACCAACAAACGTAAGGCTGTTGTACCTATAAGCCTGATGCCCACCTCCTTCCACAGAGACGTCCCGTCATCCCCTCATCTGCCATCTCACAGCATCCCTCCGGGCTGCTCAGGAGACGAGTCTTCAGGGCTACCTTCGTCTTCCTTTTGGTTGACGACGCATCCACCTGAAGGGCCTAATTCGGGGTGCTTTGCAGACAGGCTGCGAAAGCGAGTCGTCGCATGCCTCCCCGAGGAGAGCGAGTGGGCAGGCTATCTCCAGAGGGCCTGGCAGAGAGCCCTCCCCTCCGAAGCCGTGTGGGTGATGGCACTGCCCTCCCAATCCAGCCTCCCCCGGGGTTTTGCAACAGAAAGAACCACAGAGAAGCTGTTTGCTGGAGCCAGACGGCTCTTTCAGAAGAGCTTAATTAGTTGGGCTCCTAAATATGTGACGCTTAGACGGGAAACAAGGGGTTGCTTTTTTTTGTTTTGTTTGGGCTTTTCTTTCTTTTTTTTTGCAGAAAGTTTGCAATCTACCCACTTCAGAGCCCATTCACAATACGCCGGCTATAAGAACCTGAACAGAGTAATTAGAAACAGGAGGAGACCGCCCAGCAGCCACCCGAGTTATTTCCCATACACTTACAGAGCCCTAATCCTGATGCTTTAAGACAACAGGACCTGCCTCAGATCCCCCTTATTTCAGGAAAAAAAGGAAATTAAAAAAAAAAAAAAAAAAAAAAAGGGAAGCCTGACCTCACCATATATTAGTTTTGAACTCGCAGCTGCAGCAGATGGCTTGCAAAGGGGATGAAGAATAGTCCCCGGTTACAAAAGGAAGAGAAAAAGAGACCTGACATGGGAAGAGGTCCTTCTGCCAAGCCAGAAGCTTAACTCCAGACAAGGCAAAACCCCACTTTGCCCAAGCAGAAGCAGTTTGGAGAAGACCTAGACAGCCTCAGAGCCCCGGTGTAATCAACACAAGATCTGGGCTTTAAATCCTACATATTTAATATCTCAGGCAAGTAGTCAAGAAATGACACTGTACGATCCATTTTTAATGCTCCATACTCTTCTCCCCGATGTCACCTTCCGCCTAAAAAATTTCCCAAGTAACAACTTATCCTGAGTAGTTTAATATTAAAGTAAAATGACAATAGAGGAGGGATTCGGAGCGTAATGATTCTCCCAGCTAGAAGTGCCCATTTCATAAATGAGTTATTTTCTACTGATTGCTTTAGGACTGCTGAAAGAGGCTCTTTTATTCTTTCAAGTCAGGGGCGTGCCGGGGTGTCGATACTAGCCTGGGTTAGACACCATGGCCCGGCAGCTACTCAAAAGTCACAGTTTTTTTTCTCTCCTTCCCACTCAAGGACATCCTTCCACCCTACCTCACCCCCACTCCGTCCCCATTAGACTGGACGATGACCACCAACCTGCTGTCACTCAAACCAACCTCCTCCTCCTTCTAAATTCAATCCATTTTAATCATTATTTTAGCAGGGCCTGTAGAGATAGGACAAGGGGTAACGGTTTTAAACTAAAAGAGGGGAGATTCAGACTAGATCCAAGGAAGGAATTTTTCACGCTGAGGGTGATGAAACACCTGACCAGGTTGCCCAGAGAGGTGGTGGATGCCCCATCCCTGGAAACATTCCAGGTCAGGTCGGACGGGGCTCTGAGCAACCTGATCTAGTTGAAGATGTCCCTGCTCACTGCAGGGGGGTTGGACTAGATGACCTTCAAAGGTCCCTTCCAACCCAAACCACTCCATGATTATCCACACACCACGATCCCATAAGCTAACTCTGTAAAGAGCAGCTTATTAGCTCTTCTGAGCCGAAAGTTTGATATCATACAGACAGCATGGCGATACTCCTGCCTTGCTGTTTTTTCCACCATGATCAGGCAAAAAAAACCCCAACCCAACAGCGGTAGCACAACCACTACAGCTTTTTGGCTTATTTCCTCCTATGGGAAGCATCAGGTGGCATTTTCAACCGCTTAAAATGCCAGGATGTAAGTTTCTTTCATTTTAGGCAGCACCAATTGCCCACCCTTTACTTCTTTAGGACCGTATCTCAGATCCTGCAGCTTCTCCTACATTGCAGAATTCAGGAATGTGCCATTTGCTTTGCCAGGTTTTGCCAAGATTTATTTTAATCGGGCTCCGACTTGGCCAAATGACTTATTATCACTCGAAGACTAGTCTTGAACTAATGCTTGAAACCATTATTGTGCTGCCAGTTGTCTTCAACTCACCAAACAACTTGGAGAAAGTCGCTCTGAATGATGTCTCCGTCTCCCAAACCGTACAACTGGGAAAACCCTGACCTACTTGGCAGGAGCATGGAGAGCCTGCGCTCTTTTTTTTTTTTCTTCTTAATGATTTAAGACAACCCAAATGCAAGGCGCTGGAGAGACGGGAATTCCACAAAGTCATTAACAGAGCACCAGAGGGACAGCTTGAAAGCTAGTTATCAGTATTTTTCCTGTAATCCAAAATCCCTCTATCAATTTGCCAAAAGCCTAATCAAACAAACTTTACACCGTGCTTTGCCAGTTGCCAACCTGAGGTTTGTAGACAAGGAGAGGGCTCCAAATGAAAGGGGCTACTGCAACCAGCAGTAAAGGCAAGATGAATATTTACTGGCCAACAGGGCACAAAGGTAGAGGAAAGCGGCCGTCTCTTCAGAGGAAGGTCTCAGATCCTGAATTTAACCGTGCTGGGAAATTCAGATGGAGCCTCATGCCTCTCCTCTCATCACGGGCTTCCACATCCCAAACTAGCCGAAGCGTCCAGACACCTTCAAGTGTGAGAAACACAGATTGTACCTTTATGGAGCTACCACAAAAAAGTGCACGAGCGCAGCAGACTGCCCCAGGGCAAGAAAAAAAAGACAGACCTGGAGGCTGTTCCTTTTAGGTCTTTCCTAAACCACTGAGGGGAAAAAAGAGTAGAATAGGTTAGGGTAGGATAGAATATTTTCAGCTGGAAGGGACCTACAATGATCATCAGTTCCAAATAAATCACAACTAAAGAGTAGCAATGAATTTGTGCAGTGAAGCCTTTTCCTACCATAATGATGTAGGACGTCATGAGGGTCTGCTGCTCTTTTGCCAAAAGCAGAGCTAAGCCTGCTCGCTCACTGCACGGAGATTTAGTTTTGCTCCATCTCATCTGCCGCCGAACGCAGTGGCGAGGCTTGCAGCACGTTACCGCTACCTCTCCCCCTTGTCCCACACACTGGGATGCTTGAGCCCTCCGCCGGCCGCGTTGAAAAGGCTTCTCTCCCTTTGAAAAAAAGGGCTGTTTGTTCCCACATGGTGATGGCATTCGGCTTCAGGGCTGGACCCTCTTCGCAGGGGCTGGGGCGGACAAAGGCTGAGCCAAGGCTCCCAGCTCGTTGCCAGTGCCCACGTAACGATGTTACAGACCGACCTTGTTCTGGGGAACGGCAGAAAGTTCATGCTCTTGTGACTTGGAAAGTTCGCTGTGCTGAACATCTGCCTGATTTACACTGACACTTTCAGGGGGAAAAAAAAAACCCAACCCCAAACAAGTGGGAGGATTTCAGGCATCCAGCTCCGACTCGCGTTCAACCTTCTTCATCCTTCTAGAAAACAGGAAAGCTCTGGGGACAAGGAGTCTCACCATAGGTTTGTCGACACCTACTGCAATGGATTTCATCCTCTACTGGTACCTACTAATTGCTGAAGAGTAACGGACACATTAAAGTTAATTTGGAGAGAGCTTTACTGTCTGAGCTTCGCAATGGGAAGAAGTTCTGCATTTGTTTGCCACAGTTTATTCATCCGTAAAATAACAATATCCCCTGCGGCACAGAAGACCATGAGAGACAGTCATAAAATCCTCTAGCTGAAGGTCAGAAAAATGGTCCGGAGCCTCTCTGTGCTGAAGAGCTGAAACAAGGAGCATCACAGCTGAGGGACAAAGCCTTCGCTGGCGAACAAAGCCAAGCCAGGCTGTCCAGATTCACCGGCCCTCCCAGAAAGGTCAACCATCATCTGATTTTCCCATCCTGCCCCATTCCACTCAAGGCTATATCCTCCACAGTGGAGCTGGGAAGGAACCCCCATCCTGACCTCAACCCCTACCACCCCAAGCCTGGGGTGGCTTGAACCAACAAGGGCAGGGAGGATTTGGGCAAAGACACCGAGTTGTGAATTAGCCACTAGAGAGCTGAGACCCAGGTACCCCCTCCCTCCTGAAAACTGTTTAAAGCAAGGTAAAGCAACGTCTCGGAGACTACCAGCTCCTAGCTGTGTCGGTCACACGTCACCTGCACCCTACGCGGTGCCTCTTATCCCCCTTGCACTAACGTCCATTCAACAGCCTGTCCACCCACCTTCACGGGGTCTTGTAGCACACCGAAGACATTGTAGAGCAGCAGATGGCTCCTGCTCCGAAGAACTTACGGATTGAATGGAGAGGGTCAAGCAGGTGGAAATAAACTAAGCAAACCGATTAACACAATCGTAGTTATTGTGTTCTCTGGGATGCTTGCCTTGATAAATCTACCTGGTAGAGTCCACCCACCTTGACGGGGCCTGGGATGAGTCACAGTGTCCACCCAGAGCTCTGGTAAACCGGAGAGCTGAAGGATGGGTAACAACTCTGCCCCTTTGCAGATGGAAGTGGGCCAGGACTTGGCCACTGACCAAGTGACAGTGGAGTTCTGGCAAGGGGGGGTACATGCTGCCTCACAGGTCCTTGACCCATTTCTAGCCCTGCTAGGATTGCTGCTGCCTTACTTACCTTTACAGTACAGCCACCAGAAGAAAAAAGTATGGGCCAGACCCCCAGGAACCCCACAAATAAATGTGCTGTTCTTTGAGGGATTTTTTTGGTTTTTAATAGAGACATTTTCCAAGCAACGTTCTACAGTCTTACATTCAGCTGATAAATTCAAAACTCCCTGACTTCTCTGTAATTAGCTGCAGACAGCTGACTTACAGTTTGACAAACAGTGCTATATTTGCTCTGAACGGCTGTGTTCTGCACTGCTATTTAGTGTTATTCATTTTGAAGCACTATCCTTCACCCGGAAACTCAAGCCGTGCAGACACCAAAAGGATTCTGCACTGTGCAGGATGGGGGTCAGCACTTTGCAATTTCCTGATCTTTTATTTCAGCTCTCCGAGCACACGCAAGGATCCAAATATCTCCCTAACCATTTACCATTCTCAAGCCAAGGACTGCATTGTATGACTAGTTTACTGGAGGAAACCAGTTTCCCAGTAGGCATTTGATTGCAACAAGCCAAATTCTCCAGGGAGAAGAGCAGACTCTTGTTTAAGCACCTCCGTTTATCCCCGCGCACAACGCGTCCCCATTCACCAGGCAGCGGTGCACTGATCACCCCCTCCCTTCCCATTCACAATTAAGAGCTACTGCATCATTTACATGACCTATTTGCATGCAAAAGCTGTATCTCGTTATTGTAGCTGTATGCTATTAGTAACTAGCCCTGATCTCGTTTTTACAGATAGCCAGGATGGGGTTACTTCTTTCCCCCCCTCTATGTGAATGTCACAGTGTCAGCGAAAGGCGGGATGTGGTGGGATCATAGAATCACGGAATGGTTTGGGTTGGAAGGGACCTCTAAAGGTCACCTAGTCCAACCCCCCTGCCCTGGGCAGGGACATCTTCAACTAGGTCAGGTTGCTCAGAGCCCCGTCCAACCCGATCTTGAACGTTTCCAGGGATGGGGCATCCACCACCTCTCTGGGCAACCTGGGCCAGTGTTTCAGCACCCTCACAGTAAAGAATTTCTTCCTAATATCTAACCTAAATCTCCCCTCTTTTAGTTTAAAACCGTTACCCCTTGTCCTGTCGCTACAGGCCCTACTAAAAAGTCTGTCCCCATCTTTCTTAGAAGCCCCCTTTAAGTATTGAAAGGCCGCAATAAGGTCTCTCCAGAGCCTTCTCTTCTCCAGGCTGAACAACCCCAACTCTCTCAGCCTGTCCTCACAGCAGAGCTGTTCCACCCCTCTGACGATTTTCTGTAGCCTCCTCTGGACCCGCTCCAACAGGTCCATGTCTTCTACTTGGGACCCCAGAGCTGGAGGCAGTGCTCCAGGGGGGTCTCACCAGAGCGGAGCAGAGGGGCAGAATCCCCTCCCTCGACCTGCTGGCCACACTGCTTCGGATGCAAATGGTCTACCCTACCACCTGGATGACAGCAGATAACAGCTGGACCTCCAACGACCCAGCATATATCACTAAGGAATCAAACACCGGGAGTCTCGGTGCTTGGTATTACTTGCAGAAGCAACACGAGACCAAGAACAGCAGTAAATCAAAAGTCTAGTGTTTTATTTCTATCAATACTTACCGACTAAATGTTCAGGGTCACGATGCCAATCCACTTAACTGTGGGCTAAAATATTAAAGCGCAGCTGAGTCTGCACCTGAATCCTCATGACCTTCTTCCCATCTATCCATTCATTTAGATCACTTAGAGTATTTCATACTTCTGCTTGATTGCCAGAGAAGATATTTACTGCGTAACCTATGCTTTCAAATCCAAAGCACTGAGCACAGATTTGGGTCAGAGATATGCCAAACTTCCCTCTACTCTCCAGGTACAGCCATTACCCAGCTGGCCAGCAGCCACATGAATAATGTGCATTTTCTTCCCATATGCAAACATAGGGTACTACTGGAAAAGTCCACCAGAAATCATAGATTAGTAGGAAAAAGAAAACCAGACAAACTTTTTGATATGAGAGACACTGGGTATCGATGTAGAGATTCCCCCCACTTGCCAAATGCCAACTACAAAAGATGTGACTTGCTGGTGGCACAGGTTTTCCCAGTCCAGCGATGTCACTCATAGAATCATCAAATGGTTTGGGTTGGAAGGGACCTTTGAAGGTCATCTAGTCCAACCCCCCTGCCGTGGGCAGGGACATCTTCAACTAGATCAGGTTGCCCAGAGCCCCGTCCAACCCGACCTTGAACGCTTCCAGGGATGGGGCATCCACCACCTCTCTGGGCCACTCAGACTTGACGGATCAAAGAAAGGGTCGGAATTGCTTCCAAAACTTTTATATAATGATTTTAATGAAGCTGATAAACATTCTCAAGAGTATTCAAAGATCCTATCCATTTTTTGAGAAGATCAGGATTTTTTCAAAAGCCTGAAAATACTCTCTAGCAACAGAGCCCATGAGTTTCCCTGATACATTCGACATGCCTAAATCAACACCCTTTAAAGGGATTTTGTTCCTGAACCAGCTTATGTCCTTGGTGCAGCACGTTTGAACTCAACCATTAAAACAAAAAGTAAGAGCTGTTCTGAACAGCTTTTTCCCTTTTACATAATATTTACAGTGCAGGACTGGAAGTGGGAGAGGTCAGAATGCGGTGGGCCACCCAAATGGAGAAGATTTTATTCATGCCCTTTACATGATGTACTTCAGACTTTGGTGGTTGTAGAGCATCTTCCCCTGCAGAAGTTCTTAGGAGAAACTGTATTCACAGATGGCGTAGCCCCTGAGGAAAACAATCTTTTATTAACACCCATAACAGTGTCAGTGAGTGTATCTTTTAAGTTTTATTACGCAAAAATGCATCATACTCTAATACCACAGGGGTTCGGTTCTCCATGGCAGAGGCTACCGGTTTCATAATTTTATTTCCAATTTAGCAACAGGAATTAAACACACACTGTACGCTAAGCGCGAAGAATCAGAAGGACAAAGAGTTGACAGAAATCAGGTTTTAGAGGAACCCAAACAGTAACTAAGCACTAGGTCTGAGGAACCCCAAGCTTTTTCTGCAAGTCAGTGTGACCGTCCTGGAGCAGAGCAAGCCCAGCCCAGCCCCCAGCAGCAGGGCTATCACGTTATCATTATATATATATATATAGGTATGTTCTCTATACACTGTTGCAAATACACACGTGGCTTTTTTTTTCTGGATTTGCTGTTTCTAGATCCTAAGGAAGCCCCGGCTTCGTTGGATGATACAAAGGGGGACACAGCCCCACAGACTTTGGTTTCCTAGTGGTACCTAACAGCATCTGTTATAGAATAGCTACACTGACGTTAGAGGGGAACCATATCAGCTCAGATTAACAAAGCCAGCAAGCAGCTCAGACCCCAGGCCAGCCAAGCAAGCAGGAGATTTCCTGAAGACGGGACTGTTCTCGGCAAAACTATGTGCTTTGGGTTGACCTCAGCATTCAAAGAAAGCAGCCGACAACCGAGGCATTGCCCTGCTAAAAGCAGGAAAATCTCCTTAGTGGCACTTCTGACCACGCACCTCCAGTTGCGAGCGGCAGCCCCCCTGCTATTTCGACAGGTCACGATGGTATCGGGGATTCGAATCTCTACAGAGGGTTTGCGCTTATCCTCATTTCTTTCTCCAGCTTTGGTCTGGCAGGGCAATTACAGGCATCTTCCAGACACCTAATCCTTAAATGAACTCGACTCCAGTTTTAGTTTCCCGCAGAGCCTGGCGGGTGCCTCTCAAAGAGCACTCCCTGCTACGGCAATCAGCGGAGGAGCCGGTCATATCACATTGTGCCAGCAATGCCGAGACGTCGACAATCACTCAGTTGGGGGGGGGGGGAAAAAAAAAAGAAAAAAAAAGCTGATGCCATCAAGCTATCAACGCGATCTGAAGCCAGGAATACAAAATGGACGTGTCACTGCACGGTCTCACCTCTCTTGCAGGCAGGTGATTATCAAACCCAAAGCTGCCAGACAGGAACCAGGTCCTGGGTCCAGTCTTAACGAAGAGGCAGGGAGGGCTAAAACAACCCCGTCCCATTTTCTAGTGGCTCAGCAGGTCATTACTAGTCCGAGTACATAAGCGCGGCAGTTTCAGCACTGCAGTAAGCCACAGACTTGTTTTGATGCGATAAATCCCTTGAAAGAAAGAAAAAACAACTTTGGCTGGGAACTAATCTTCTTTGATAAGAATCAGCGTGAGAACTGGAAGCTCCAGTAACAACTAGTCGAAGTCTATTTATACAAGACGTCCATGCCAGAGATCTATAGGAGAAGTGACATTTGAAAGCATGCACAGAGAAAATCTCCACTAATACACTCATTTCAGTAAATGAAGATTTGGAAAATACAATTTCAGTGGTTTCACGAACCTCTGTCTAGAAACTGTTATCTCACACTATGTTTTTATCATTGAACTGTGGCTTTCAGATTGTAACGATCTCTGCGACGGTGAGGCTGACATCCGATTAGTTGAAAACAGGACGAGCTTTGCAGCCAAGTCCAGGTCTCGCACCAGGCGTCCACCCAAGGCTTTACCATGGGCTTGGGTGAACTCCAGGCACTCCCTATTTCATCTTCATTTCCATGTAAAGCAACGACATCCACCCTCCCACCACCCTTCAGACAGGGGCTCAGGTTGGAAACACAGCTGATCAGGCCTTTCAAATTAAAACCAAAGGCAGAATATGAATCAGCAGCAGCTGAGTGTCAGAACCCTGGTAGTACACTCATTTAGGAGACAGAAAACCATCAGGAAAGAGTATAAGCATCTCTGACTCAGCTGATTAGGCACAGGTTTGTAGGTTGACGATTAAAAAAAAAGAAAAGCAGAAATAGGTTTGAGTTTCTACATGAAGTAGTTGGGAGCTTGCTTCCAAAACTTGGATTTTTGCTGCGACTGTGGAACCGGAGCGAGAAATCCTCAACACCTTTCCAGCCAGCACAAACAGGGCTATGGCCTTTAAGCTTGCGCCAGCATTTTCTCAACTCTGACCACGGCTTTGTCCTCTTTCATCTTTAACACCATGGGGACCTCCTCCGTTCCCAGCACACACCATCTCCAGCCGCGCATCTGCCACGCGAGGCAGTGCATGCCCTCGCTGCCGTCCTGCATACCATCACAGAGCTTTCTGAAACGAGAAAAGCCACCCAGAAACTCCATCCGGTTGGACCAGCCTCAAGAACTGCCTCAAGAGTCTCGCCTTTGGCTTTCGAGAACTGCCTGCTGCTTTGATTAGGCTTCGTCTGCCCACACTAATCCCTTTCTCCCATCACTTCTTCTTCCTTTGGGTAGATTTATCAAGGCAAGCATCCCAGAGAACAAAATAACTACAACTGTGTTAATCGTTTTGCTTAGCTTATCTCCGCTTTCTTGACCCTCTCCATTCAAGCCATAAGTTCTTCAGAGCAGGAGCCACCTACTGCTCTACAATGTCTGAGGTGTGCTGCAGTGAGCTCCACACCCAGGCACATCCATCGCCGACGCAGTTAACAGCAACTACCTTCCACTGCAGCTCTTTGAATGTTATGAATAACAATCCAGATCATTCCTGAGGCAGACAATAATATTCCAGCTCTACCACCTGCAGCTCCACAATGTATTTCATTAGTAACTCAAAACATCACCTGCCTCTGAGCCAATTACTTTATTGTCAGTGTTAGCTTCATATCCCTGCTAGGAGCTGAGCACACTTCAGGGGAATATTCAAACTCAAATGGGCTCTTCAGTGCTATTTTCCCTTTTAGAAACAGATCACTTCAAATTAAGATACTGGACCTGATGAGACAAAGTCATCCACTGAAGAGTTGAGAGAGTTGGGGTTGTTCCGCCTGGAGAAGGGAAGGCCCCGGGGAGACCTTCTTGCAGCCTGTCAGTACTTAAAGGGGGCTTATAAAAAAGATGGGGACAGACTTTTTAGCAGGGCCTGTAGCGACAGGACAAGGGGGAATGGTTTTAAACTGAAAGAGGGTAGAGTCAGACTAGATATTGGGAAGAAATGTTTTACGCTGAGGGTGGTGAAGCACTGGCCCAGGTTGCCCAGAGAGGTGGTGGATGCCCCATTCCTGGACACGTTCAAGGTCGGGTTGGATGGGGCTCTGAGCAACCTGCTCTAGTTGAAGATGTCCCTGCTCATTGCAGGGGGGTTGGACTAGATGACCTTTAGAGGTCCCTTCCAACCCAAACCATTCTATAAGTGACGCTTGGTACCTGGAATCTTTTGGGAATCCCTGGAGTTCAGCACCGGCTTTCAAGTGCAATTACTGAGTGCACCAAGCTGGTCTGGAAATGGATTTCCATCACTCAGATTTCTGAAACCCAGCATAGGACAAGATTTCCATCGGTTACTCACAGGACCCAAAAGGCTGAAGGCAGCAGTGGGACACGGTGTGAGCAGGCTGCAGAAGGCAGCGATTCCCCCAACAAACCACACTTTCCAGAAGCGCTGACGTACCCAAGCGGACGTTACCTACAGCCCCGTATTTTGGGAACGAACGCTCCCTTTGAACCACTTTTCTATTTAGAAGGCAACAGCAGCCCAGATTAGAGATGTTAGCTGTAGAGGGCTTTCAGGCTGGACGCCACAGCTGAGCTTTCACACCATCCATGAGGGTTTGAGACTACTGCAAAGGACGGGTCGCTGGAGAAATTCTCTATACAAAGAGAAGAGACTTTTATAAATTGCAAAGGTGATGCGTAACAACTACAGCCATTGTTTCTGAACACCTTTTGATTCTTTTCTACTGAAAAGTGGACAGAAAAATTACCTTTTATGACAACGAGCGTACTGGGTCCACACTCAAAAAATGACTGACCTCCATCTGAATTTTAGCTATTTTTGACAAGAGCTCTATACTGTCATAAATCAGCTCCAGCTACCAATGATTCATCTTGCTATCCAGTAGCTACATCTTTGATGTTTTGTTATTCCCTATCAGCCTCACCACTCTTCCTCTGAGAAGCCGTAACTTTTTGATCAACAAATATATCAGAGGCGAGATCACGTGCTGCTGGGCACAGAAGCGCCCTCAGCTCTAAAATAAGAGTTGTATCTTTAAAGCCAAAAATACGTTGAAAGTCCTAGATAATTTCAGCAGTCTCCAGTATCAGGTAGGTGTTGGAAAGGAAAAAGAAAAAGTGCTTCAGATTCCTACTCTGCATTTAGGCTTTTAAACTTAAAGACCCTGTTTTAGGCATATTTTGATTTGGTGTTTTGGCCAGGGATGAGAAGACAGAGGAATCAGACCACTGCGATCCAGGTTCCCCTGCACGCTTTATTAGCTGTATTCATAATTCTCCTGAGCAAGGCTAGACCGAGCAGCCCGGCCGTATAAATTGCTGTTTATTTCCCTGTTAAGTTATGAATTCATAAACACTTCTTCCACTCTGCCCCGATGCCGGGAACGGCAAGGGAGCTCCAAGGAATTAACAGGAAATGGGGTTTGGATTCAATAAGAAACCTCAAATAATCAAATACAAGTTATGCACCAGCATGTATTGTGAACTTAAAATCACCCGAGACATTCCCAAGCAATTGCTGTTTCAGTGCTGCAGCGTTTTCATCCTTGCAACAGGAAAATCAGCTCTCTGCTGCGCTACGTTTTTCATCCCGTGTATGAAATGCTTCCTCTCCCTCACCTGCTTACCGTTATATTTATGACAATCCATCCTCTGCACGTGCCTGCCGTTGAACACGGACCTCAAATACCTCCGTACAGCCAAACAGATTGTATCCAGGTCTCAAAAGAGGGAAAAAAAAAAGTTGTCGCGGAACTGTGTCAAAACACTACAGGACCCAAATTTAGAAATTTATTTTGTAAATGAGGGTTTTTGGGGGGGTTTGTTTGTTTGTTTTTTGTTTGGGGTTTTTTTTTTGGTCAGTTTTTATTTTTATCTATAGAATAATTAGGTAGGATGAAACAATTAAGCAATTGTGAAAACTCACTTACTAAAACTATAATGAAAAAACTGAAGAGATGTGGCGTGACTATAGAAATGACGAGATCCTTTAACTCCATTCTTATTCTTATAACACTTGTAACACACTAACACTTATTCTTAGTGTTCGACAGCTGAACACAGCATAAATAATTTTCTTATTTTAAAGCTAATTTCATTTTTAAGGTTAGCTTTTTTTACAACTATTTCTTTTTACCTTGTCGGCTTCCAATTTTATTGGATATTAGCTGTTGAGTTGAGAGACCACTTCGTCTCACAATTCACCGTAAGAAATTACGCAACCGTTCTCAGAGAGCGTGACAAAAACATACAACCAATTTTACAAGGTGAACAGTGCACGCACATTTCCACTCTAGGGGATATTCAGCAGCTGCATCTCCTATAAACAAGGACAGCACCATCCCGTAAAGGAGGGCTGGAAGAAAACCAAGCTGAAGCATGCCACCGTTGCACACGTGCTCAACGTACGCTACTGCGATCCTCGGGCTACTCAAGAGGAGTCGCCAGAGGAAAAGCTGACCCCAGATGAGTGATCAGGAAGAGGAGGCCACAAGACAAGCTTAAACAGCATCACCTTACAAATTTATGAAATGCTTAGGGAGGGGAAAGAAAGGAAGAAGTCACCCCAAAAATCCCATTTGCTGGTAACTTTAGCGTCAGAAATGGACCCTCTGAGCAGAGAAGCGGCAATCAAAGCCCTCAGATACATATATACCATCTCACGCGCTAAATATGTTTTCAACCCAAGCGATCTAAGCATCTTTCTGGCTTGCACAGATCCTGAGGGTCACCCCTGGCTCGGTCTATTCTGGAAACTAACTGTTAACTCAAGTATCCACGCGGCCTCTCAAACGTGTTCACGTTCTTCACAGAAATGGAAACAAGAAATAAAACCAAGAAATGCAAGACAGCAATTTGAGCACTAACTTGGGTGCCGGACAGATCTGGCACATCCAAATGATGGATTTCGCTGGTGTATTGGTGAAGATGGGATACACCCTGCTGGGCCAGAACAGGGGTCCTGCTAGCCCCGTACTTTTCCGACGGTGGCATCAGGAGGTGCTATTTAAGCATGGCTTGGTCACCATCTCCGTCCCCTCGTCCTCCCCCCAGCAAGGTTTGAGCAGACATCCCCACCTGTTCCCACTGTCTCTAAATTAAAAAAAAAATCCATTTTGAACCTCCTGACACTGTCTGTCTCCACAACCTTCTGTGGTGATAAAGGTCTAGAAATGCGCTACCCACGCGAAGAGAAGTCCTCTCACCCACGCCAAACGCATCTGCTACTAACTCTCGTGAGGTTCCCCTGGTTCCAGTGCTGCGGGGCTTCGAGCAGCTCTGCATTCACCTTACCACCACCCTCCTGAGCCCACAAACATCCTATTCCCCCCAGCACCACCCAACTTCTCCCTACGTGGAGGAGCCCCAGCCTTTTCACAGCCTCCTAAGACAGCTGCTTTACCCCCTTGATCATTCTCGTCACCTTCCACTGTACAGGCGGATCTCCAGTAATTCGTTAAGTGCAATTAAGCCCTTATTCAGACTGTTTATTGCGTTAACATCCAACACTTAAATGCATCGATCTTATATTTGATTTCTTCTTTATTTCAGCTAGAAACTGAATGTCATAAATAAATTTCAAAAACTCTGTCCACAAGGCAGCTCCAGATAATTCCTTTCGGCGGACGCACACGTGATGCACCGGGCACTTTCCAGAACAGGAGAGCTCCTGCCCAGGTAAGATCAATCTGAAGAGTTCATACACCCAAAAAGCGGAGTCCCGCACCCTAGAAGAGCTTTTTCATAGAATTACAGAACAGTTGAGGTTAGCAGGCACCTCTGGAGCTCGCCTAGCCCAACTCCCCTACTGAAAGCAGGGTCAGCCAGAGCAGATTGCCCAGGATTGTGTCCAGTTGGGTTTTGAACATCTCTAAGGATGGAGCCTCCACGGCCTCTCCGAATTATTCGTGAACACCTTCCACCAGTTTCTCCGCTGATGAGTAACACAGATAGGGATTATATGGCTTTACATCTGAGACCTTAAGCTTCAAAGCACCCAGAACAGCTTCACAGACAGACCCTCAAGACAAGTTAATTTAGGTTTGTGGGAAGGAGCGAATTGTTGTATTATGTGGCACCCCTTTCACAGGTGTAGAACAACAAAAGCTGGAGCAAACTTACAAAATGAATTTAGCTATGAAAATCCGAGACCAGACTTCGTACAAAACCAACATTTGATACAAATATCAGCTTTTAAGGGTCTCAGAAAGCCAACCCACGTAACAATTTTCCCCCAAGTCTCACATAGATAACTGAAGTTAGAACAAGCTTTCCCTTCTTCTAGTCTCCACCTTGCACTTCTGACAGATCCAGGATATTGCTTCCCCTCTTCCAGAGCGGTCCCACAGTTCAGAGACAGCCTCCAGCCGCCTCCTCTTACCCTGTTTCGGGACATTCACTCCACCGACGAGCCTACTATCCCAGACAGCAGCCACATCTACCACCACGAGCCTCCCTCCTTGCAGAGCTGCGCTGGATTTTGATAGGATCTTGGGCGCAGGAAATGAAAGGGCTATTGTCAAGGTCCCTGAAAACATCTGGCTGAGCACCCACTCCTTCAATGACCCTCTTGTTTAATCTGCCACATCATGCTCTGCAGTCCGGGCTGCATTACGAGCCATTCCAAGGGGGTGAGGCAATATCTTAGAGGTTCACAAGTTTCTGCTGCTGTACCCTTCAGCCCTGCTGCTGCCTTGCCTCTCATCCAAGAAAGGCTTCTAAGCTTTCATTTTGCGAACCAAGACTCGAGATATATTTTGAGACGCTCACTCAAGCGAGATCACAGCTAACATTTGAGCTGCAAATTTTAACCTTTCTACAGTGCCTCCCAGAGTGTCTGAAAAGGCTCTCAAGTAACGCAGCTTCCTCAGCCCAAATTTCCTATTTGTTTTTGATCTCCACTTAACCTTTCCGTTATAACAACTGAAATGTTGAGAGGACAAGGAATCAAATATTCAGGAGTGCCTTTTGTCTCCTCCCTCCCGTCACTGATCACTGTTAATCATCACCACACCAGTAAACATTTAAAGAAGTCGGCACGGTCTCGTCTGTCCGTCAGCTGGGAAATACCAGTTATATAAAAGGAGAGCCGTACCTTGGGCGCACTGGGGCTAGAGTTACTGCTGTCGCTTGGCACCATGTCTTTATTTTGAGATAAACTCATTCAGACCTTTGTTTAAACACATAGATGCACGGCGGGGTGTGTGTGTGTGTGTGTGTAATTAAAGCAGCACGCTGCTCTCTGATGTCGCCCAACTCCACCGGCAGTGAGAACGTGCCTCTCGTTGGCTGGTGCCTCCAAATTCCTTCTGCACTGCTCCCGTGTTTCGCTTCCTGGAGCTACTCAACCGAGCCCTCTGCACTCTGTGGCACGTACCATCCGTGGCAACACTGGTTAAAACAAAGCGGTTCAAAGAAATATTGCGCGGCCTTGGAACCAAATCCAACTGCTTTGTGTCCAAAGCTCATACTTTAATCAAAAGCCTGCTCTCCCAGCAAGACCTCCACATCCTTTGGGCTTGCACCAACCTTCGCACCCCTTTAGACCAGCACTACCATACGCGAAGGTTGGAAGATGAAGCCAGCCAAAGGCCAACCACTGAACAAAGAGGAGATACTACATCAATTGTCAGACTGAATTTGATGATACTGCACGCGGACCTGTGCCAGCTTAGGGCTGACGGATATAGCAGACAGAGCTCAGCAGCAGGGAATATTTATCACCTGGCTGTTCCTACCAGTAAATTTCAGAGGCGCCACCCAGCATCTCGGATACACGGATCATTACGTTAGGAAATCTATTCAATTCCTCTCAACTTCTACTATATCTAAGTGCCACAGAATGCGTACGCACGCAGTAAATACCCAAGAGTGGGGTTTAGTCACTAAACCCAAGGTCAGTCTGCATTGCGTGTGCTTGGGGCGTGGATCTGGAGCAGAAGGGTTTAGTGATGCCAGGGCTGAGAGCTAGTCACCATTTGAGAGGTCTCCCCATCTCTCTGAAGGATTCCTTCCTCCTTCCAACTGACTGACTTTAAATATCTGCCACGCAGCACCATTACATCATCTTGGCAGGTCACCGGCTAAGCACCCGGTCTCCGTCCAGCAAGCAGCGCTCCCACACCACTTCAGAGAACTGAAGCGGAAAAGGAAGTATAATAAGAACATAGATGATCGTTTCTGCTCTTCCACACCCACGAGGAGGACCACCATAGCCCACTGCAAGTCCAAAGCAGAGTTTGCAAGCAAAGGTATAACCTCAGGACAAATAAGGCTAGCAAATCTAGAGCAGATTTTGGTTTTCAAGAATAATTTGCAAAGGTGCAATTTAGATACCAAAGGACTCAGATAAGGGTATGCCTCTGGGAAAGTGCATGATGCTTTCACCACTGCTCATATCCAGGTTTTACCTAGGCTCATTCAACAAGATTCTCGACATTGAGCATGACCACAAGCCAGGAAGGATGAAAAGCAGGCTTCCACAGAAAGGAAGGTTCCACTTATGAAACAGGAGCAACCGAAATAATTCTTTGAGTTGAAGGTATCTTTCAGAAAATAAGCATGGTGGACTCGCAGCTTTTTGGATTATATCTAGTTTTCCCTGTGGCCCAGACACCTTTACTCCACTGGGTTGCTTGCACCAGGGGAACTACTATGCAAAAAATAATAGTAAAAAAAAAGTAATAATCCTCAGTAGTGACCCACTCCTTAGCTGTGTTTGTGACCATAAAGCAAGTTTCCAACCTGAAGAGTTTCTCACAAAATAGCAGGTCATGGGAACCACGACAGCTTGCAGATGACACATCCTTTTTCAGACATGTTCCTTCAGCTGTGCCCGCTTGGCTCCTTGCAAAACTGTGATGCCAATGACAAGAGTTTAACTATGCTAATACCGTACACAGGGAAGTGCGCTCGTATTTTTAGAAAGCACACGAGGACGTCAACACAATTTTTTTTTTTTTTAATTGTATTTTAAACTTTAGTTCACCCAACTGGAGGCACAGCTAAGAGATGCCACTCCACAGAAGTTTATATGCACGCAGTATGGCATGGGTGGGTTGTGAAAGCATTATTGCAAGCACCACAGATTTACAGCATTACTCACAAAGGACAGAAACCCAAGTGATTCATGCTCATCTTTCTAGAAAAGCAGCTTAAGTTTCCTTCCCATCCTCGCACGTCTAGGACAACACGTTCATGAAGATCTCATTGCTTAACTCTTCCTGCAGTGCTCGTCATAACTTCCGTCCAAGATGTTGGACTGTATTTTCTGGTGGAGATATGAGTTCCTCAAAGAATCAGTCTCTAAAAAAAGAATGAGATGCTACTGAAGAATAGGTCAACCACATTAGAAGAGCAGCCTCATTTTCCTGTTGTCCTTCAAAGCAAATCCTCTCAACTTCATTTTGCAAGATGTTGAGCTCTTACTGAATTACCAACCCCACAAGAGCAGCCCCAGTGCCAAAGAGAAGGGTTTTCAGTGCTGTGAGTCTTCCCATTAAGACAGCCACCTTCGTTCACAGCATTTATTTGTTACCCTGCAGTATTTAAGCTTCTCTGACATCATACTGTGGGACGTACATCATAAGGAAAGAAAAGCAGCATGATAAAGGGAATATTCATCTCCAAAGGTTGACAGGGCAGGAAACCTACTTGTCTGGTTGGTTCTGGGAAAGCATAGGACAGCAGTGAAAATAAAGTTTATATTCACGGATTTCATGTTCGGAGCCTGCTCCTTCTACAACAATAATATCTTGTCATGCTGCTTTTTTAAATTCACCGATCACTTCCCAGACGCAACTGAATTACGCTGGGTGCAGGTGGTAATTTTAGTTCGGTAAAACGCAGATCACTTCACCTACACCAAATAAAAAGCAACTCAAAAAAGCCAAAACAAAATACTTAAGCTATATTAACTTAGAAGTCAACAGAAGATGACTCCACCACACTCCACCAGCCCTTTTCTCTGTCATCCTCCGAGAGGGACAGCTTTGTAAGTAAACTCTTAGTCAGAAAGAGACACAAGTGCTTCACAAAACAGTATTACAAAAGCCGTATTACAAAACCTCCCAAAAACCAGGGAGGGGAGTAAGGCCCAGTCCACAGGCAGGAGGGATACCGTGACTTCACTTATTCTGAGAGATTATTGTAAACCCTTCTTAACTAGAATTAGCAGGCTAAAGCCCTATTTAATAAAATCAGAGTTTATATTTGGTTCTCTACCTCATAAAAAGGGTATTGGAAGAAGTTCTTTCCATCTGTGTGGGATCAAAATGGAGTTGCAACTTCTGCTCCCAAGGGCTGAGAGCACACCAGCTATCCAGGTGTTTTGTGCACAGAATTGGCTTCAGCAGTTGAGTTTTTCCTTAAAATCGAGGACAACCCATCAGGATGCAGAAGCCCATGACAAAGACTTCTGCTGTTGCCAGAAGAATCAGCGAAGGCGTCCTCAACCATTACTTCAGTATCATCAGAGGAGACTTTACCCAGTCCCGAGATCCGCGATTTCCCATGGTCACTTCAAGCCAACAAATGCCAGCCATCAGAACAGCAGCCTTATGACTGCCTTCTTCCTTCCTCCCCATATTCTCTTCATCACCAGGACCCCTTCTTACCCTGTCTCACCCGAGCGTTAACAGTTTTTGTCTGTTGATTCTTCAGCCGAATCAGGTGCCCAGCAGATTTACTGCTTCCTACACTAACACGGGCACAAAGGACTGCTTTTTGTCCGCCAACCTCTGTAGGGCGGCTTGAAGACATCTTGAGGCTGCAGCTTTTGGAAAATCAGGTCAAGGAGATCAAAACTGCCAGCGAGCCAAGCATGTATCACTGGTGCTGGTATCTTCAATGGAAAAAAATAAACCCCACACCAAAACCCAAACTGTTTTGTAGCCTCCGAGGCCTGCAGTCAAGAGCAAGTGTCTCCAAGTGACTCGATGAGTTTAGTATCTGCCCTCTTTCTACTATCCTTCCATAATAAGAGAAAAAACCCAAACTCCAGGGGCCCCACAGCCTCCCATCCACCATCACCAGCTGGATAGGAAGGTAGATGCCCACTCACAGCCTGCACTGTCCCTCCCAGCAGGGTTGGCCATCACCAAGGCGAAGAAGTTACAACCAAAATCCAGAATCTCTATGGCTATTGGGGAGTCCGGTGCAGCTACTGGCCATTTTGGTTAAAGCCTGCCATACAGGTTGCTTGCTAGCGAGGTTGTGCTTGCTCTGAAGCTAAACGAAGCATCACAACTCATCAAGCTCTGACGGCCCGACTGCGCAAAACCCAACAGACACGGAGACAAATGCCCAATCCACCAGCAGACAGCCAGGAGGCCTCACTCTACCAGACCTCTTCTGCTTACGACACAGCTGCCGTGTCTCAAGCAGCAAACAAATGCAAGGGATGATTACAAGCTGCTGAAGAGTAATTTTAATTATCTCCTAGTAATCTATTAGCAGTACATTAGGACAGCTGAACAACATCCTTTCCTTCCAGGGCCACCTGGAGTCCTACTGCTTCAAGAAAAGCTCAGACAACCCAGACCAGACTTCTCGTCCCAAGCTTCAAACCAAATAGATGCTTGTTTGCCCAAGGCAGAAAACTATTATCTGCCCACCTTAAATATTAGCTAGAAAGTACGCTGACCTTTACAGTTGCCATGACAGCTATGTATTGAGAGTTAGGTCATATGCCATGATGGGGGCAGTTGCTAGAAATACTTTAATATCATCAGTATGTCAGATGCCTGTTGCAGTTCCTCCACTTTGCTCGGCACACAGGAGCTTGTCATCGCACGACAAGCTGCCTTGGCCATCGACTGCGTT
>NW_008825286.1:21329-49461 GCF_000699105.1 Pygoscelis adeliae | reverse complement strand
CTGTAATCCTCAGCGGGTCACTGCTGCAGTGCTCCTCCCAACCTTGAATCTGGCAGAGTGGAGATGTTCAGCAAGAACAGCAGCAACGTTTTGGTGACGAGGCAGTTTGGCATCGCTATCCCCCAACACAAGACATCACCTCGCTTTTCCTCCCTCCACGGTCATTGAACTCCTCCAAAGAGGCACGGAGTTCAGCGGGAGCCCTCGGTAAAATGCCGCTGGTGCAATTTAAGAGCAGCTTTTATTCAAATCGAACTTCTCATGGAAAACACGAATGCTCCAGCAGGAAGCACGTCTGTCGGCCACATTGCCTTCACTCCCAAGACTGCATCTTCAGAAGCACGTTACCGCTGGGGGACCGCATCTCACCCCGAGGGGGGGGAGCCCAGGTTCCTCCACACTGGAGGAGCCTCAGCAGAAGTGATGGCAAGTTGTGCCGAAATCAAATCCCAAGGCCATGAGAATTCACCTTCTTACAGAAAGACTGCCAGGATGAAGAGACTGGGATAACGATTTAAGAGCACAGCCTGTTAACCTTAACAGAATGACTCTTTACAGGGGGTCATACAGGTTTCTTCTTTGTGCCTCATTTGTCCAACTATGTAAAGCAGGATATTCTGTGCCTTCCCCCCCCCCAGTTTCTATTATTAGCTAGGAATATTGCTTAAGAAACTGAGTTGAGAACCAGCAGAGGACCTAAGTACATGCTCTCAGTGGCATAAATTATCTTTTCATTTTCCTAAATTCAGTATTACACAAGATCACCTTCTGAAGAGTGGCTGAAGTCCTACGGTTACTGCTTACAGGTGGAAAAAGAACAACATTGCACAATTTCACAGTTAGACAGGGTCACCTTTGTAAGAAGCCACACAAACACGAATTAAGATACAACGTGCAGTTAGATACCTATTCAGCATTGGGTGCAACATCAGGAGAGCCAGTGAAACAACTTCCCCGATACAGAAAAAACATTAATCCCCAAAAGAAGTGCTATCCAGTCCACAGCGAGTCTTGCTTTCCATCTTCATTCTTTAAGGTCAGATTTGCAACAGGCTAGGAGGAACGAAGAGGAAGCAGCATGCCAAATGACGACATTAAAGTGTAAGCACTCAAAAATCTGGACTGCAGAGAGACAGTTGAATACGCCGTATTAGTTTTTATACCCAGTATGTGTAGCAAACAAGAAAAAAGCATAGCATCACATAAAAGACGACGGCAGAGCAAACAGTTTAGACTGCATTAGAAGCTACAATGGATACTTGCCAAATCTAGCTTGGCTGAGCGTAGCTAGCCATCCCCGAGTTGAGGGTGGTGGAGGTGGGATTGCGCTTCCTTTTATTTACAAGGTCGAGGGGATTTTGTCCAAACAACCATGCTCCGCGCGCGACCTCAGAAGAGCTCGAACCCTTATCATCAGCGCTGCCGTAGAGACCTCCACGGAGTAACTAAACCAGCTACATCGGCTGGCAGCAGCAGGCAGCGGGTTCCAAAGCAGAGGACATTGACGGCCATCTCCTACCACTCCAAGCCAGCAGGAAGCTTCCTGGCTGGTGACAACCCGAAGGAAGAGAGAGAGGATGCTGGGGCCAGGCCAAGACAAACCAAGCGTGGTTGCAGGGGGTTGCTTAGAAACCTTTGGAAACTATGCTGAAAATTCAGATTTTGATAAAGAACATCACAGTAAAACAAGCGGAAGTTTTGCTTTAAATCAGGCTTATCCCACAGCCAAGTACACTGTCTCCCCTGTCTTCCCGTTCCCCTCTGCTCCTGCTGCTTTGCAGGTCACCTTTGGGCCTGAATGCTTCAAGGTTTTCACAAGTTCAGTCAGCAAGCAGGCAGCTGGGTACCTGCCTACAGCGGTAAGTCTTTCTAGATGGTCAAAATCACCCAGCAGAATAATATTTCAATAAAAGATGGTGATACATGGAAGGTACATGCTGAAAAGAAAAAGAATGAAGTTACTGTAGCACGGTGCAGCCCTGGCATCTAATCAGGGAGACAGATGAAGGCAGCAATCTGTCTCCTTAAGATATGCACATTTTATTTTTTTTATTGCTGCATAACTGTGTCTGAAGATGCTCATAAAATGGCTGCAGCAGGAGGGGGCTGCACCAGGAGCGTCCCTCTGCAATCACGAGGGAAGCAATGAGAAATTTCATCGTTAGCAGTGTTTAATTGCCAGTAGCCAGAACACTCCTTAACATCCATTATTAACTTTGCAACATACCTGTGGACCAGGATCATAAACCAGGTTTTGCTTCAGAGCTTAAAATCCTGCTGCAGCTGTCATTGAGGGTAAGCTCAGTAAGTCACCTAAAGTGTTACGCACCGATCTGTCACCGTGCATGGTTTGTGTGCTCCCCGCAACACAGTCGACCATGCGGGATCTCATGCCCGAGCCCATTTTAGCCCACCCCAAGCAATCCTTCGGGTTACCTTCCACACCAGATCGTTCCTCTTGGCTTGCAGTTGCACTAGAGACTCTCCAAAAATAAATCATATAGCGATCGGTAGCAGGGCAAAGCAACGCGGCCCATCAACATACCAGAAGCAAATGGGTAATTTGCCTTCAGGTTCAGTGCAAGAACCCAGGTTAAATTCCTCCCGTCTTCAAGGCTCAAAGCAACTCCACACCAGCCTACACACCAGCCTTCGTTCCCTACCACATCAAAAACCTGTCTCCTCCTACTCCATACTATTTATTTGGGTTTCCCAGCTAGCCCACCAGCTACCCTGCACACACCGTGTTCCCATCTCTACCGCACGGAGCCATGCCTTCCCCATATTAAAACTCAGTTACAAGGACCCGAATTCCCCGAGTCTGCTCCATCCTCCTCCCTCCCTCAGAACACCTCTCGAATGGCAAGTTCCTCCACGGAGGGATTATGGTAGTATTTCTCCTCAAGGCAAACGGGATGGACATCCATGGACAGGAGTCACTTGCAACCATTCTAATAGCTAGGGAAACAGACATTCAGCAATGACTTTTGCGTGTGTAACTGCCAAAAAAAATAACTGTGGATGTCAATAGCAGAGCAGCAGTGAAAAGCTCAGGTTTTTAACAGATCTGGAAGTCTCCACCTTCCACCCTACCACCAAGATGCACATATAGACTCGCAGCTAAGAGAGAGCCTTCAAAATCCCCACTTTGAAGGCACCTCACCCAGCAGGGACAGAGCCCCAAACCACCCTCCCAAGAGGCTCAGCACTCTCGAGGAAGCAAGCTTGCAGCAATCAAGGATTTTATCATTTCATCACAATTTGACACAACCGAGAGCCATTTTACTGTGGCTCGAATGAAGATCAGAGGACATTCTTTGCATAGCTCGTGTTTTCACCATGTTTTTCCAAATCCCACACCCTAGATTTTCATTTCAGCCTCTCGTTAACGCGTGGCTACAGCTCACGGTGGTCAAACAACTCCCCCCACCCACTAAAATAGCCAGAAATTAATGTCTTTTTTTTTTTTTACAGGGATTAGCTGCTAGCAGTAGTCTCTCAGCACGGTGGTTAATTCCCATCAGGATACAGCAGAGCTACATCAACAGTACGCCACCTGAAAGATGCAGCAAGGTACCAGCAGTACAAAGAAGATGTAAATAAGTTTGCATATGCAAGCATCAAAGACTCCATGAGATCCTGAGGTGTGAAAACATCTTTTCCCCACAAGATACCGAAGGAATGGTAGCGAGACCAACGGGGGCGGGAGGACAGGAGAAGGGGGGGGGGAACCAAAACCAAAAAGACAAAAAGTGTGACTGTAGCAGCAGCTCAACAGCTGGAGAAAAATCACGGGAAGAGAACAGCAGGAACAGCAACTTGGGCACAAGGACAGCAGTCATGCCAAGAGCATGGGGAAAAGCAAGATTCAGGCACCTGCAGCGAGATGCAAGACAGCTCGTGCAGAGAATGATCAAAAAATGGTGGGAGGAGAAGCAAACCCACAAGGCTGTTCCCAGGGGAGCGGGACAGAGGCCCGCGTACTGCAAAATGAGAAGCAGCTTGATGAAGCCCATCATCTGCAGATCGAGTTAGCACACCTCTGCAGTGCCACTGGACTCCAGCAGCTGCAGGAAAAGCAGCCAGAAGGGGGTTTTGTTTTTTTTTTGGTTTTGTTTCTGCAGCTTTCTGCCAGAAAACCAAATCTCTCATCCCAGGGATGAAGGCCGTTGAGGGGTTTCTGCTAGAGCTGAGAAGGAGGACGCAAAAGGCGTGAAAAAGCAAGAGAGTAGAAACGGAGCAGAAGAAAGGAATGAGAAATAAAGGCAGGAGAGGGCAATCAGGAGTGCTTTTCCAGCAAATCCCACACGGCTGCCCCAGTACATTTCTCAGACCTCCCTGGCCCGTTACAACTACGGGGACAGCCCAGCAAATCCTGGCTTAGCGGCCGCACATACAACAGGCAGGAGCAGAAACAAAGGTTGAGTGGAACGCTGTATTTTAAAGCCTCAGAAGGGGTAAGATGAAGAGAGGGGGAAAAAAAAAAAACCAAACCATAATAAGGCAGAGCAAAGTCTTCAGGGAGAAGGAGCCCAGCAACAGTAATGAGTTTAAGAAAATTGCATCATTGGTGGTATTTGTAATGTCTGCTGCCGGAGCAAGGCTGAGCCAGCGACCTGGAGATGTATCCCTAGGAGTGTAATCCTGCACAGCGGCCAGATACGACAGTTTATTCATCAGGGTTTTTCCACTCAACGCTGACATTCAAGATGACGGTCCGGTTCCACAGCACTATAGGTAGCAAAACCATGTCGTGATAGATCTGCCAAAGTGGGAAGTTACCAAGGGTTAAGAAAGACTCAAAAACCTTCCAAGAAAAGAGGATATCAAACCAGCAGCCTTGGGTCTAGTAATCTGCTGGGCTTTTTTTTTTTTTACACCAGAGGTAGATACAGACTGAACTTGAAGCACTTACAACCTTGAGAGCTTTACTGCAGTCGATCGTGTCAAAATATGACAACGAAGCTGCAGGCAAGTTAACGGGTTGAGAATGGGGACTGAGGGAATCACGGTAGAGTAGCTGACACACCACGTGCTTTAAGTTCGACTCGCTCTGCACAAGACAGACGAGAGGCCCCACGCGTTGCTAAGCACGCACATTTGCATGAGTACTCACCATGGAGTACTGACCTGCCAGACCCTCAGTCTAGCTTGCCATCCCCTGAAGTGCTTTTTAGGGCTGTATCCCAACAGGCGTGAACAGGTCTATGCTATAGAAACACGCTGGCTAGAATCCAGCATTAAAGTCACAGCCCTACACACACAAAAGCTAGCTATGAAGGAGCCTACAGCTCAATGAGAAAAGGATAAAACTCAGGTTAGTAGAGGCTGTGTGGATAGATAGAGCGTCAAAGGAGTTTTAACCCTTCTCCTTCTCCTTTAGCCTGGAGAAAAGGAGGCTGAGGGGAGACCTCATGGCTCTCTACAACTACCTGAAAGGAGGCTGTAGCGAGGTGGGTGTTGGTCTCTTCTCCCAAGTAACTGGCGAAAGGACGAGAGGAAATGGCCTCAAGTTGCGCCAGGGGAGGTTTAGATTGGATGTAAGGAAAAATTTCTTTACTGAAAGAGTGGTTAAACATTGGAACAGGCTGCCCAGGGAAATGGTTGAGTCACCATCCCTGGAAGTATTTAAAAAACGGGTAGATGAGGCGCTTAGGGACATGGTTTAGTGGGCATGGGGGTGTTGGGTTGACGGTTGGACTCGATGATCTTGGAGGTCTCTTCCAACCTTAACGACTCTATGATTCTATGATTCTATGATTCCCAGTTGAAAACACGTCTAGGTCTGCTGTTCCAGCAAGGCAGCCTGGTACCTGAGCACTTTGGAAAGCGTGGATCTGCTGGTCAAGTGCAGCACCCGCATGCCAGGCGGCTAAAACGCGCCAGAGACCCAGCGAGTCTCCAGCTTTGTGAACGTGCAGGTGAGTGACACATATACAAACACTTCCAGAGGTGTCCAGGAAATCCTGAGACCTAAAAACATAGCCCAACCGTCATGGGACACAGGGGCATTTTTTGTGTCGAGGCTTTACCCGCTCCTGGGCAACGGAAAAAAAAAAAGAAAAAAAAAAAGAGATCCCAGTGTTGTAACCTCACAGAAAGGCATGAGATATGTAAGACTAGTTGCACTTACAAACACATCCCCATCCCCGGGCATCCAGTCCTCATCTGAACTCGTCGAGATGTCAAGTCACTAGAAGGGTATTGGTCTGGTCAGAAGCCCGTCTAGCCTGGCACCCGACCGCCAAAAGCGGATGTCTGCACACTAGTAAGACTAGCGCAGGCATATAGCAATTCTTTAACATATCAGTACTACACTAACGCAACAGGAAAAGCCACGGAGAGGACAACGTTTGCAGTACATGAACAGTAAAGGAAAGGAGGAAGAACGGCTGACTGGCTAAGGTAGACACGGTAAAATAAGATTTGGTCTTATACCATTTAATGGTGGTACCATTTAATGGTGCCCTGGAAGTCATCACATCGCTGTCAGTATGATTAATTGCTATTTATTCAGTGCCAGAGCAGGTAATGACTGCTGCGCTGGCAAGTGGGAAAGCCAAGCGAAGAGGAGTTGTGCGGGGGGAGAAATACTCTGGAGCCAGCAGAGCTGAGGAGCTGACTCAAAACTTTGGGATTTGTGGTTAGAGTTCCAGACTGGAAGCTAGACTGCAAGAGAGACTGCTGTGGGATAACCAAGCTGTAAAGCAAGGCTAGTCATTGAAATACCTGCAGTACTAGTCAAGTCAGGAACTTCGTTTTGCATAAGGCATATTTAAATAGATATTTTTAAGTCTTTAGGACTCAAAGCAGATTTTTAAGCTAGGCTACTGCACTATTTTAAGATGGCTCATCGGAGCAGAAAATTAAGTTGGCCAGCAGATAGCAAATTCAAGCTAGTATCAACAGTGCCGGTTAACTCGGTTCTTTGAAGGAAGAACAGGTTGACCCAGAAGTCAGCGTGCTCTCGGGCGCTCATAAAGAGGATCCATTAAATAGAACATTCTTAGCAGCTCAGGTGATGAGTGATGAGCTACTCTACAGCAAAGCCACCGATCACCTTCCCAGTACAGAGCCCACTTCCCTTGCCCCCACTCTATTTAAAAATGGAATTATTCCCTACCCAAAAGCCAGTAGCTTGATTTCAAGGCAAAGTTATTCCAGGCCCATTTTCCCAGGCTTTCTCAAACTCTAACGCCCCAAAACAAATGCTCAAAGATGCAGAAGGCCAAGCTCCACCACTCCAGAGAACAAACCGGGAAAGAAGCTGCTATTGAACTGGAAAAGTTTCAGCCAGCCCACCCATCACCCACATCTTCGACGATCTGGAGCTCTGGACTAGAGAAATAGGGAAGTTATTGTTACGAAAGTGATTAATTTTCTATATTGTCATTTTTGGAATGACGGTATTGAAAACTGTTACCTGTTACAGCAATTTTGGTATAACACGGCCAAGGACTGCTAGCAATTAGGATCCGTTTTTATTACGTAGGACTGACAAATGACCCAAGTCTCAACTCCCACATATTATACGTTGGTGAGAAAGAAAGGACTACAGGCTACCAAATCCTTCTTCTGAACCTGCTGCCTTTTTATTCAAACCTTCCTAGTTCTTTGTAAGAGTCCTCAGCAATTCACAGCATCCTCCTCTTCCAATAATAGGTGCCTAGAACAAAGAACCAGAAAGGCTTGATTATGAGAGCGATGCCTTACGTGAGCAAATCAGACTTCTGCCCCTGCGGGAGAGCAAAAATCTCCCTTCTATCCATGTCATCCTTGCAACAGAGATGGCGAGGGAAAATAGGGCAGAGGAAATGAAGGGATCCCTTTGAAAGGCCACAGAAAACCAGGTAACCAGGTTAAAAGGATGCTATGTAATGGTATTTTTCAGAATGACAAGAGAATTTGGGCAGAATGGCTACATTGAACATGATGCAGCGGTGATTCAAGCTGGATGGTACTACGCAGTGGCTGAGTCACAGGGACTCTCCATGGAAAGGCTCTTAACCTGCCGCACCACCGCGGCGATTCAAAGAGCCCAACAAGCTTCCTGCGGTTAAACAAAGTCGCAGCACTTTGCTGACAGAAAGCCTGCGTGCACGCAGCCGCAGCGCAGCTTTTACGGAGAAGCTACTTAAACCAGCAGCTATTGTGTGCCCAAGCCTTACGGTAAAGCCTTTAATCCAGTAATACCACCCTAAAAAGAGTTTGGGAGCTTGCTTTGAAATGACAAAGCCAAGCAGGTCCCTTGAACCCGAACAGCAAGACGGGAAGATAAGGCATGGTCTGCAGAATCAGCCAGACCTGCAATTTGCTCGCTGATTAGATCCCTTGAGCAGAGCACTGCAGCAGGAAAATTAGTCAAATCATCACCCAGACGCTACTTAGCGACTTGAAGGAAACACTGGCTGTTCGTTGCCTTTCAGGATAAGCGATCTTACTGCAATATTTTCTGGAGCTTGAGGGACGACAGTTGTTATTTAGGCATGAACAACACGTCGTCGTCTTCAGAACTTGCTTTCCCCGTCTTGCGCAGTACGGGTTTCAGACGATGCTCGCAACTCACAATATCAAAGTGCTCTTTGCATACACCTCTCACACACTTCAGCGGAAACATTTACCGCCAGAAACAATCGGGACTTCCAAAGTCTGAACTGCTCTGGATGTTCTCCAAGCCAGTAAAGCAGGTTTACGTAAGTCTCTACGGAGAAGGTCTGTAGTCAGCTTGCATCGGCTACGCAAAGGCCACGGTTTCGGTTCCGAGATGTTTGAGAGGAAGTTTAATGAGGAGGCAATCAAAGAATGTACTGCTTAGAAAAACAATAAAAATGAAAAAATAGGTGCTGCTAGCCAACAGTGAAAAGCAAAGTGAATAACTCTGTAGATCTAAAAGGCTATTCTGGAAAAAATCCAGCAAAAAAAAACCCCTTTGAAGTCATGACACACTCAGAAGTCCCTACTGCTCTGCTGTATTTTCATTCAAGCCTTGTACCACCAGAGCCTCCAGAGCAGATCCTCAGCTCCTTTTATTGACTTGTTTCTCAACACCTAGAAGAGCAGATCACCACAAGTGGGACTACAAGTTAAACCGAGCATTCAGTTTGCAGTAAATCTCGTTATCTGCCCTCCGCCAGCAGCAGAAGCGTCAGCAGCATCAACAGCCTGACCAGCCACTAAGCACAGCTTCTTCAAAAGTGGCAGCAGCAGGAGACAATCATAGAATCACAGAATGGTTTGGGTTGGAAGGGACCTTAAAGATCATCTAAGTTCCAACCCCCCTGCCAGTGAGCAGGGACGCCTTCCACTGGATCAGCTTGCTCAAAGCCCCGTCCAACCTGACCTTGAACACTTCCAGGGAGGGGGACATCCACAACTTCTCTGAGCAACCTCTTCCAGTGTCTCACCGTCCTCACAGTAAAGGATTTCTTCCTAATATCTAACTTAAATCTACCCTCTTTCAGTTTAAAACCATTACCCCTCATCCTATCACTACACTCCCCGATAAAGCGTCCCAGAATCTGCAGAAACAGGAGAATTTGATGGTAAAGTTACATGCCAGGGGCCCTAAAAGTTGGTGAGGAGCCAGAAGCATCAGCACATCTGAAGGGAGATCTGCTCTTGATACGGCGGCACTGCTGCCCAAGACAGACCAATGTCCATCAATGAAGAGTCCTCCTGTTGGTTTAAGGGACCGGCTCTGTGTTGGGGGATGAGACTTTCCTTTTGGGCTCATTGATACAGCGTGGATGTCGACAGCTATCAGGACAGACGCCAGGCAGGATACTGCTCGGACTGTGGTCCAAGGGATGCACTTGTTACAGGTCACCCTCCAAGAAGCATCCTTCCAAAGTGAGCTCTGTCACCAGCTGATATCTACTGTCTTCCTACAAGGAGATGGACTCCCTGGCCTGATTTAGGGGAGAAACACCCCCTTGAAGACACATTTAAGCGAGCAGAGTGCAGATGATACAGGTATAAGAGGATATTTTGCCTCTCTGCAGCCTGCCCTGAACAGAACATTTAGGCCCCCCAGCACTGCTTAACATCACACGCGTGCCCTGAAAAAGGGGAAAATGGCATTTTACCTGCAATCCCAGAAGGGAAGGCAACAAAAGCTTCATTGCCAGGCAGCAACAGGCTACCAAGTGGCATCAAGCTGCACTGGCCTTCAGAAGCTGGACCTCCCAGGCCCTGCGCCTTTGCTAGACAACACCACAGACTGCTCTGTTGGTCTTCTACAAGCACATTGAACATTTTGGCTGTGCCTTCTACCCCCACGGGCTCTTTCAACATGGTCCAGTGTTTTGAGGGAAAGGAAAACTAGTCCCAACCCTCAACACCACCACAGCTGAGATACCATAAACCCAAATGCTTGCGCTGAAGAGTAGGAACTCATCAAGAACCAGGCAAGTCCCTGCTCACAAGTTGAGGCTAAGATTGCCGGATGGCGCGGCACTCCAAGCACACAGAAGAGCTCTGCCCAAAGACAGATACCCTGGCAGTCCTACCTCTACTGAACACGAGATCTCCAGTCCCGAGAAAAAGACTACTTCAGCTGGCTGGGCAACAAATTTCAAAGGAATAATAGGAACTGCCAGACACGCTGAACACGGGTCGAGGGCGCTTCCTACACAGCTCTAAGCAATACCTTCACCGCACTCAGCACCACTGATCGCTTCACCCAACATGCCCACTCTGCTCAATTCAGCCTTTCCAGACACTAATTGCTCAGAGCGACATCAGAACTGGAAGGAAGCTTGCCTGCCAATCTGAAAGTCAATGACCCGTGCTCTTAAAAGCCATGGTCACATGGCCTAAATTGTAGCTAAAAATGAGGCAAGATGATGAGTAGAGAAGAGGAAGAAAATTTCTTAAACATCGAGGGTTTTTTTTCCTAGCACATTTATAATTTATTGCTACTTAGGCTGATAAATGGCACTAGTACCGAGTGCCATATCCAGAGGCAAGTGCGAGACACATGTTTAGGATAAAACGTGCTTGTTCCCCGATAATTGGGCAAGGCTAGAATTTGAGGTGGGGGGGACAGGTAGACATCCACTAAGATGCATCCTAAAGCAGGGGCCCCAAAAAGATCCTGCCCACGCCTCCATTTTTCTCTCTGCACTTGAAACATGAAAAAATAAGTCCCACAGTGGCTTTAAATAGAAATAAAATTTACACACTGTTAACAGCCAAAGCATGATGTGAGAGCCAATAAGCAACTCTACTATGGTCCAGCCATTACTCCAAGTGCATTCTGTATGTCCTCAGAAATTTATTTATAAAGCATTTTCTTCTCCCTCCCTCCTTGTACAATGGACACAGAGCACGACAGTTTTTAAATGACAAATCAATACAGAGAGCTCTAAAAACCAAATCATATTACATCTGCATTAGAAATTTTCTTGGACTGTGGGGCTCATGAAGTATTGAATATTTTCAATTACTCCGCTTTCTCCTTCTCCAGCTGACATAAGAGTTCCCGAGTCGGACGTAAATATCTGCTCCGAACATTTTCACCCTATGGAGCCATTTAAGGCTTTTTCTTCTTTTTAGGAGATAAAAGAAAATTTGCCAACAGTAAGCGAACCTAAACCAATGGTTGCAGTAAGTGCATCATACAAAATTGGTAGACCAAGCTGGAAGAGTTTCCATTTAGCAACATTTGTACTCCGTTTATCTCCAGGAGTGTGAAGAAAAGGCATCCCTTAGAAATCTACTTCAATAAAGTGGATTAAAGGGTTAGAAGCTACAACAGCAGTACAGCTAAACTGGACCTCCTTCCTCCAGTTTAAGAGCTGATCTGAGCTTAGGGAAGAGAAGAGTTTCTTGACACCGTCAAGTAGCATGGCTTAGGAAGGCAAACTTGGGCTCACCTCCCCAGGAACCATAAAAGCACCAGTCAGAGGGTGCAGGTCAGACCCCACCACCAAAGCAATTCAAGCTGTATGTCACGATCCAAGTGTCTCCTCTTCCTCCAACCCACATCTCATGTTAGCAGTCACCTCAGCAAGCTGGACACCCACAAGCACGTCCTTCCTCTCCCTGGAAACCTACTAGGTTTCTAAGCTTTAGGCGCTGAAAAGTATGAGAAGAGATTTCAAAGTACCAATGCACTGGGTGGTTTTTTTTTTTCTAAATACACAGAGGCTGCTCATAACCCTTCCCATCCCTTTTCTCATTTAAGGGATGCGCTTCAAGCTGCCCTGCCATCTCACCCCCCAGCCCCTAGAACAAAAGGGATGCTTGGAAGAAGATGGCTAGGAGATGAGATCCCCCACACTCTGTCATTTCTATTTCTGTGTCCTGCCACGCTTGGATTTTAACTCAAGTTCTTTGTGTCTTTTGATCTTCTGTATCAAATGGATTACTGCATTAAGACTTCATTATCTTTCCTAGCCAAAAATACTCCAAGTATCTCAACAGCTCTGCTATGAAAGGCAGCATTTAGTCTTCCGGAGAAGAGACCTTCACGGGAAGAAAGTAGCATATAGCTTCAGCTACACGCAGCATCAGGAGAGCTTTGTTTTAGTCTTCCTCCCCCACTGATATCGATCAGGATCTACAACCAAGGCAGCAAGCGCAGACCCCAACTCGTAATGAGTGCTACTTTGTCTGTTTAAGTTTTATTCATTTTGCCTTTGCAATGGTGCCATCACTGTAGGTTCGGTCTGATGCCTCTTCTAAAGCAACAGAGATACTTAACCTTCAAATAATTCCCTTCACCTTACAGCCCTTTATTTTTTCCCCTCCTTGTTCATCCTTGCAAACCCTTCAGTCAATGCTGGGGAAAAAAAAAAGCAATAAATTAGACAGTGCTGTGCATCACTTCCAAGCGTTCAATACACAGATGTTGCTTAATACTGTCTTTAAAATAACACCCCCAACCGCAGCATCCAGTTTTTATCACCGAATACTAGCACTGGGGTTTTTGTGGCGGTTGGATACCATCACTTTGTTGCTTTCTAAAAATCTCACTTCCAGCTTTGAACGCGTATAAAACATTTCTAGGCAAAGCGTTAGTCTACAGTACAAACTTCCATTCATTGAGAAGGATCAGGAACATCTGCCTCTGTGCTGGGGCACCCTCAGACCATCTTTCGGTGCTTCAGTATGATCAGCCTCTCTCTTTGGCATCTCGCCCGCTTTAACGCACAGTTCACTTCTCTCTCAACGGTTCAGGATGAATGACAATACCTCTTCCCAACCTCAAGTTCTCCCTTTTGACCTTCTGATTCTGTGAAGCAGACAGAGCAGGAGCTACAAGATCCTCAAATACTAATGCCAACTGTATTGTTAATAGCAGCGCAGAAGAGCGAGCAAGGGAAACGCCGAGAGCACAGCTACATCCAGCAAAATACCTGCCATGCAGCAAAGCGGAGATGAGCACAGAGGAGTAACCCTGGGCATTTCACCCCGAGAAACGGAGTGGAGTTGGCCACGTTATTTCCACTCCCTTGAGTAGAAAATTGTAACTGCACAGAAGGCCGGCTAGCAGCGATATCGATTTGTTAACCTCTACTACTCCCTGCTCAGACAGCTCTTCTTCATACGTGATGTACGGAAACCTTCTAATATTCACCTGAAGTCTTCCACTGTCTTCATTTTTGCTTACAAAGGATCATCCTTTGCATTATTTCCAAGCTCAGAGGACGTTATCTTTCATAAGACTGACTGCATGAGCAGAGCATTTGCTAAGCAGTTTAAATGGCATTTTGTGCAATTCAAATCACACCAAGTCACAGTTAACTCCAATCACCCAGTTACCCACGCCAGGCTTCAGCTGGAGCCTGCCTGCAGACCTCTGGGGCAGACAAAAATGGTTTTTCAATAATTTTTCCTCCTACACCACCCCTGTTCACCCCTTCTAGTTTTGACAGCGCTCGTACCGAGGTATATGCTGTTCTTGCTCCAGCAGTTTCTGCTGTATATCTTACTGATGCAAAAAGGGGTATTGTACATTTATGTTACTACAGCCAATATTTGCCTCTACTCCAAGAGACCCATACAAGATTCCTGTTTACAAAGTTTGTCTGGTCTGCTCTAGATCCTACCACTCGAGAGAGATCTCCAGGGTAGCAATTCTTAAGCTCATGTATTTCTGCGCTGCCTCACCGAATACCTTGAAGGCATTCCTAATTGCACGACTTTCCAGGACAGGAATGGCTAAAAAGAAAACCCAGAATAGACATCAACTCTCCCTATATTCTTCCTGAATTAAGTTTTGCTGGAATATTTTTTACGTTCCCTGCTTTCACTGTTGTACCCAATGATTTCTCTCGGAGTTGCATTAAAGAGGAGACAATGCATTAAACACAACTATCATTTAGGAACCCAGCAGCCACTTGGGAACCGAAGTGCTGTCCACGTCCTCGTCGCAACCACTTCGAACTTCACTGTGTTTCCTCAGCCTGCACTCCACTTCATTCCTTATCACTATCAAAAAGCCTCTACGCTCCTCTCACCGCACGCAACTTCGATGCGTAGCCTGGAGCATCCTCTCCCTCCTTCACATCCATTTTTCTTCTTGCTAGTTTACGTCCCTCTGCATTAACACTACGGTTCTGCTGGTTTCCCCCCCGCCTTTCTACTTTGCCAATCAATCCTGTCTTCCTGACACGCCACCTTGTCCCTACGACTTATCACCTATACAGGGCTTAAGTCATTTATTGCTCATTCCTTTTTTTATCTTCTACTTGCTGACCCCTGTTCTTTGACAGACCTTTGCAGGTTTTTGTGGCCCTGTTGGACTTTGTGCCTTTCTATTCCCAGTCTAAGCACCTCTTAGGGATGTATTAGAAAGAAAATACGATTATGCAACCCTGAAGTGGGTAGGTCACTCAGCAAGGATGCTGCTCCGGTCAAAACAGGTTTAAAATTCCAGGTGGCCTTACTAAGCTAAAACCAGTTAAGTTAAAAGGTAACATCAGAAACCTAGCTCAAACAGCCACGTTTTGCCTTAAAGGGTACTACGGACAGATGTTCTTAGAGTTTCATAGTCCAGGGAGTGCAGTTTTTAATTGATTGCCATTGACCACTGCAGTTAATTGGATCTTGTCTTCCAGCAGCCAATTCCTCGCCTTCCCGGCAAGAGGGTTCATTTTATAACATGGCTGGGATACTTAATAGTATGAGACAATATCTCTGGATATACTTTTGAATGCCACGGACCAAGTTACCTCATCCATAACTTCCTTACGGCTGCCAGCTTGTGTCCATACTAGAGAGCTAATGAGGAAGGGAAGGTCTCCTTCTACCTCCTGGAGGGAGCCGTGCCTTTGCCTCCCACAAAGGCTGCCTTTAAAAAAACCAGGAGATAACCAGCCTTTGCATAGCTCCAGGATAAAGCTCTTCCAAGAGTCTACTCACAGAAGAGCATGGCAATTATATTTCAGCAAACTGTAGGATTAAAATATCACTTAGGGAATGGGAAAATAAAGGATACTTAGCAATATTGAAGATCCAAATATTTTAACCATTAGGAACTGTTCACCTCAAAGATATTTACATTCACATGCTCCCAACCCAGTCAAGATATGTACTAGAGCTTTGTTAAGAGGACACTAGGATCGCCAGAAGATGCTAGCCTTTTCTTTACGCCATCCTGCCGGAGTCCAGCCCCCTTAAAAGCTCTACCACCACTCACAAAACCCTTTGCAGCTGCATAAAGTCATGGACCCAGAGCTGTAGTTGCTACATACCGATCTCCCAGGACCATAGAAGACGAAGACGGGGTCCGCTGTCAGGAGACAGGATACTGGGCTAGCAAACCTTTGCTCCAACTTGGTATAAACAATCCTATTTCAGCTCCTTTCCCTCCTGAATTCATGCCTAAGCCCACGCCTAGGCCACTACATCTCAGCCATTGCCCCCAAACAGAGAAAGAGGTTTCATGCCAGTCCAGATTCCCAACTGAAATCAATCTCCAGCGTGGCTCAGTGCTGACACCGTACGATGTCGCCGGTCCCTCATACCTACCGTCCCATGGAGAGGTGTGGGAATCTGCAGCTAAAAAGCAGGGCAGCTGATACTACCCAAAAACCCCACTTTATTCCCCATTTTGGGGGGGGGGGCAGGGACTGTGCTCCATCGAGGGCAGGTGGCTGGCCTTCAGGGTACCAAACTTCAGGGTTTTAAGGCCTCCCTGATGCAATCCTGCAACAGCACAAATCCCACCTGAGGCAGTTTTGTTTTTCAGGGTTTAGCCACGATATACTGCAATCGGAGCAAGCTGTGTACCGTAATCGTACAAATGCACTGGAGGAGCACGCTAACATACCTGGGAGACATTAATTTCAGTTTTGGTATCTTAACATGGTATCAATACCTCTTCTAGTAATTTTAATCAACAGATTATCAGAAAACTTCTAGCCTTTCAAATCTCTGGCTAAAAATCATTTGATCTCTATTTGTAAAACTGTCAGCGCAGTGAGACTGAACTAGAACTTACCCCGAATATTCTTAATTTCAGTGCCCCGTCCTCGAGATGGACACACACAAGTCTCTCATCGCTTTGGGCTAAACCCCGTGCCTGTATTCAGAGCTGCAGGTCAGCACTTTGAGCGCTGACTTTAAGTTGTCCATATACTGAAGAATCAAGGAAAAAAAAAACCAAACCCAAACTCTAGAGCTAAGACAGCGTTTTGTTAAAAAAAGATTCTGCTGCTAGGCAAGACCCCAGTAGCCACGTGAAATTGAGTTGAATGACTGGAGACAAGATGAAAGTAGTTCCGTGACAGCCGCTTTCGTGCCACGCAGACGCTAAAGCCAAAGGCTCACCTTGGGATGGGAGCTGACAACGCCGAGATAATCCGGAGGGTTAAATGATTTCTACCATACAGGATAGTCTGAAATGCGTTACAAAAAGAGAAGGCAAGCACTCGTATCACAGCTACGTGGGTGGACGGAGATACATGAGTCACTGATAACCTTTAGTTACTTCGATGTGCAGATTTGCAGCCTTCTCCAGTAGCCTCTGTCAGTCCCTTTTCCAAGCTCACAAGTTCTCCAGAAGGAAACCAACTCCAGGACATCTGTTCATGGCACTAGCATATTAAATACACCGCTCTAGCCTCAATTTGGATATTTTGCATCTTTCATCCCTGTGAAAGGGAGCAAAGAAGGGAATCAGAATTCAAGTCTCAGCAGTGGGATCTGAAACAGAGAGGGACGACTCTTAAGCTCAGTCTATTTAGCTTTGAAACTAGCTTGTAACATCTAAGCCTAGGGTGCCAAAATGAAGTATTTTTGTTTCGGTTTTGACTGTACGGGCAGCTGTGCATGATGTTTGCAGTTCTCCACGCTAACGCAAAGCAAGCACGCGTCCGTTCTGAAGGCTCGCCTTGTCATCAGCCACCGGTAGGGCGCTTTGAAGCATGCGGTTATACTGTGAGACACAGGACTTATCTGTAGTGCCCAAGTAGACTTGCTTTGTATGTAGGTAGTCCTGCAAAATCATACCCCCAAAAGGTTGCTTTCTCCCTATTTAGAAGTCTTAATGAAAGGTATTTGCACTGCACAGGGGGAAAATTTAAACAGCGTTATCTGCAAGTGTGTTTTTAGCCACATTATCCGTGTGCTCTACGCGCAGATGGAGAGACATATGCCAGGAGTATCCAAAAGTACATATAGAGATTATTATATTTTCCCTATTGCTAAAAGGATAGGCACCTCAGGACTCAAATGGCTGCAGACCCCTCCATTTAGTTCTAAGATTCACTAAAGTAACATGCTCGAGGAACAGTGAAATAACGCCCGCAGCGGTGCACGGGCAAGAGCTGATGGAAAGCTCGTCCACGTTCAGGCGAGATCAAGCAAGACTGTTTATGACAGCGCAGCATCCCAAATGGATAGCCACTGCCCATGAACTCCAGCCACGTTTTCCTTCGTGTTTTTGGAGCACTACCTCTAACCATCTTTGATCCACTTCTGGAGCAACTTTCAACAGATTCCCGTTTAACAGACAGGAGCGTTTGCAAGTACGCCTATCAGTACCGGCCACGTGAAACGAGGCAGCCACGGCGAGACGAATACAACCTGTGGCTTACGGGACTGGATCAGATGCTTCCTACGTAGAGAAGCATCAGGCAACAGAGGGTTCTGCTGCCAAACCTGTTCCTCCTGCACATCAAGCTTGGTTTCTACCAAGGGTTTGTATTAGCCTCCTGTTTGGAGTGTCATCTTTGCAGAAGACAACCTGGGGGATTGTGGAGATGACAAAACAAGCCCTGGTTTATAGTCTTCTCCACACAAGCCCTCCTCAACCTCATTCTGTGCTCTGCTTGAAGTAGCAAAGTCCGGCCTGGGAACAAGGTTGACCGTTTTCATCCTCCGGTACAAGACCCTACTTTTTGACACTGTTAAGACAATTCATAGAAAAGCAGC
The DNA here is from genome assembly GCF_000699105.1 of Pygoscelis adeliae. Taxonomy (NCBI): domain Eukaryota; kingdom Metazoa; phylum Chordata; class Aves; order Sphenisciformes; family Spheniscidae; genus Pygoscelis; species Pygoscelis adeliae. The sequence goes on along the minus strand of NW_008825286.1, from coordinate 31,077 downwards.
TTTTCTTGGGAGTCTTGCCTCAGCTTGGAAGCCCATCCCATGGTAGTGAAAAGGAGCGGTGGAGAACATCAGCACTAGAAGCAGAGGTGATGCAGAGGTGCAGGGATTTGCCAAGAAATCGTTTATTCTTAAGAAAAAGCTACAACTATCAAGTTGTTGAATTTCTAGAACAGATTTTGAGTAAGGCAGGCATTGCACCTTCTCAATCCAGGCGGCTTTAAAGCCCTGATCAATACATTCAGAGCAGGTCTCTTCTTCTTACAGAGCCTATTCCCGCTTCTATTTGTAATGAAAAACCCTGTCCACGCACCTTCTCCCTTCCAGCTGAAGAAGAAAGGCGCATTGCTCAGGCAAGCTCAAGTTTGACGGAAGAAGAACTACTGCAGAGGCATTCGTCATGGTTTGAAGTTCTAGGCGCATTACTTACCTTGAACAAAAACCTAGAGAACTTCCTACTAAAGAAAAAAGTCCAAAAATAGAAAATATGCTAAGGTGTTCTCTAAACCACTGTTTGTTTGGGGTTTTTTTTTGTGTGTGGGATATTTTTTGAGCACATGCTCCACCTACTTCCACACAGTCGATCCACTGCACTGAACAGTCACACTACAATATAGATTCCTCAAGGTGACATTAAGGAGACATTAGATATGCAGAACTAGAAGGGGAAAAAAAGAAAGGGCTTCTAAATGAAAGCGGTGTTGATGTATTCATTTGCAATTTTTCCTTACAGCCTTACAGCAGTGCTGTCGGGAGCTCTGACAGATTCAACAGCATCCCTTGAAAACGGCACAGAAGGTGGAATTAGGGAACCGAATGCTCTCTGCAGCCTTGGGTGGGGCGGGGGGGTGTAGTGAGAGTCCTTTTAACCTGAAATTTAAAAAACCCAAAGAGCTGCTTGTACGCTTTTGCTACCCCACCGCTCCACTTCATCAAGCCGCGCTCAATTAGGGACACACTCATCGTGATGCAAGCTACTCTGGTCCTGGCATCATCCACACGAGACTGCAAGTCAGCAGTGCGAGACCTCCACCCCAGCTGAGCCTCCTGCCACCCAGCAAGCGGAGCTTCTCATCCACGCCCGGCAGAGCCTGCGTCAGGAAGCTCCGCCAAGGTCCAGCGCCTCACTGTCAGTGCTGCGCGACTTCTGCACCAGAGCCGGATTATCGTCACGGCAGCTCGGAACGCAAGGAGAGCAAACGTCTGCCTGCAGCCTTCTCCAGAGACACACCTTTGGTGGCCACAGCTCAGCCAGTCGCAGTGCATAGCTGGGATGGAGATCCTTCTAAATTGCAGCCTTTTGATACTTAAAGGGGGCTTCTAAGAAAGATGGGGACAGACTTTAATTGGTCCTGTAGCGACAGGACAAGGGGGAATGGTTTTAAACTAAAAGAGGAGAGATTCAGACTATAAGGAAGACATTTTTTTTTATGCTGAGGGTGGTGAAACACTGGCCCAGGTTGCCCAGAGAGGTGGTGGATGCCCCATCCCTGGAGACATTCCAGGTCAGGTTGGACGGGGCTCTGAGCAACCCGATCTAGTCGAAGATGTCCCTGCTCATTGCAGGGGGCGGGTTGGACTAGGTGACCTTTAAAGGTGACCTTTAACGGTTCCTTCCAACCCAAACCATCCGATGATTCTAAATGGCAAGTCTCAGTGCATAACTCTGGATGAAGATACTTCTAAATGGCAAGCCCTGCCTAGCGCAAGGAAGCAAAGAAGCACCTTCCTGGCTCTCTCCAAGGCAGAGGGGAAAACACCGAGCTCTAACAATCCCAGCGCTTTGATATTAATCCTGGATGCAGACTAGCAAACTGAGATATGCCTGCTCTTATTTCCCAGAGCAGGCCTTGGGCAGGGTCAAAAAGTTGAAGGGAATGTTTCTTAGGAACTGGTGAGGTAGAGGAAGCGTCGCCTTTCAAATAAGCATTGAGATGCCTTTCTCCTTCACGGCAATGTAAGAGACCCACTGGGGATGTTGCAAAGGGGATGGGTTTCAAATCACTGAGACCTCAGTCTCCTTCCCACCTTGGAAAGGAAAACTGCATTAAAAAGAAAGCTTACCGTGTGAACGGCTCCTTTAGGTGTTCAGCTGCCAGCGCTGCGGATGTCCTCGAGAGACAACCACCAGAAGCCCGAGGTAGCTACCACGACTTGAGCAACCTCTTGTTCTCTTCCCCACGCTCCCTTTTGGCAATACCCACAGCAGCGCAGGCTGCCAGGGACCGTGGGGAGCCAACCTGCTCCCTTCTCCGTACAGCAACTGGATTCAACTCCAGCGAGGGCTGAAAGATGATCTCCACTCCAAACAAAAAAAACCCCAACCCCAAGCAGCAAGTAGCAGAGGTCACGCTTAGTCAAGCGGACGCAAAGCAGAGAATCAGAGTCCAGCAGCTTCAGCAAACAACCTCCTCCGTGCTCATTTCACCCAAATCCCACTGCTTTTCTGGGAAGTGGAAGAAAACCACACGCCTCGCCGAGAGCCTGCTGATCTGGTCAGAGATGCGTGCACACAAATCCCTCAACTCCTCTGCTCCAAACAGTGATTTTTCTGCCTGGTGGTTTAGTTCCCCCTCTAATTCTTCCCAAATGTTCCTGACCACATTAAATGTTGCCAGAGTAAGAGGCGTTTGTGTTTTTGTTATTTTTTTTTTTTTTTTTAAAGCCTCAGCCACCGCAGTGCACCAGGCACATGGAGAAGGCTCCACAGGATTTCTCCTGTCCCTGCTTTTGAGGGGACATGGATTCACAGATGCACACATCAGATTAAAGGGAGCAAAGAAGCTTATGAAGCAGAACAACAGCATCCAGAAGGCCAACTTCAGGTTGGCAACAGGATTCAGAAAGTACTTAAGAGACAGCTTAATTACTAATAAAACTGATGATACATCCGCATATCCTCCAAAGCCTTGCGTGCGTGCTCAGTGCGCTGCTTGACCAGCTTGTGATGCGTTCCTCAACGTGAGTAATTTAACAGATGGACACCAAAAAAAAACCACCCCCCCCAGCATACCGAAAGGAAGCAAGACCGGCTCTTCAAGAAGCGGCGTTTTCCCTTTCTGGGGAAAGAAACTCTGCATCTCAGCCTGCTGCCAGGGACAGTGTGTTGCTGTTTCATTTGTAGTCTTTTAAAGGATTTAGACTTCAAAAGGGGGGGCTCTTTGTCTAAACACCCCAGACAGACGGTGGGTTGACTCTAGTAACCTGAATTCCACCGTTATTTAAACACACCCTATTGTCCATCCTTCTTTTCTATAAAGGAAACTGCCACGTTGCAGTCAATAAGCGATTGCACTTTCCCGTCTAATGCAGTGATCTCTCCCAACTGTGCGCGAAGTGCTCTCAGGCTTGCAAGAAGCGCTACAGAGAGATCAATAAAAATCATAATACTATAGCTTCAATTCGCAGAGTAACGTTTCTGGATGGCAAAAAGCTTGGGTTTCCAAACACGTTGCCCGTGGAAGTCATTTACATTCAAGCAGAGCGCAGAGCGGAGAGGGAAGATCAATAAAAATGCAACGAGGCAGACAGAGAAATGTCATCACCTCGGGAAGAGGCAGCCCAGAAAGCGCGTGCGTCTGACGAGAGCACAAACGGACCAGGCACGTGCGTTTTCTGTAGGGGCCACACCATAAGGAAGGCACCTAGCCTCAATTCAGAGATTTTTCTGAACTCCTCGGTGGTAAAGAAGAAGGGGACTGCATGGTCAAAACCAGTCACAGCCCAGAGAGCCGAGATCCCAGACTCCGGTATTATTTTACTGCATGACTTTTGACACATGGAGGTCTCTTCTCTTCCCATCTGTAGAACGGGAACAGCGTTGGGGTTGTTCAGCCTCGAGAAGAGAAGGCTCTGGAGAGACCTTACAGCAGCCTTCCAGTACTTAAAGGGGGCCTATGGGAAAGAGGGATGGGGAGGGACTCCTTATCACTACGCTCCTTGATAAAAAGAGGGGTAATGGGTAAATAACTGAAGGAGGGTAGATTTAGGTTAGATATTAGGAAGAAATTCTTTACTGTGAGGGTGGTGAGACACCGGCCCAGGTTGCCCAGAGAGGTGGTGGATGCCCCATCCCTGGAAACGTTCAAGGTCGGGTTGGACGGGGCTCTGAGCAACCTGATCTAGTTGAAGGTGCCCCTGCCCAGGGCAGGGGGGTTGGACTAGGTGACCTTCAAAGGTCCCTTCCAACCCAAACCATTCGATGATTCTATACACAGGGATGCAGAATATGCCCATCCTACGGCAAGGTCAGAAATCCTAAGTTTCGGTAGGCAACGCTGCATTTTTATCCAAAGTTTGCTGAGGTTTTTACTCTAGTTTATTATCCCAGTCCCTATGCACAGCACTATTATAAGAGAAGAGCAGCCTGCAAGCCACCTTTAGGCCAGGTATCGACTGATCCAGGGCTGGCTAAGTCACCGGTGGCCCTAACGCCAGCGAGTCCCCAGGCATCCTTCCTCTATTCCACATTCAAGGCCAGATATCGCTAATCCCCTGCTCCTTACACCCCTCCCTCCCTTCCAGCAAGGGACTTGCTTCCCAGTCAAACTGTGTTTTAAGAAGTCAGCACTAACGAGCAAACTTTAACCAGAAGTCATAAAGCTCTGCTCCATACCAGAAGCATAACTTACAATCAACGTTCAGTCCAGGAACAAAGCCTTCTAGGATCACGCTGTCTGTAAAATACAATAAGCAAAGCCTTCTCCCTCTGACAGTCTATTTCAGGCCTCACTTGCTGCAAGTTTTATGAGATGTTAATCAACAATCAAAAATTTCCACATCTTTCACTGCAGGAACAGTGGTTTCTGCTCTCTAAATTACACCACTGGGTTACTACACGTCACAGTTAATGAGCTCTCTCTGCCCCTTTCCATCTCCTTCCCATTTATTGTTTAAAAATACTTCAACAATTTGAAAACAGTATTTTTTTTTTCTTCGTTCGAGAGCGCAGAGATGAGGATATCCAGTTGCCTGCCAACCAGCTGGGACAGTACCGAAAGTCAGAGCGATGTATTTGGCTCCCCCCAAAATTGGGCATCCATAAGGACTGCCTCTTGCAGAGCTGTTTGTGAGAACGCTTAAAGGGCAGGAGCAGCCCCAGCAACAGGAGGAGGAAAATAAGTACAATCACCAGGTCTGTTAAGGCCAGAGAAACAGCGAGGGATGCCCAATTTGAGAAACGAGGCACCTCCCATTGTAACAGCACAATGTGGTTCTTTCACTGCTAGCCAGGAGCCGGCAAACCGAGAAAACCAGCTTTGGGGGTTCCTGCGAGCAGTTTAAGGAGTAACGACTAATTCCAAGGGCACGGCGCAGATGCTATCTAGAGGGTGCTCCACTTCTTCCCCTCAGCACCTGGAGTACACTTATCCCCCACTTGCTTCTTGGCAACTGGAATTAAAAATAGCCAGCCCGGATTAGTTGCAAAGTGAAAAAAAAAGAAAAGTATTACAGCAGAAATGTTTATTTTTGAGACAGAGGAGGAAGAGGAAAGGTCGAGGTTCAATGCGTTATCTAGAGCATGTAAGGAAATAATCACTGAAGCAAAAACGCAGGAGGGAGAGCATGGCTGCTGAAGACAGGAACAAGAAATTATTTTTTAAAGGTACTGGAGGGAAGAGGTCATCGTAACGTTTGTCGTGATCTTAATCAGCAGCCAAAATGAAGTTCTCACTGGTATTTATCGTCCGAGGCAAACACGTCCGAATAAGCATGCCATGAAAACGCTGCTGTACAGTGACAGTGGCTACAGTCAAGCCTAAAAATCCTACACCTGATGATTGACGATCCATCCCCCAGGGCCAGTCCCCTCCACGGCTCTGCCGCACCGTCGGGGAACTTGCAGCCCTACCGGATTATACATAAAATCTTACTCCTGGAATCAGCCCAGTCCCTACAGACTTCTCGGTTGTATTCCGTGGTTTCATTTCGGTTTGTGGTTTTTTGGTTAAAGGTGGTTGGGTAGGGGTGTGTTTGTTTTAAACCGTGCATATTCACAAGTCACTAGAGGTGAGCTTCTAAAACCTTCACCTTTCAGAAGAGGAACAACACACCGCAAGTCTTTGGTCTTAATATGAGTTGATTGCCAGAATGGTTTGAGGACTTGAGCCTTGCCCAAGGTCTCAAACCAAGATAGCAGACATCGTGTCTCACGAGTAGGTATCTAGATTATAGTTTACCTAGAAACTTACCCAGAAAAACTTGTCCTGGATCTTCAGCTTCACCAGCCTAAACGCAGATCGAGCAGTCGGAGCAGACTGACCCAGGAGAAATAATGGTCAGGTCAGTTCACGTGAAGAAGGAGAAGCCACAACAGGACACTGCTGGAACAGGGATTTAGGAAGCTGCTCCTGCCTAAAGCAATTACTTTGTGTGTGTGCGTGGGAGTTGTCTACACCAACATGCTGCATGTTTCTACAGCTCAAGACTTCAACCCCGCAAACGTTTCCCAGATGACAACCTCCACGTGGTGGCAGGAGCTGATGGCACGCAGCTTAAGGACTTGTTCAAGACCAAAGTAGGTCACCTTCAAATCCAGGTAGAGAACTGTTGATTCACCTAAGTCCTCCGGGACATCTCCTCACAAAGCTTTAAACAAGCACAAAGTTGAGACAACCCCTTCCCTGGAGCTCTACCCGAGAACATCAGGCTTATCCTTAGAGAGGACCTGCGTGATGCAACAGGCCGCCTCCTCCTCCACCTTCCTACGAAAGAAGGGTCACGTCGGTCCACGTGACAAGATTTTCTGATGCTTTGTCCAGTCTAAGCTGAAATATTTCAGCAAACACGACTCCATCCTTTCTCTAGGAAGAAAGGTTTCACAGCAAAGTTCAGCCTGTCAGGAAGCGCCCAACGCACAGCCTGGACATCCCCGGTAGCCTTCAAGGCCGGGTTGGACGAGGCTTTGAGCAAGGTGACCTAGTGGAAGGTGTCCCTGCCCACGGCAGAGGGGCTGGAACTAGATGATCTTTAAGGTCCCTTCCAACCCAAACCATTCCATGATCCTGCCAGGACTGGCTTAGGGATTTTGGAGGCTCGGAGTCCTAATCGAGAGACGAGTTGTAGATGTCACAACCACAGGCAATAAGGCAAGCTTTCAACTGCTGAAAGCCACAGCTCTAAAGATAGAGTTATGTACAGACAGGCTGCTGGGATTGTCCCAGATTTTACCAGGGTTTTGGTTTTTTTTTTTTTTAAATATTAAAGAGGTGGAGGAGCAGCTCTGTAAACAGGCAAGCAAAACAAACACGCACCAGATCTACGCTCAGCGGCACCGCGTTCCCGAGCGGCTCTGCCCTTGCGCAGGGCTGTCTGACAACACATGCCCAGGAGGTCTGATGTCAAATTGATCGCGCACGCGCAGCTGCTATTTTCCTGTTTTTCAGAAGCCAGGCATCCAGAAAAAGCAAGCATTTTCCATAAAGTACTTTTTAAAAAAAATTATTATTTTAGACAGGATCTGGGACTCGACTACGTTATCTAAAGTGCCTGGAAACCTTAGAACTAGCTTCTCCAACCCTTCGGCTTTCTCAACCATCAGGTCTAGGCCCTATATTCTTGCTTCAAGATGATGCTATCTCACCACTCATATAGTTATAACCCGCAATCACAGGTCCAAAATGCCCAATATAGGCTAGGAAGAAGGAGGCAGAAGGGATATACTTTTAAATCACAATAAAAAGCTGGCCTTGCTACCCACACAACCTATATCATCTCACTGCTCTCACGTTGCCAGGTTCGTTAGCGTACATAGACATAGCTTCATAAAGCTGCTCAAGAGTACGTCCAGCATCCCTGCTACGTTTAACAGCTGCAGCAGCTGTCTAGGACTAACCATAAAACCCGCTTTGTGGTTGCAACCAGGGTAGGAAGTGGCTCCTGCCCCAACAGGACAGCAGCAGCAAGAATTCCCCCAAAAAAATCAAAATAAAAACTGTGCACCCCCCAACCACAGGCTCACCACCACGGGTATCGGGAAAACCCGTTGTGAAATGCAGCGTCGGTCAGGATTTGGACAACCTTCAACAGCCCAGACTCAAGCAGTCTCCCTCTCCTTCTCCGACCCCTCCTCGCTCCCACCACCCCAACGCAACGCCCCGGCAGCAAGTCCCACGGCACGCAACGGCGGGACCCTCCCAGCAAAGACACAGCCGGCACCCAATTTAACCAGATTCATCCTCCTGCAGCTCTTCACCCACCTTCTATTCGGCTGCAAGCTAGGAAGCTCTGGGCTCTTGGCCAACTGGCTGCACCTCCTCTCTCCCGCTCCCTCGGAGCTGCAGGTTACAGGGGACTATGGCATTTCTGCTTCTCTTATTAGGATAGTTAATGACCTAATTTAAGCCGTGTAGAGTATACCCGGGAATTACAGTTAACAGGCTCCTCAAATGAAGTTAACAATAAATCACAGAAATTCAGCTGCGAGCACTTCTCAGGCACCTTTATATCAGCAATATTAATTTTACCAGGAGGACAGCAAGTTTGCTCCCTCCCCTCTTTTTAAGCCACTGACGAATCTCGATGTCTTGCTCGCAGCCGCCTTTGAAAAGCTCCTTTGAACCCAGCTCCAGCTCCTTTGGAAGAGAACTACATGAAGACATCTGGCTCGCAGACAGGCTAGACCTTGGTTTTGTCTCGATCTGCAGCAGGAAGAATACAGCAACCATAGATTTCAGTGGAAAATACCCCGTCAGCGGCTCCTTTAGCATCAGAGCAGAGACTTCCCTAGAGATTGAGGGCCTCAACATATGCCTTTCTTCCCAAAGGAAGAGCACTGAAATTATCTCTCCCAAGGGTATTAGCATAACTCAGGTCGTCGGGATTAACATTAAAGAGTCATTTAGACTTGAAAGCCATCCCAGGTACTGGTGGAATGAGGTGCGCTGCCATCAGCGACTCCAAAACTCCAGCGCAGAGTTAGATTAATCCAAATTTTAGGCTGGGAAGAGAGCTCCTGACCAGCTGAGCGTACGTACCGGCCAAGACACACGGAAAAGAAGTTACTGGTGGCCCATGGGCAAGGATCTACAAGACCCCATAGGAGATGTCTGTGCTTCCCTTTGACTGGAGGAAGGGTGACGCCGCTAGACATCTTGAGCCCTCCCTCTTGCACCCCTCCTAAGCGATGGGGAAGAAATATATAGCGTCTCCCTTCCAAAAAAGAGGCGTACGGCATGGAACGATACTCGGTAAGAGAACTACAAGAGGCATTTATCAGCCAACGTAAGATCACATCTTGCAAGCACGAGCCAAGATCTCGCATCCACAGACTAATCCACATCCGCAAGCACCAAATACTGTCAGTCCCCCCCCCGCCCCAAAGTCAGCAGCGAGACACTTTGCAGCAGCCAGATGATGGAATCGCGAGGGTGTTGGTTCCCCCTAGCACCGGAGAAATCAGCTCTCAACGTCGCTGCAAATGAAGGCAACAGATTTTTCAGCAAGGTGCAATCACGCTGTTTTTAAACGATCATGTGGTATATTAACATTCAGCCGCAGCTACCGCCTGGGCAGACGCTTCACGGAGGAGATCAGGCAACCATCCGTGGATGGCAGCGGCAGTGGCACGGCCACCGACGCCGGCCCGGTGGCACGAAGCCCAGCGTCACACCTTGCTCACGACCGGTCCAGATACACCCCAGCCCTGTCCAAGCCACCTGCTGCTCGCAGGTACCCAAGAGCTCACACCAAGTTGCCCCAATTTCATTAATTTTCTTTTAAAAATATATTTCCCCCCCCCCAAGCCCACCCA
>NW_008825286.1:20961-21310 GCF_000699105.1 Pygoscelis adeliae | reverse complement strand
ATTTCTCTGTTTCCGTCCAGGCCTGGCCCAGTGCATTCGGAACAGGCATCTTACAAACACTCCATTCTGTGTCCAATTGCCGTTAACTGAGGGGGGGGGGGGGGGGGGAAATAAAAAAATAAAAAAAATTCCCATCCTGCAGTTTTTGCAGCCGGAGAATGCAGGTCTGGGGAAGCAGCAGAGCAGCGCAGGGAGGAGGAAAAAAAAAAACCCACCAACCCCAACCAACCAGCGGCTCGCCATCCACCGCACATGTGAAATAAATAAACCCCATTCCAGCACAAACACCACAACTCGGCCATTTCTCCCCGCTCCGAGACCAGCGTATCCCCCCCCCCCTCCCCCCCCC
>NW_008825286.1:14588-15465 GCF_000699105.1 Pygoscelis adeliae | reverse complement strand
ACCTGGGTTGAGGACACCAGGAGAGCTTGGAGCAGCTTTGGCCCCTCGCCCAAATATTTGGGGATTGCATTACTAAAGGAACTGGGAGAAGCAGCTCATCGGCTTCAGTTTGTCAGGAGGGGACAAGTTCGGTCACGGTACGAAACCACCCACAAAACCTTTTATTCCCTCTTAAGCCCCAGCGTGATTCCTGACTTGCAAATTTGAAGGAATTCGGTCGACTGTCCTCCTGGGTGTCTCACCAGGATGGTGTTGGAGTCGGTGTCTCCGGCGCAGGGGTGCCCGGGGCTCCCGGGTGCTCATCTAATGCTCTTTGCCACGGCTATAACATCTTCTTTACGTTCAACCGGTGGCTTTTCAGAGCAAAAAAACCCCAAAACATCATATTTTCTCCTCCAAGCTCCTTTGCGATGTGAACGGTGCGGGACAGAGCCTGGGAACTGGTGAGTTATCAACATTTTGGGGTTTTCCTGGTGGCTTCTTTATAGAATCATAACCTGTGCATGCGTCAGCACATACATGCACGCTGCGTGCACGTGTTCTGTGCACTCGCATGCACGTGTACGTGCACAGGCAGCACACACGCACGTCACACCCTCCGCACGGACACGTACACACAGGCGGCACACAGCGGACGTGTGCGTGCACTTACACACTGCATACGCATGCACACGGTGCACGGCGCCCGTACGTCTCCGCATACTCACACGTATGACTACAAGATGCACACGCGTGCACATGTGTACACGCTGTACGTGCATGCGCACGTACACACGCCCCACGCCTGTGCGCGTGCACACGCTGCACGGTGCAGACACACACTGCACCCCCATTAGCACATGCACATCACACGTGTGTGCGTGCACACACACGCGCT
>NW_008825286.1:7770-10448 GCF_000699105.1 Pygoscelis adeliae | reverse complement strand
ACGCACTCCAGGAACCTCCCGGATTGCTTATGCCCTGCCGTGTTGTCCCTCCAACAGATGTCAGGGTGGTTGAAGTCCCCCATGAGGACCAGGGCTTGTGAGCGTGAGGCTGCTCCTATCTGTCTATAGAGGGCCTCATCCGCTCGGTCTTCCTGGTCAGATGGCCTGTAGCAGATGACATAGAGGGCGACACCCCCTCCTCGTCTCCCCTGCCTGTCCCTCCTAAAGAGCCTTCTGCTTCTCCTGCTGCTTCAGGCTGACATTGCTCTTTTGGGTTTTTTTTTTTTGCAAACATCTAGTTTTGGGCTGTTGTTATTAATTTTTTCAATTTCACCTGATTTATACAGAATAAAAGAGGAGTTACCTCCTTCCCCCTGGGCACCCTGATCCAGGAAAGACCGTTGCCATCAGCTTAGCTTACGCCAAGGAGAGATGCGATCCTGCACAGAGGCTGCTGGAAACCAAGGTGATTTGGTCCATGTGCTCTTCATCGCAACCTCAGAAAAGATCTGGTGAAGGAACTGGATTAAAACCAGCCCCGAAACATGTGCCTGGATGAGCTCAACGTGAACGTGTGCGTGATGGGATGGGCCACGGAGCAGTTTTGTGGTACATCCAAGACAGGGCTCTGCTCTCAAATGACAGCTTTACTGGAGGACACCATCCCCTGCTTCAGCGGGGTCACCTCGTGTGACCTCAGGGGTCTGACCTCAGCAGCCTGACCTCAGCAGTGAATGACCTCAGCAGTGACTGGGTCAGCCTCAGTTACTCCAGGCTCTGCCCCAGTAACCACCAGTTTGCAGGGCATCCACTGCTGTTCCTTGGAGGACCAGCATGGGCTTGGCAGTCCATGCGAGGAAAACAAACTTGAAGGCCAGAAGGACTTGGGGCTAACACAGCTTTGCCCCACCCAACGTCATTCCTCCCATTCCTGGGCCACAAAGTTGTCCAGGACCCTTGTCCCCAACCCTTTGGAGCTGAGGGTCACAAGCAGCTCCACGACACCCACCCAAAACCTCGGGACAGCAGAGCAGAGCCCGGCGCAGGCAGGGATGTCTTCTCCTCTGACTCACTGCAGCGTGCGAGCAGCAACCGGTGCATTAGCTGCAGCATTGATCTAGGACCTGGTGACGTGAAGGCACGTGTCCCTGACTAACCCCGGCGGTCACTCGTCCCAGGGTAGGCTGATCCGTGCCACTGCGCTCTGGAGGGGACAGCAGGCACGAGTTGGTTGTCTGTGAGTCATGTCGGCGGTAGAGCTGCCCTTCTCCGCGTTCCCGTTTGCATCTCTGGGCATGGATAACAACACCATGATGGACGTGATGATCGCAGAAGCCCGTCTGCAACTTGGTCTTCTTCCTAACGAGGCAGCGGGGAGAGCCCGGGCCTGAAGGGCAGCGATGGCCGGGGGGGTTAGCCAGGTTGTCCCCAGCCAGGGTTGACCCCTGCCCCAGGATCGCTGACCCACGGCTTGGTGCACAACCTACCTTTGATTTAGTTTGATCTCTACATCCGCGTTTTGTTAGGAAAAGGATGGAGAAGGTAAATGGCTTGGAGGGACAGAATTGCGTGACCGTGCCACCCCTTGCTCTAGGGACCAGCTCAAAACTCTCGTTGCACTTAGGAGCAGGATGGCCACAAACTGAGTCTCCCTGAGCCCACCTCGCTCCCCTGGCTTCGAGCAGGTTTCTCTGCCTAGCATGGCTCAGCAGATCCATCCCACGGCAGGTCCCACAGAGAACATCATTTCTCCTTCAGCTCTACTTTTTCCAACAACTCTTGCAGAGCCTGTCTTCATGCTTTCTGATGGATCTCGCAGGCATCGGGGAAGGGGCTTCTCCAGCATCCCCATAGCTGGTACACGAGGTGAGTCTGTGGGATGATCAGAAATTTCCCTTTCAGCTCTTCTACTTTTCACAGGCCACTTCTTCCCCCCTGCCACCTACCTCGAGCTGGAGAGGGGACTTCTGGGTCCCACCCCCAAACACGGGCAATTTAACAGCACCAAGAGGGAGCAGCCAGAGATGGAGACAGCCACTCTGGAGACATGCTGTGGTCCCGGCAGCCACTTGCTAAGAACTCAAAGGATCACAGAATGGTTGAAGTTGGAAGGAACCTCTGAAGATCATCTGGTCTGACCCCTCTGCTCAAGCAGGGCCACCTACAGCTGGTTGCCCGGGATCGTATCCAGACGGCTTTTGAATGTCCCCAAGGATGGAGACTCCACAGCTTCTCTGGGCAACCTGTGCCAGGGCTTGTCACCCTCACACTACAACTGTGTTTCCTGATGTTCAGAGGGAACCTCCCGGGTTTCAGTTTGTGCCCATGGCCTCTGGTCCTGGCACTGGGCAGCACTGGAGAGACCCTGGCTCTGTCCTCTTTGCACCTTCCCTTCAGGTACTTATAGACATTGATGAGTGTCCTGGTTTTGGCTGGGATAGAGTTGATTTCCTTCCTAGTAGCTGGTACAGTGCTGTGTTTTGGATTTAGGGTGAGAACAATGTTGATAACACACCGATGTTTCAGTTGTTGCTGAGCAGTGCTTACACTAGTCAAGGACTTTTCAGCTTCCCGTGCTCTACCGACTGAGCAGGCTGGGGATGCACAAGAAGCTGGGAGGGGGCACAGCCAGGACAGCTGACCCCAACTGGCCAAAGGGACATTCCATACCATGGGAC
>NW_008825286.1:698-7073 GCF_000699105.1 Pygoscelis adeliae | reverse complement strand
CATTTCTCCAGCCCGGTGAGGTCCCTCTGGATGCCAGCACGACCCTCTGGTGTATCAGCCACTCCTCCCAGCTCGGTGTCACCTGCAAACTTGTTGAGGGTACGCTCTGCCCCATCACCCAGATCATTAATGAAGATGTTGAACTGGACCAGCCTGCAGCCGAGGTCATTCTGCACCCTGCGCGCCAACAGTGCTGCAGCTCCAAAGAGCCAGCTTTCCAGCACTGGAGCAGGTCCAAAGCCCTGCGGCGCGCTTCAATGTGTCTACCCAGCAGTGCTGGCCTTGCTGTGTGTTTGCAGAGCGACCGTGCATGGCAGGAGATTGATTCTGCTCCGTGCAACGTCCTGGCAGAGAAAGGCCAGTGCTGGGAGTCACCTTCTGCTAAGGCCAGCAGAGGCCACCCAGTCCACAGACCATGTTCAACCTGGGAAACTGGGTCCCCCAGAGTGGGCTGGGGGGATGTCACACTGGAAACAGAGATGGTTGAGCAGCTCTGGGGGTCAATGCAATGGAGAGCAATGTTCTACTGATGCACACGCAAACAGCCTGGACACACACAGATACACCTTGACCCATTAAGACATGAAAGAGGTTTCTAAATAAGGGTTTTTGAATATGAAGTAGAAAGACTGAACGTGGACAGTCATCGGACATTCATAGAATCACAGAATGGTTTGGGTTGGAAGGGACCTTTGAAGGTCACCTAGTCCAACCCCCCTGCCGTGGACAGGGACATCTTCAACTAGATCAGGTTGCTCAGAGCCCCGTCCAACCTGACCTTGAATGTTTCCAGGGATGGGGCATCCACCACCTCTCTGGGCAGCCTGTCCCAGTGTTTCACCACCATCAGCGTAAAAAATTTCAGCCCCTCTTCCTTAAATAGTGGGATTTTGTCTAAAAAGTAAGAAGATATGGGTCCTATTTCGTAGTCTTCTGGGTTTTGATTACCACTTTTTATCCATCTTTATTTTGCAAGCTGAAAGCAGGAGATTTATTGGTTTCCCACGACTCCAGATGCTGGAGCTTTGCAGCAAACAGCAAATGCCTGGGGACACAGTCACAACAAACGACGCAGGTGACCTGCACGTCATCCAACGGAAATGTGAATATCTGGACACATTTTGAATAGTGAGAACTGTGTTGAATTTTAAAGCTCTCCTGTAATTACTTCAATAATGTACCTTCAGTGCCTGCAGTGTCACTTGAACATGATCAAACACACTTTAGGTGCCCAGGGAACGGCAGTTCTTAGAATTTTACATACCAAAAAAAGCTTGTTCATTCGCCATAAAAAGTTGTATCACAGAGGAAGAACAGATGCATCAAAACATCCCTGGGGCTTGCAGGTAAAGCGACGAGCTCTGAAGAGCACAAGGCTGCCTGCGCTGGGAAGGGCAGGCAAGAAGCCTGCCTGAGGATACCGAAACTCAATGTGATGGAGATGGGAAGCATGGAGCTGTCGGTTCAGACTGGCTGTAAAGCACCCAGCGTGCTGGTGGCATGGAGACACTGCCCGGGATGTGCTCATTACTTAAGGCAAGAGGATTTGAAACCCCAGTACAGGATGGTGGTGGTCCCAGCAAGCAAGCTGCAAGTACCATGGAGGGGGAAGGAAGGAGGGGAAGGCTGGAGGCACGTATGATAGCTGAGAAACTAGGATGCGTCTGGAGAGAAGATGGGGCTTGGAGTCCTGCTTGCACTCCCAGCCCCGTGCTCAGGGTTTCTGCAGAGGGACATCTGGGTTGGTGCCTCTGCATCGCTTGGGACGGCCAGAACAGTGGGTCTCACGGGAGAGGCATCCACTCAGTCACTGGTAACCAACATTGAAGATGTTGAAGATGTCCCTGCTCGTGGCAGGGGGGTTGGACGAGGTGACCTTTAAAGGTGCCTTCCAACCCAAACCATTCCGTGATTCTATGAACATGCATAAGCAAGAGAGGTGGGCCAAGCTCAGGCAGTCTGTACCTGCCTGCTCCTGGTATTGAGGCTGGGTGGTCCTGGCATGTCTGCGTGGGCCCAGGATATCTTTGGAGATCAGCTTTCCCGGGGACGGGGAAAGTAGCTGCAGGGACGTGGCTGCCCCCATGTAGCTGGAATGCCCTGCACTGCCCTCGCTGGGGAGAACGGCAGAAGAGGTGTCCGCAGTCCCAGCATGGTCCTCTTGAGTTTCCAAGGAGAACACACCTGAGTAGGGAATGGCTTTGTCTTCTATTTTCATCCTGCACCACTGGGAGAGCCTGGAGACACCACAACCTGTTGCCCAGTGCTGGCCCCCTTTCCCCAGTGCACTGCAGCGCACAGCCCCTTGCTCGCCGACCAGCCCCCTGAGACCTGCTCCAGCCCTGCAGTGCACAGGCAGGGCAGGTCCCGCTGCCTGCTCTGCTGATCCTCCAGCCCTTGTCAGGACCCGGCCCTCCTGCTGTCCACAGCCCTGTGTCATGGTTTAACCTCAGTTGGCAACTGAGCACCACGCAGCCGCTCGCTCACTCCCCCCGCAGTGGGATGGGGGAGAGAATTGGAAGGGTAAAAGTGAGAAAACTCGTGTGTTGAGATAAAGACAGTTTAATAGGGAAAGCAAAAGCCGCGCACGCAAGCAAAGCAAAACAAGGAATTCATTCACTCCTTCCCATGGGCAGGCAGGTGTTCAGCCATCTCCAGGACAGCAGGGCTCCATCACACATAACGGTTACTTGGGAAGACAAATACCACCACTCCAAACGTCCCCCCCTTCCTTCTTCTTCCCCCAGCTTTATATACTGAGCATGACATCACATGGTATGGAATATCCCATTGGCCAGTTTGGGTCAGCTGTCCTGGCTGTGTCCCCTCCCAGCTTCTTGTGCACCTCCAGCCTTCTCAGTTGGTAGAGCACGAGAAACTGAAAAGTCCTTGACTAGTGTAAGCACTGCTCAGCAACAACTAAAACATCGGTGCCTTATCAATTTTGTTCCCATCCTAAATCCAAAACACAGCACTGTACCAGCTACTAGGAAGGAAATTAACTCTATCCCTGCCGAAACCAGGACACCCTGCCAGACCTACATCACTCCAGGGTGCCACTGAGCGTGCGGAGCAGGGATGGGAAGGCTTGCTGGCAGCTCGGATGTGTTCAGCTGCCCGTGACAGTGTCAGGAACGGGAGAAGAGCCACGCAGCCGTGTGCCCATGCCGACGCCAGTCTTGCTCTGCAGAGGTTTTGCACAGGGCTGTGCACAGGATGCAGCGGGAGCTCCCAGATGATATCCCGGAGATCCCTGCCTCCCTCCAGTGCCCAGGCCATCAGTCACAGCCACCTACACGGGCAGCAGGCATGGAAACCAGCGCCAGAGCCCCAGCTCCCTGCAAGATGCAGATCACCCTAGCTGCAAGCTGCGGCTCCCCCAAGATCACAGCCCCAGCCCTGGGACTGGGCTTTGGCCTCTGCTCGTCCCTTCCAGGCCACGGCCTCCCTTCTCTCTGCGTTGTGCTTTCTGGGAACCTTGAAGGGAATTGCTCTGTCTTTTAAACCTTGTGACGAACGCAAAATGCCAACATCTCAGGCCCATGAATACCCGCTGTCTCTGTTGCCGTGGAAACAGAAGATTATTATGTTTTAATATTTTTAAGCTATATAAAGACTTGGAACATCTTTCAAACCCCCAATGATTAAACAAGAGAAGCACCCTTCCATCAAGGTACGTTTGCAAAAGCCGCAGCAGCATCAACCCCCCTTTAACAGCTCCACCCCAGTTACATTTATCCACATCTCCTTGTCACACGCAGCGTCAAAATATCCTGCATGCGCTGGGAGAGGGAGGCCCTGGGATCAGCCAGGGGCTGCAGGGACATGAGGATGTGGGCATGCCCTTGAAGGCAAGCACAGGGACAGTTTTATCCACTTCTAACCCGGCCAACGGGACGGCTGCTCCCTGCCGAGGAGGGTTCAGAAGGAGCATCCTTGTGGCGCCCAGATCTATCCTGTCAGAGGTATATCTGCAGCCCACTGGGGTCAGTTCACATCTGCGTGTCCCTGCATCCAGCTCCTGGCTTTATCCTCGTGGGCTTTACCTCTTCTGGACCCAGCTGGCTTAACCCAAGCCCAAACCAAAGTGGGATGCAAACGGCAAAAAGATGTGCCCACGGTGGGACAAGGGAGAGGGGCTGAGGAGGTCCAGGGTGTCCTGCCATCCACATGGTCCGCCAAGGGGCCTCAAAGCACAACATTGACGTCAAAGATGTGACCCTCACAGTCTGCTCAGGAGCCTGGGATATGTCTGCTCAGAGTAAGGGGCAGCCGAGAAAACAGCACAATCCTCGATGCCTTGTGACTCACTGCCACCCACGGTCACTGTCACTGCCACTGCCACACAAGAGGACATTGCAGAGGGGAACTGGGGGTGAGCATGCTGCAGGTGGAAAGGTGGTGGAGGTGGTGGAAAGGTCTGATAAATGCAAGGCTTCACAGATTCAGCTGAGGTGGGTGCTGGACTCCATAGGAAAGTAGGGCAGTATTTTGGGAACCCCCACGTAGATCGAATGGGGAACATGCAGATAGGGGTAAAGCGGCCCATGGACTTCACATATGGGTCAGTTGGGGACCCTACGTCAAGGGCGGTTACGGTGGTGGTGACCTGGGCACACTGCATTGGTTGCCCCAAAACCTTACATCAGTGGGGGGTTGACAGGGACACAGGACCCTGTGGGGGTGGCCCTGGGACCCCTCAGTGAGGGAAGATGGTTTCATGGGGACTGCCAGGTGGCTGGGCTGGGGACCACGGCAAGGGGGGACCATGACAGGCGACCCTGCATGGGTGTCCCAGGGACCTTGCAGCATGGATGGAAGGTGACATGGACACGGAAAGTGGTGGGGGCAGTGGCTTTGGGATGCCTCAGCAAGGGGGGAAGATGACAGGACCCTGCATGGTTGGTCCAAGGACCCCGTGGATGAGGAATGGTGACATGCAATGGGCACAGGATGTCTGCGCTGAGGGGTCTGTGGCACCCAGCAGGGCAGATGTTTGCTTTTGAGAGTTTCGGGGTTTGTTGTTGCTGTTGCCACCATTTTTAGCAGCATTTTGTCTTTGTATGTCCCCTGCCACCCCCCCCCTTTTTTTTTTTCACAGTTTATGTTTGGTGTTTCCTTGCCATTTTTTCCTCTTATTTTTTTATTGATTCTCCTCTCTCTTTTGCCTCTATTTTTGGCAGTTTTTTGTGGGCTCATTGCTTGACCGTAACAATTTGTTTAGGCAGGGCTTTCTAACCAGGTGTTTTTTCATCTTGTTTTAGCAGCCTTTTTCCCCCAGAAGGGCTTTGCGGGGTGGTTTTCTTGTTGGCATTTATTCCAGTGGGGTTTTATGTATTTACTCAAAGTGGTATGACGCGTGGGGTTTTTGCGTCTTTGTTGGGTTATTTTTCCATCCCCAGCAGTTGCTTGCAGGGTCTGTTAATGTATTTATTGATCGCAGCTTTTTTGGGGGGGTTGTTATTTAATCAGGGCATTTTCCCTCCATCTTACCCCTCTGGGTCCCCTGACTACTTTTGTGTGAGGCGTTTGGTTTGGTTTTTGGCAGCATTTCCACTCTTTCACTCCCGCATTCACCCCCCACCCCTCCCAGCAGTTGTTCTGGGGGCCGTTTGGTGAAGATTATCTATTTATTCAACTGGAGGTGTTGATTTTGGGGTCCTCACAGGGGCCTTCTGGAAGCTTCTGGGAGCTTCTGCAGCAGTCTTCAGCAGCTGGTGCCTGTCAGCCGCCCCCTGATTGGCAGGTTGTTAGCTGCCTCCTGATTGGCTGGTCTCTGAGGGTGCTGAGGGAGTGCCTGGTTGTGGTGAGGGAAGGCTCCGGCCGCGGGGCTGAGGTGCGGACGGACGGGGGGACGCCGGGGGCCCAGAGCCTGTCCCTGTGCCAGACGGGGCTGCTGTGGAGACACTGTGCTACCGGCCTCGGGGCTGGGGGGGCCGTGGCCTCGCTGGCGGGGCATGTGTGGCAGCCAGGGCACTGGGGTTGTGCTGTTGTAGCTGACTGCGCTTGTGGGAGAGAGCCTGTCCGGGCTCGGCTGCGTGGAGGGTGCCGCCGGTGCGCTCTGGAGAGAAATGGGATGCGTGTGACGCAGTGAGTTAAGAGCGCTTTTATCCGCAGGTTTACAGACGTTGAGGGATGTCAAAGGCAATGAGAAGGGCTTCTCCAAGTGCAGAAGTAGGGGGAGTAGGGAGAATGCTGACTGGGACAGGGGCCCTGGTGGCACAGGACATGGAAAAGCTGGAGGTACTGAACGCCGCCTTCACCTCCACACCAGGCCTCAGAGACCAGGGGGGAAGTCAGGAGCAAAGAAGCTTTACCCTGGGTGGAAGGGGATGAGGTTAGACAATACTTTAGCAAAGTGGCCATGAATAAGTC
>NW_008825286.1:0-616 GCF_000699105.1 Pygoscelis adeliae | reverse complement strand
AGGAGTGCGTGGGTCGTTGGGTGAGTTCACTGGCAGATGGCGTTGTGAGGCCACTCTCAATAATGTTTGAACGATCCTAGGGAGTGGGGAAGGTGCCTGAGGACTGGAGGAAAGCAAATGTCACTCCTATCTTGAAGAAGGGCAGGAAGGAGGACCCAGGAACTGCAGGCCAGTCAGCCTCACCTGTATCCCTGGGAAGATGGTGGAGCAGCTAATCCTGGAAACCATTTCCAGGCACATGAAGGACAAGAAAGTCACCAGGCGTAGTCAGCATGGCTTCACTAAGGGGAAGTCATGCTTAACCAACCTGGTAACCTTCTGTGATGAAATGACTGGCTCAATTGATAGGTGAGGGGAGAGCAATAGATACTGTCTGCCTAGACTTCAGTAAGGTTTTCGACACTGTCTCATAAGATCGTAAGATCATCATAGCGAAGCTGATGAAGTGTGGGCTCATCAGACAGTAAGGTGGATTGAAAACTGTCTGAACAGCTGGACCCGGGGTCTCGTCTGAGGCCAGTAATTAGAGGTGTACCCAAGGGGTCAATGCTGTGTCAAATCATAGGATCACAGAATGGTTTGCGTTGGAAAGGGACCTTAAAGATCATCTAGTCCA
>NW_008825285.1:1765152-1771906 GCF_000699105.1 Pygoscelis adeliae | reverse complement strand
TTGCTCATTTGTCATTTAGGTCTTAAAGTCTGTTTAGAAGTGTCTAAGCATCATTGCTCCTTCTTTATGGATGAAGGACAAATTTCTTCTTTATTGTGTGGCTTGTCTTCAGTCACATGGAGGGTGAACTCACCCCAGCTAACTTCAGCCATGCACATGGCAAGTGCCTAATCTCACCATGAACTTTCAGTCAATAAACACATCCAGTGAGCTGAACCCATTCTAAGAGAGGAGTTTAGAGAGGAAGAAGGTGCCTCTCTGTGTTGAGAGGTCTAGATGAAGAGGTTAGACTAGATGCCTAACATTTAGACAGCTAAAATCAGATTACACTGATCTCACTCATAGAGAAATATAAGAGTAGGTAAAAGGAGGATATATAAGAGGAGTAAAATTCAGGAACTTTATTCTAAGGCAGCATAAAGTGTCTTCACCCCTACTGAATTCTGTGTAACCACAGGTTTTTATCAACTGCAAAGCTAAATTAAGGGATCTGAGCCATGCAAAATCTAAGTTTATAGAAGAACCTACACAGCTAATTTAGGACTAAGCTAATACATCCATGCAGAAGATTAATCTGAGTAACTTGAATGATGCACAGAGGTAAGTCAGAACAATCTTCTAGGATTCCATGGTGTAGCTGTAGTAAATTTTTCAGAATAATTTAGAATATGAGAATACTATTGTTTCCTCTTAATTATCTGAATTGGTTTCTGGGTTTTTTTTTTTTTTTTGTTTTCCCCTTGCTTTCTCTTAATTATGTTCCACAAGATCATAATTTGTGCCCCTTAAATAATTTTTGGATGAGTCTTCACAATATGAGCTTATCAGCTGCCTTTAATTTCCACTGTTTCCAGTAGGTTTTGAAGGTCACTTCCGTCTCATAAGAGCTGGTCAGTGAAAACTTACCTTTTGAGTGGGCACGACATTGGCCTGTGTTTTTGTTAATTTTTTTCACTGTTACAAGAGCCAAAGCGCTGTACACCCAACAACCCATCTGACTGTTCATACTTAATGAACGTAGGTTCAGATGTACTGGGATCTTCTTCTTCAGACATTCAAGACCTTTAACATTTTTAATTATGAGTAATTTGTTACGAAGGACCTCTTTAAATTCTTCTGAGAACTTCCATATATCCATATATCAATACATACACATACACATGTAAGTGTGCGTGTGCGTATGTTTTTCTGGATCACAAGGAAGTTCAGGTCACCTAAACCAAAGAAATAATCTGGTCTGGTTTTCCTCAAACCACATGAAAGATTTGACTTCGATAAGGCTCTTGTTTACATGGGCACCAAGGGAAGGTGAAAATACTCCAAACAATTTAAATAGGAAATGAAGTGGAACATATTTTAACAACAGCTAGATGTGTACTGGCCCGTAGCACATGTTTCTATCACCATAAAATCAGCATGTTGGAATTTGCTTGGAATGGCAATTTTTATAATGCTTATATATAAAGAAAGCTTCCAGGTGTATTAAAGGTGAGCCAAAGATAACAAGGTAAATATGAAGTTACATTTGTGCTCACTTGAAGGCAATTATTCTTTGCAATTGGGCTTTCAGAGACATCTAAGGATCCTGAATGCTCCATTTCTATTAAGATAAATTGATACCTAATTTTTTAAGCAGACTTGGAAAAGAACATCCTAATCTTTACTTTATTATTTAGCTGAACATCTTTGTAGCATTAGTATTGAAATTAAATATGCTTACAATTTTTAACCCCAGAAAACAAACTAGGATTTATGGTTAACTAACACTTGCCAAGTAACATAATAAAGTCTCACAATTATAGCTATAAAACTATAATAAGCCCTTACCCCCACACCCCTCAGAAGACTGGATGCCTAAAATAAATGACCTTGTTCAATCAGAAGCTGGGAATGAAATGTAGGAATCTCTGGGGGGAAATTTTGCTATGTAGATCTTACAAAGGAGCTGAGACCATAGGGTAATAACTTTTTAATCTTAGAAACTATGGATAAAAGGTTCCTTAGTCTTGACATTCCTATTGAGGAATAAGGTGTCAATATTAAGAAAGGTAGCACTTGTTTGACTGTTTTAGAGCCTTGGGAGCATGGACTGCAGACAACCTATGGATATTCACAGATTTCTAACGGAAACCCCCAAAATCTCATTGAACCAAGCCAACAAAGCATGGAATGATCACCCCAGACTGGAATCCAAATGCATCACTGTAGTTCGCTGATCTGATTAGCTCTGTAATACAGGATGAAGCCTGTCCATTTTTCAAAACTGGGCTAAAGCCTTGAACAGTTGTTTTGGTAATGTAGATGAGGCTTTAGGTCTTAATAGTTCCTACAATTACTGCTGAATCTGGCCTTGGCTCAGGAATAAACTCCTTGTATTGAAAAGATTTACTACCCTAACTATATCTGTATCTCAATTTAATGAAAATGTTAAGGATAATTTGATGGTCTCTTGCCAGTGTAATTTTAAATAAAATGTCTTCATTCCTTGGCAGTGTCTGTTGGCACTCAGGTTTAACTAAAGGAAGTGCTTAAGTGAAGTGCTTTTTACATTACAGTCTTGCCAGTATCTTCTCTGATAGATTTAATTTTCAGTGTTTTACCCAGAGTAAATAAATTTAAAAAAATAAATTACCTCCCACCATCAGTCCATATGATAGCAAACCTTACTAAAGCATTACTAGAAATCAGATATTGGCCTATCACAGCATTTGGACTAATCTCAAGCCTCATCTCCTGTAAATTAAAGTATTTCTAACTTATTTACTGCTCATTTATTATGCCCTCTTGTAAAAAATGTTTCTGCATCTTGGGAAGTAATGTAGCACATAATGAGATGCTGTCAGTGCCTCTTAGATTTTCATCTGAGTTCAGCAAGTCAGCATAAAAGTTTAGGACACTTACTATAATTGCACGGGGAATGGAAAGTAATGGCAAGATGGTGACAATTTGGCCATCATACCCTACAGTACTGAGCAATTGTCAAATATACTTTTGATTGCTGACCCTGTCTAAATAAGGAATATATGCACAGAGTGGGGCCAGAAGGACAACGCATCAGAAGTTAAATTGTTTGGGGATTAGTCTGACAATAGAAAAGATTGTAGATGTAAAATGGTGCTCATTCAAAGGGTAAAAACAACGTGTATAATATTTATTTTCTTTTTAAATGCCACTGATTTTTTTAATATTTTTTGTTTACGAAAACGAAATCTGTCCCTGACAAGAGGCAGAGTGTCTTAGTCTACTTACAGTAAGGTACCAGTAGCCTCATAATTTTAAAAGTTCGTAGGTCACCTCAGTAATGTTATCCTTGGCACCCAGCACAACATCAACTCAAGATCTTCATCACTGTTGGGAAGGAATTATTTTATCTTTTCACCATTGCTCCCCAAAAAATCCCCATTCCTGGTTTTCTTCTGCCCAGTACCAAGGTGTCAACAAGCTACATTTAGAAGATGGCTTTGCTCCGAGTCACTCATAGCGAAAAAGGAACAAGAAGACCAGGGAGCATCATCTTACAATAGTCAGATATGAACCACAACTTTTTTCCTGTCCTTCGGTACCAAGAGGCAGGCCCAGGAGAGTATCTTAAGTTTCTCTCTAATGTGGATTGAATCACACTTTGCCCTTATTTTCAACAAATGTGACTAACTCGCGTGTGTTGCTGTTTTCATTTCTATGGTGTGCATCTACAAGAAAAAGAAGGTATCTGCACAGCCTCTGAAAACTTACCCCCACTCCATGCCAATGCCAGAACTTAACCTTCTGCTCAGGCATAATCTCCCCTGATGTCTCCCCCCCGTCCCACACTTGCAAGCAAAAAAGCAATATAGACTATCAAACCTTCTTTGTTTATTAACAAAAACACTGAAAATAAATTAATTTTCTTTGAAATGGAATACTTGTCTGATCACATATACAGACAAAATGGCCCTACCTACCTGATTTCAAGTAGAAAAGATTGATATTGATTGTGAGGAGTGAAGAAAATGTTGAGTAATGGCATCTTTTTAACAGACTACAGTCTGATGAACAATTGTTCAGCTGTACCTGGAAGCAATGTGCACATATGCCTGCAGAGGGAAAACAAAACAATCAAAAGGCAGAGAACTGTGGTTAGGAGAAAGCAAAAAATCTCACGGAATGTGCAATAAGGAGATGAGAAAGAAGGGAAACTGTGTTTGGAGCTAACTTCATTGCAACAGGTGAGGCAGGCGGGTGTTAACACAGCATACATACATCAGCAATATTCCTAGATCCTTGAGTACATGTCTGTCAGGGCTCTGAATGCACTGACAGGACTTAATTGCCCTGAACAGCTACAGCTGAGACCCCCACTCAACCACCTCACTGCTCTTCAGTCCAGCTAAGCTCAGGCGTACCTGTCTCCAGCCCTGCGTCCTGGATGGACCTTGAACCTATGTCCTAGCTCTGTCTTCTGCTCATGGCTGGACCCTCCAGACTCATCCCCTCGCACTGCATGGGGCTGTTGGTGGACCCTGTAACCATTGCCGGGCTCTGCCCACCGTGTTTGGATCCTGTGGGATTATGTCCTGAGTGGGGAGGGCATGGCCTGTGCTGGGGTCAAGCTCGGTGCCCACTCGTCTTCCTTCATGGAGCAGCCCTGCTCTTATGGCTCCCTGAGAATATTAAAGCAGTCTCTGCTCTGACTTTTTGACTAAGTGATACTGAGATTTCTGACTTTTCTATATTTTCTCCACTGTGATATAAACGTATATTTTGTCCTTAAAAATAAATATAAAAATAAAACACATTTACAGTTTCTTTTATGCTTCCATAAATTCACTGTATTCAAGATACAAGCACTCAGTTTATCCTGTTATATAAGTTTTCATTTAATAAAACTACACCTAGAGTGGCCTCTAGGGGCACATGCAAATCACTAAGACTTCTCAGACAAACATTCATCAGTTGGGCCCATGTCATTTACCAACTGCTTCTTCAGAAGGTAACAGCCAGGGTCAGCAGAGGATCTTGTGTCCTTCTGACATTGGAGCTGGAACCTGTCAAATGTGTATCGGTCCAAAACCTACTTCATAGAAACCCTGCTCTCTGCAGTTTCACGTTTCTTTGGCTTCTTACATGAGAAGGGATTGAATCCCTAAGTTGGCTTTGCTACTGATAAAAATTTGGCACAAACTCATGACCTAACAGGTCGCTTCTGTGATAATGAAATGTAAGTTAACTGCTAGGGACACCTAGACTAGTCCTTTTCTGCATAAGGCTTACAAAGTTCATCAGGGCTTAAGTCCACTTGAAAACAATGCTGTCATGCTTGGAAAAAAACTTGCTACCACTCCCATATAAAGCGTTGTGATATTACATCAGCAACGCAACGTGTTGAAACTATGAACGAACATTTGACATGGTATTTCACAATGCCCTAAACCTCAACTGCATTTGTAAACAGTATTTATAGGAGGCCAGGCTTGCTTATACTGAAACTATGTTATCTCGGGAATGCGAGGCGAATGTTCACTCTTGCCAAGCACTTGTTCCCTTATGAAAAGTCTGAAAAGTCTTAAATTTTAAAATTTAGACTCTTCTGAATCATCTAAATCCAAAAAAATCTCAACAAGTATTTCATTTGTCCGTCAGCTTGGTGATAGTTAAATGGCATTGTGGTCTTGGTATGAACAGCTGCGAAGTGCATACATCGTCTCTTGACATGGATCCTTGCCATTTGTTTGTTGTGATACACCAATGTGAGAATTCACGAGTTAGGGCTCAGTCAAATTTCCACTGAAGGAAATGAAAGCTGGATTTGGCCACGTGTATTTATCTAGCACCTCGTAGCTTCAGACTGAATAACTGCTTTTTGTTATTCCTGTTCTCCGCGTCACCTCTGTATCTGGAAGGACGCAACCACAGCACTGAAAAATGGAGAACAGGCTAAGAAATATAAAATAAAGGAGTCTCAGGTATAGCTTCACTATTCAGGTCTGTTGCTTTTACATTACAGTCCTTTTCTCTTTCCATTCTTCACTGAGGGCCTGATCCTGTGCAGACCCCACTTGCACCCGGAACTTTCTCAGGTGGATTTTCACATCTGTGTAAGCTCAAGAGCCTGTACTTGGGTGTTCAGCGTCTGGTCTTCAGGCTGGTCACAAAGTCTTTGCAATGGGGTAATGTCTATCGTATGCTTATCCTACGAAAAGGACAAATATATATAAAAAGCATGTTACTACAGCCTGACGATGCTGAGAAAGGCAGCCCCTCACCAAGGAAAAGCAGGACTCAGCTCAGGCCCTGTCTTCAGTGCTGCCCGGCTGGGGCGGAGGCGGTACAACGGTTACAAGTCTGGCTCCAAACGCTCCCGTCCACCCACGCGAAGCTCATATTCAAAATGGGAAAGAAGTTTTAGTTGAAACAACCGTAGTTGGGACAAACCGGACACGGGGTGAGAAAGGCAGCCCCTCACCAAGGAAAAGCAGGACTCAGCTCAGGCCCTGTCTTCAGTGCTGCCCGGCTGGGGCGGAGGCGGTACAACGGTTACAAGTCTGGCTCCAAACGCTCCCGTCCACCCACGCGAAGCTCATATTCAAAATGGGAAAGAAGTTTTAGTTGAAACAACCGTAGTTGGGACAAACCGGACACGGGGCAGGGCTGTGAGCCAGCCGGCTCCAACCGGGGGGGGGACAACCCGGTCGTTAGGCCCGGGAAGTGCGGAGGCAGGCCCGGCGGGGGTGAGGGCTCGGCGGGGCTGGCAGGCCGCGGGACCTGGCGGCGAAGG